>NW_006399762.1:18679334-18717415 GCF_000299155.1 Elephantulus edwardii
ATTTATAATGTGGGATGCTTATATAAACAACATTGCCACATTTTCCAAATACTCTTTCAATCCAGCTATGATTAACATTTTTTGGAAGTAATTCCTACAAGGAATTTAACACAACAGTATTAGTAATGTGCAATAAATGTGCAATAAAACTTTAAAGCTGTGTGACTGACTGGTGCCTTGGCTTACCACATACACAGTCCGCTCATCTTCATCTTTGGGTCTTTCACCTAGGGGCTTTCTCCTTCTGATCCTTGTGCCTTCTAAATCCAGCTTTAGAAGCACACATTAAGAGATGGAAAAATCAGTACACAAAATACCAATTATATAAAAAACAGAAAAATATACTATTCCACTAACTTTGCCAAAGCAGAATCATAAACTCTAGTCCCCAAGTAGGAAGAACCATTCTTCAAAAAGCATCATTTCAAGATGCCCTCAGCTGCAGAGTTCCACAGCACACTTGTAAACTGGTATATCTCTAATTTGTAATTACATAGTGGGAATGGTATCTAAAATCTCAAAGCTTAGAGAAAGATGCTCATGCTTATTACATAAAATAGTCGAAGCATTTCTTTTTTAACGCAATAACAGGGGAACACCACGTTTACAAAGTTTGAAAACAAGTATTAGTCATCAAAAAGAATCGAACTGAAAATAACCACTGCAAAAAGCAAACTGGGGTTATTTGAATACTCATTTAATATCAACTTATAGACTACTAGTAAGTAGGATTAGGTCTCACCTCAACCACAGCTGAGCTTTTCAATGCTCTGGCAATTAGTTTTCCATCTGTTGTCAATTTTTTCATTTTGTTAAATGATACCAGTAATGATATGTCAACATCTGGCAAAAAATAAGTGGTTTGATTAAAAAAGGGTTAGGGCAAAGATATCTGTAAAATAAGTCCCTCTCAAGCAAAACTTACATCCATCTCTAGATTTTTCTATTTGTTCCCGAAGAAATCGATCCTTGTGAAGATTAGCATCTCCAAACCAGAAGTCCACTTGCTTAGCAATATCAGCAAGCACCTGTTTAACTCGAGACCTCTTCTTTTTTTCTACATCTTTCTTCTTTTCTGTGCTTTCCTCTTCCATGGCCTTATCTTGATTGTTATTTTCAGTCTCCATTGCTGTGGAGTACATTTATTCAGTAAATAACAAATTTGTAGCACTTAAATTTGCGTGACTGTAGTTTTCTATTTATTAGGCATTTTTTCTTACTAAAATTTGCCATTATTTCCCATGGAACAAATATTGTGGATCTGACTATTTTTTTGGTCCTGGTGACATATGACCAGCACAGTAATAAAAAAGTTCAACCACAACAAAAGACAGATGGAAGGTGAGCTAAATAGGGCATCCAATAATAGTATGTGATGTGGGCTTTTTATGCCCCATTTCAAATTTTTACACCTTTCCCCCTGAAAATATTAAGTGTTTTGTAAACTTGCATATATTTTGTAAACAAAGTACAGTAAACTAGTATTTTTCTTGAGGAACTTAGTCATAGCTTTCTTCACATTTTTTTTATAGGCACTGCGGTGTCAACAGGTCATTTTCTTGACTTTGTGGCTTTGCCTGAAAACACATATTTCCTTTGTTCTATCATTTCTTCCCTACTGAGCTTTTCCCAAATATACTTTTATTAGCGTTTAATACTGTACTTAGGCCCTGGTTGGTGCAAGGTGTTGTTTACGAAAAGAAAGGTTGGTAGTTCAAAATCTAGCCAGAGATTTTGACAGATAGACCTGACAATCTGTGTTGAAAATCCTGTGGACATTCTCCTATGTAATTAACTGCTTCTGAAAACCCGTTACGGGTCGGTTCCGACTCCATGATACACAACAAAGACATCAAGAGGCAATTCTAGGGGGTTCGGTGGTTTAATGAAAAGGAGCTGCACTGTCAACCCAAAGACAAATAGCAAGAATCCATTAGCTGTTCCGCAGAGAAAGATGGGCACTATTCTCCCATGTGTGATTCACTGCCCCTTCCTCTATCAACCCCTTGGAAAGTCAACTACGGATACGTGACAACAAGGAGGCAGTTCTAATTTGCACAAATGGGGTGGACAGGAGTCGGAATTCATTCACTCATGGGCAAAAAAATAGCACACTGTATATAGCACTGAGGAGCTGCCAGGTTCCTGTCAAAAAAGAGACTTTGAATTTTTGCAGCACAATCCTGTAAAAGAAAATGACTTCGTTTCAGCATAAAGTCCTACATTACTATCTTGTCAGGAATTCCTTTGGCAGCGGTGCTCAATCCAATCTCCCGAAATACTGAATTTCCTTATTTTACTTTCTCGGCACCCGTACTTGCGTAAGGCGGGCAAGCCGCAAGGGGAAGCCCCAAACCTCCCAATGGTGGGCAACACACGCCCCCATACGGTGAAAACTGGAACGACAGGAGGAGTTTGCGCATGCGCAGAGTAGTAGGACAACAGGGTTTGAAGGGGGTGGGGGGGCGTAGTGAGGAGATGATAAAATTGGCTGCACGGACAAGGACAGAAAGAAATTTAGACCTCACCCAATTTGCGCGATCCTTGTAATATACTCGATTCACTCTCCAAACCCAGGGTAGAGATTGTGTCCTTCAGCCCAGGGCGCCTTCTGATCCTTATGGTTGTGCTTATTTACGCGTCATATCATGCGCGACACCGTTCTGGTTTCCCTAGAGAAAGGAAGGCCTTAAGGCCGTGCGCCCACCATTACATCACAGGCTTAAACTGGCTTCCGGTGGGCGGGGCAACAGAAACCACTGTCGGTTTAGACCCTTTTAGCCAATGAAGAATTAGGTTGATTTGATTGGCAGTTTGTAAAAGGCTGCTCGACTTGAGGTGAAGATGGGCGGGCTAACTATTGGGTCTTAATCGGGTGGGGTCCCACAGTAATGACGCTACACATTTTCGCGGGAGAAGTTCGAAAGTGGAATTTCGCAATGGCGTTGACAGGTTAAGTGAACAATTTCTGAAGTTTTGGGGGAAAGGAGGAGTGGAAAGTCGGGGGGACTTAAGTGGGAGCCATGTCTTTTTATATACTTACCTGTACTTAGGTAATTACCACAAAACGTAGGTTTCCGCATTATTTTTAAAACTTAACTGAAAAGTTATTTTCGCAACTATGAACGAATGTTTAAAAAAATAGTGAGCTGGAGGAGAGGGAAAGGAGGGAGAGAAGTAAAATGTGCAACAATGAATGAATGAAAACCTAACTCTGTAAACTTTCGTATAATAATCACAATTAAAATGAAAAAACTTACTTCTTTTTTGAAAAAAGTGTTTTTCACCCACTAAAAATGGACAAAGGAGCTCTGGTGGCCTAGTGGTAAGGAGCTGTGCTGCCAGCCCGAAGGCACGCAGTTCAAATCTACCCGCTGCTCAGAGGGAGAAAGATGAGCATTTTCTCCTGCAATGTACTGTCTTTGAAAACCCTGTGGAAGGTCAGCTATGGGTCGGTTTTCACTCAACAATACACAACAGCAACAGAAATGGGACAGCACTTGAAATGCCTACCAGATAAGGATAGATTAACAGTTTGAGTAAATTTTTTTTATCCTTACATCTCTTGTAAATATATGAAAAACTGTCGTCTGAAGTATTTCTATTTAATTGTAGAAAGGGGCATTTACTCTTAATTGGAAGGGTATGGAGGTATTAGAGCACAGGGCACTTTTAAGTATTTTCCAACTCAGTTACTTTCCCCACCTGGTTTTTAATCCTGAAAACAAACAAGTTCGTCCTAGAGAGGGTGAAGCCAGGCTGGTCCTTGGAGGCACGGATTCTGAAGCTCTGTCTGGCATACTTTGGACATGTTGCAAGGTGGGATCAGTCTTGGAGAGGGGCCGTCATGCTTGGGATGGTGGAGGGACAGTGCAGGAGATGAAGACCCTCTATGAGATGGATTCATTCACTGGATTAATGGAGATAAGTGTGTCAGAGACAATAAGATTGGCTAGGACTAAAGCAGGCTTTAGGACTGTTGTACATAGGGTCGCTATGAGTCACAGACGACTCAATGGCACATAACAACAAGAACAGTCTCATTTACCGTTTGTGACAATTTTTGAACCTTCCTTGGTTATTTTTAAAATGTAAATCTCAGAAGAAATTTTTAATAGTTAAAACAATGAGAAGTTTAACAGTTCCTAAATAGTATACAGGGAGCTGTGGTGGCCTGGAGGGTAAGGAGTTGTGCTCCCAACTGACAACAGTCTCTGGTGATTCACAGCTACTGAAAACCCAGTAACCCAGTGGAGGCTTAGTGTTGAGAGCCGTTTTGTTCTACCTAGTTGAAGCCATTTTGTAATTCTCTAAGGACATGCCTGGACATGTTGCCTCACCCTGGGAGGACAGGATTCGGTCTACTGGGAACACCCAACCTTACTTCTTCTTTCCACTCCCCCCATGGTGTTTCAGTTTACTCCACCCTGGAAGGATAGGTTTCCTTTACCCCACCCTGGGAGGACAGGTTTTGGCTTACTGGGAATGCCCTGCTAAGTAACCTTACTTCTCCTTTCCACTCCCCTCATTTGTTCTCCTATATATATCTCTGTATGATTTCAATAAAGTCGAGACTTGATCGGAAATTTCATCTTGTCTCAATGTCTCTTTGTTTCCTGTGCCCCCCATTCTCTTTCTTCCTCTCCTAGGGTCACCATTGAATGTCCCCGCGGGCCGGGGCAGCTTAGGAATGATTTGGCACATGACAACAACAGCAACAACCAATAGAATATACAAAACCCATGCCCCAGTGGCTTACAACTCATGGCATCCTTCCATCAGGTTTCCAAGGCTGTAATGTTAACATGAGTCAACAGCTTCATCTTTCTCCCTGGGAGTTGCTGGTGGATTTGAACTACTGACCTTTGGGCCAAGAAACAAACATGTAACCCACCATATCATTAAAGCTTAAACTCGTAGTCCTCGAGGTACAACTGACTCATTGCTGACATTCTAGCAGGTTTCCAAAGACTGTAAAGGGAGGAGGTTGCCAGTCTTTTTGCTGTGGAATCACTGTTGTAATTGAACCTCCAGAGAGTGATACTTGATGCTGACTCTTCTGGTTAGCAGCACGACTCTCTACAGATGGCCTCACCAAAGTTCTCTTTAATAGTGCTTAAGTAATCCTAATTAATAAAAATCATCTAGAACAGTACATGGATAGGGAAGTTGAAGCAGGATTTAGAAGAGGCACTGACACCAGGGCTATCATTGTTGATGTCAGATGGATCCTGGCTGAAAGTAAAAAATACCAGAAAAATGTCTATTTATGCTTCATTGACTATGCAAAGATGTTTGATTGTGTGGATCATAACAAGTAATGGCTAACATTGAGAAGAATGGGAATCCCAGATCAGTTGATTTTGCTCTAGCAAAACCTATACCTAGATCAAAAGGGCGTTGTGCGAACAGAGCAAGGGAACCCTACATGGTTTAAAATAAAGAAAGTGCATCAGGGTTGTATTCATTATACACTCCTAGTCAATTTGTATGCTAAGCAAGTTATTAGAGAAACTGGACTATGAAAAAGATTGTGACGTCAACCTTCAGCTAGGTGGATTGATAATAGTGACAACTGCAGTGGACTCTGGGTGTCAGGAGTGTGAGGATTGCATTGGATAAGAACAGATTTCAGATTTGTTGCTCATAGGGTTGCTGCTAAGGGTCATACTTGGCTCGAAAGCACCTAACAAGTAATCCTAAACCAGGGCACTTTGGTAGCCTAATGGTAAGGAGCTGTGCTGTCAGTCTACAGGCACATGGTTCAAATCTATCAGTTGTTCTGCAGAAAGATGAGGAGTCTACTCTTGTGTATTTACTGCCTCTGAAAACCCCCTGGCAGTTCAACTGTGGGTCCATTCATTCCACTTTGATGGTACACAACAACAATCCTAAATTAGTAAACACTGGATTTCTGACTTTAAGTTCTGTTCAAACTACTGCTTCTTAGTATATGTGCAGGTTTTGCATGAGCACAATTAAGTATCCTGGAATTCTCATTCTTCTCGTAGTAACCAAAATTTATGATCAGCCAGATGGCTGCATAGTCAATAAAACACAAGTAACCATTTTTCTGGTATCCCTTACTCTCAGTCAAGATTGGACATCAGCAGTAACGTCTCTTGTTCTATGGTCTTTTCTGAATCCAGCTAGAATTTTTCAGAGTTACTGTCTAGGTACTGCTCCAGCAACTTTTTAATAATCTAAAGCAATATTTTAGTTGGATGTGATATTAATGGTAATTTCCCACTTGTTGGCTTGACTATTTTAGGAATAGGAACAAATGTGAATCTCTTCCAGTTGGTTGACTGGATAGCTGTGATCCAGGTATCTTGGAATCAACTTGCAAGTACATCATGGCTACAGCTGATCTCTAAAATACCTCAATTAGCATTGCATCGATGGCTGAGGCCTTAATTTTTGCTGTGCCTTCAGTGTACATTTAAATTTTTCTTCAGTACCATTGGGTTTTGATCCAAATCTAATTCTTAAATAGTTCAAAATTGGCCAGTTCTTTTTGGTATAGTGACCTAGTGTATTCTTGCCATCTTCTTTTGATGTTCCCTATGTTGTTGTTGTTAACAGCCCTAAACCCTGCTCTATCCTGTGCCAATCTCATTGTCCCCAACACACCAACCCCCATTACCCCAATCACTGAATCAATCCACCTCATAGAGGGTCTTCCTTTCCTGCACTGTTCCTCCACCCTCTCAAACATGATGTCCTTCTCTAAGGACTGGTCCCTACTTGCAACATGTCCAAAATATGTCAGACGGAGCTTCAGAATCCTTGCCTTCAAGGAAGAGCCTGGTTTAACCCTCTCTAGGACTAACCTGTTCATTTTCTTAACAGTCCATAGTAATGTATATTCAATACTTTTCCTCCTTCATTACTGTCAGCTCCTGCTCATATGGTACTTCCTAAAATTTTTCAGTGTCAACCAGTTCTTTTTGGTACAGTAATTCTGTGTATTTCCTCCATCTTCTTTTGATGTTTTCTAGGTCATTAAAAATATTGCCAATACTATCTTTCATTATTGAAGTCAAGGCTTAAAATTGTTTTTTAGTTCCCTCAGGTTGATAAATGCAGTGAGTTCTGCCCTTTTTATTTTCCAATTCCTGCTCTTTGCACATTCCATTTTAATACTTCATTTTGGCTTCTTGATGCTTTAGAGCAATTTTAGAGTCTCTTCTGAAATCTATTTTGGTATTTTCTTTCTCACTACTGTCCTTGACCTTCTGCAGCAAGTGCTCCGGGTCCTCTTCCGTTTCAGCAAGCAAGGTTGTGTCATCATCTGCATAATGCAGGTTATTGATTAGTCTTCCTTCAATATTGATGCCACCTTCTTCCTCAAAAAGTCCACCCTCCCAAATTATCTGTGTTCTGGGATTACCCTTTTCCTCAAGGTTAGCCACAATATGTTGTGATCCACACACACAATCAAATGTCTTTGTGTACTCTGGTACTCTCTGCTTTCAGCCAAGATCCATCTGACATTAGCAATAATTTTTCTAGTACCATAGCTTCTTTGAAACCCAGCTTGTATTTCTCTGTTGATGTACTGTTTCAGTCATTTTTGAATAATCTTCAGCAGGATTTTGCTTGCGTATTGTATCAGTGATATTGTTTGATAATTTTCACACTCTTTTAGGTCACCTTTTTTTTTTTTGGAATGGGAATAAATACGGATCTTTTCCAGTCAGTTGGTCAGGTGGTTGTCCTCCAGATTTTTCAGATTTCTAATAGTTCATGTGATTGTCTGATTTAAGATAGTCATTCTAGTCAACCACAACTCACTAGGGCCTAGGATGTCAATCTTTTCTATTTTTTGACAGTTTTGATTTTCTAAATTAATATTAATACTTTCAGTTCCTATTAATAATGATTGCTTAAAGCTATTTCTCCTTGTTTTGAGTCTTGACATATTGCCAAAAGAAGATCTTTCATTGAGTGATAGCTTTACTCCATCCATCCATCCATCCATCCACCCACTCACCCATCCATCCATCCATCCATCCATCCATCCCTTAAAGTAGACTCTTACTTTGAGGATGCATCTCTTCACTGGTTGTATTTTCAGTGCCTTCCAAACTTAGTATAACAGTGTTAAAAATATTGTCTTTGCATAAAGATTCCATTGGCATTTTTGTCACTGTTGAATCAATGTGGCCATCCCTTAGGTTTCTGAGATTCTTAATCTTTAGAGGCGATTGTGCATCGTTCTCCCTTAGAGATGTTGGTGTACTTGAACCATTGAAAACATATGGCCTTTGGGTTGATAGTGCAACACGCCATGTATGTACATGTTAAATTGTAGATACTGTGTTAAATAAACTTGAAAAAAATACTACAGTTGAAAATCTTAAAACTCAAGGAGGCCATCTTGTGGTGACTGTAGAAATTATTTAAACTCAGTCTGTCTTCATACCTGAACCAACTCAGCTGACCCTCCAGTGGGTTTTCAGAGGCTGTAGATTGCTCTGGAGGAAATTGCCTGTCTTCCTCTCAGAGAGCCACTAGTGAATTTGAACTGACAAGAAAGTGCCACCAAACTTCATTAACAGAGTTCCTCTAGCAATTCGTAAAAAATAAAGTTGGTTATTAGTCTATAAGAAACAAGTCGTGGAGGAAAATCATATGTTCTGATGCATACCTTAACTCTGGAAAATATTTTCAAGCTACTATATATTTGTGGCCTTCTAGGTAAGCTGTTGTACTACCAGGAAAACCTGTCGAGGGTCGGGTGAGGAGAGGTGGGTCACCTATGAGTTGGTTCCGAATGGATGGCAATGAGGTTTTTTTTTAAAAAAAATGTATTTTGTAGGGATCTCTTCTGACAAAGTTGGTAGGGAGTTACACTGCCGACCTAAGATGCTAGAATCCCCGAGCTGCTCCTTCGGAGAAAATAGCTTTTCTCCTGCATAGTTTACAGCCTCTGAAAATCCACTGGAGAGTCAACTATGAGTTGGTTCAAACTCTAGAGCAATGAGTTGAGTTGTTGAGTTGAATATATGCTGACCTTAGCTTTGTTATTTTATGTTTAACTTAGTCTTTCTTGTTGGACAAAATGCTTTTTCAACAAAAGTATGATCACTGGTAGATAATTTGATCAAATTCTGTGTCTGTCACTAGGTTGTTTTAGAACATTTATTTCTCTTCAGTTAAGAATTTGTGTTGAAAAAATCTATTTGATGCTTATACTTTGCAACAGAATGAAATCTTGTGGTTTTTTTTAATTTTAGGTAGTATAAGTAGTTGAGCAACATCTGCATATTTGCTATATTTGACTGCTTCACAACTTCAGAAAAGCAATGGGAAGCAAAGAATTCATTGTAAGTCTTACTTGACTCCACTGTTTCCTTTCCTCCCTCCCACTTTCTTTCTTTACATTTCACAAATAATTTGTCAGTATAGCCAGATATAGCAAAAAACAAGTAAAAAACCAAGCTGCAGGGGAGCTCTGGTGGCCTAGTGGCAAGAAGCTGCACTGTAATTCCAGAGGCGCATGGTTCGAATCCACCAGATGCTCTGCCGGGAAAGGAGGGACAATCTCCTCCTGTACCAGTCAGATCTGATTTGACGGTACACAGACACACAAAAATAATAATTAAAAAAAAAAAAAGAAACAAAACCAAGCTGCCCAAATAAATTTGAATATTAGTTAAACAGTGAATATTTTTAGAGAAAGTGTGTCCCATTGTATTTATGGCATAGAACCTGTTCCTGTATGTTCCAACTCATAGTTACCCTTAAAGAATAGGACTACCCCATAAGGTTTCTCCACAGAACAACTTGTAGGTTCAAACCACTGACCTTTTTTGTTAGCAGCTGAGTGCTTAACTGCTGTACCACCAGGTCTCCTATTATTTGGAACATACATATGCTAAAGTAGTTTTTTGGTTTTTTTTTTGCCTGAATTTCATGTTATTGGGCACCTCTATTTTACTTATCATCCCTATCTTTTTGCCTTCTTTTTTTATGTTTGTTACAGGAAGTGCTGTGTAATACATTCTTTTGGACCTTAACTAGGAAAACAATTTCTTTCCTGAGAACAAGCATGCCCTTTATATTTAGATCAATGATTCTCAAACTTTTTTGGTCTTGGGACTCTTTTACAAACTTCAAATTATTGGAGTCTCCAGAGGATTGAGTTTGTGCAGGTTACATATACTGTTATTTTTCATATTAGAAATTAAAATATTTTAAATATATTAATTTAATAAAGCCCTATTGTATGTTAACATTGCTGACATTTTTATGAAGCAACAAATAACAAAAGATGTGAGAGTAACATAATTTTACATTCTCTGACATTTGGCTTAATAGAATACTGCTGGATTTTCCTATGTGCTTCTGCATTGTCTTTTGTAAAATCAGACATGATATATTATTGTTGAATACCACTGAATCATAGCTGACCCTCTGGTGGGTTTTCAGAGGCAGTAAATTACTCAGGAGACATAACCTCTGGAAATTGAACTGCCAGAACTGTACATAGCGGAAACAAGAAGGGTGAAAATGCAAGTAAGGCCTTAGTATTATGAAAAAAATTTTCTCACCGTGAAACCTTGAAAAGATCTTGAAAAGCTATAGGAGTCTCTGAATCACACTTTTTAAGAACTACATGGAAAATGAGTATTTTTTAAACTCGCAGATTTTTCTTTCCTGTCAGTGATTGGCCAAGCTTAAAAGTACTTTGGATACTTAATGAACTTTTCACTTTTTCCTTTTATTTTTTCCTCCTCCTTTCCTCCTTCACCTCTTGCTATGTAGATTTTGGTTTTTATGGTGTTTATATTTTTATTTCAATGAAAGATGTCTTAAATACTTTTTGTATGTAGAATGGACATATAAAATGTGTACATTGCATCCATATATATTGAAACCATTTCTTTTCTTTCATACTTTTGGTAATAAGGTACTCTATACTCATCAGAAGACGAAAAAGTCAAAAGTGTGGCAAGATGGAATTCTGAAGATAACCCACTTAGGAAATAAAGTAAGAGCAATACTGTTTGTTCAAGAGTCAAGTCCTTTTCATAATAAGAAAGTTCTGTAGGTATCTTCACAAACATTCACTTGTTATAAAAATCAAAGTTATGAATGATTCCAGCATTACATTGGTTAATTTTGTTCATAATTTTAAGAATTTAAATTTAACAAATTAAATTCAGTGCATAAATTTAAAAAATTCAGTGTGTATTTTAAAATTTGTTTGGCTCTTAAAACTAGATGAAGTGAGCTACGTGTAATGCTTTATTTTACCTAATTCTGACTCATGGAACCCTGTGTAAATAGCGGAAAGTTTTTAAAGTCCTGTATGATTTTCATGGTTGTTGATATATTTGAATCCATGGTATGCATAGGAATCGATTACATTTGTGGAAAGGCTTGCTGGAGAAGCTCAATTTTAGCAGTGAAAACCAGGCCAGTTGCTGATTGTGGGACAGACCACCAACTACTCATATGCAAGTTCAAGGTGAAGTTGAGAAAAATGAAATCAAGTCCACAGGGACCAAAATTTAACTTTAAGTCTGTCCCACTCAAATTTCAAAACCATCTCAAGAACAGGTTTGAGGCCTTGAGCACCAATGAGCATAGACCAAATGAGCTCTGAGAGGATATCAAGAAAATCATCCATGAAGAATGCAAAAGATCATTACAAAGGCTGAAGAAGAAGAAAAGACCAGCATGGATGTCAGATGAGACTCTGAGTGTTGCATTAGAGCACCAAGAAGCCAAAGCTAAAGGAAGAAATCAAGAAATCAAAGAGCCAAACAGAAAATTTCAAAAGTCAGCTTGGGACGACAAAGCAAGATACTATAATGAAATGTGCAGGGAGCTGGAGTCAGAAAATCAAAAGGGCCAGACTCGCTCAGCATTTCTTAAGCTCAGGAGTTGAAAAACATATTCAAGTCATGTGTGGCAATACTTAAAGATAGTTTGGGTAGAATGTTGAGTGATCAGGAAGTATCAAAAGAAGATAGAAGGAGTGCGCAGAGTCATTGTATCAAAAGGAGTTGGTTGACACAGAGGAATTTCATGAAATAACATATGAGCAAGAACCTATGGTGATGAAGGAGGAAGTTCAAGTTACTCTGAAGGAATTGGCAAAAAACAAGGCTCCAGGAGTTGACTACATACCAATTGATTTATTTGAACAAACAGATGCTGCCCTGGATGTGCTCACTAAGTGGTGCCAGGAAATCTAGGGGACAGCCAGCTGGCCAACTGACTAGAAGACATCAATATTTGTTGCCATTCCAAAGAAAGGAGACCAAACAGAGTGTGGAAATTATCGAACAATATCATTGATATCACATGCAAGCAAGATTCTGCTGAAAATTGTCCAAAAATGTTTGGAACAATATGTCAACAGAGAACTGCCAGATGTGCAGGCTGGATTTAGAAGAGGTCGTGGTGCTAGGGATATTATAGCTAATGTTAGATGGATCTTGGCAGAAAGCAGAGAATCCCAGAAGAACGTCTATCTGTGCTTCATTGACTGTGCAAACAAAGGCCTTTGACTGTGTGGATCACTGGCTGACTCTGAGAAGAATGGGAATCCCAGAACATTTGATTGTGCTAATGGGAAACCTATACTTGGACGAAGAGGCAGTCTTCAGAACAGAGCAGGGAAACACTGGATGGTTCAGAATCAAGAAAGGGGTCCGTCAGGGATGTATTTTGTCTCCATACCTTTTCAATCTGTATGCAGAACAGATCATCTGAGATGCTGGGCTGTACAAGAAGGAATGTGGCATCAGGATTGGTGGAAGAATCGTCAACAACCTGCGTTATGCAGATGACACAACCCTGCTTGCTGAAACTGAAGAGGACCTGAAGTGCTTGCTGCAGAAGATCAAGGACTGCAGCCTTCAATATGAATTGAAGCTCAACATCAAGAGAACAGATTCTCACCACTGGGCCAATTGGCAGTATCAGTATGGATAGAGAAGAGATTGAAATAGTTAACAGTTTTAGTTTACTTGGTTCCACAGTCAACACTCTTGATAACAGCAGCCAGGAAACCAGGAGATGAATTGCATTGGGAAAGTCAGCTGTGAGGGACCTCTCAAGAGTACTGAAGAGCAATGATGTCAGGCTGGAGACTAAGGTGCACCTGATCCGGGCCATAGTCTTTGCAGTTACATGCTATGCATTAGATAGTTGGACAGTGAATAGAGACGGTAGAAAGAGAATTGATGCCTTTGAGCTGTGGTGCTGGAGAAGAATGTTGAATATATCATGGGCTGCTAGGAGAACGAACAGGTTTGTCCTGGAGAGGGTGAAGCCAGAATGCTCCTTGGAGTCAAGGATTCTGAAGCTTCATCTGACATACTCTGGGCATGTTGCAAGGAGAGACAGGTCCTTGGAGAGGGATATCATGTTTGGCAGAGTGGAGGGATGGTGCAAGAGAGGAAGACCCTCGATGAGATGTATCGAGTCTGTGAGTGGAATGGTGGGAATGAGTGTGTTTGAGACGGCGAGGCTGTCACAGAATAAAACGGCATTTAAGGCTCTAGTACATAGGGTCTCTATGCGTCACAAGTGACTCAATGGCACATAACAGCAACAACAATCATAACTGTTGTGTCAGTTCATTTCATTAAGGATTTCTCTCATGTTGCCTCATCTTTGACTTAAATTGGGCAATTTTTGAACAGTTGGTCTTTTTTGTAGATAAATCTGCCATCCTAAATTCTAAGAAGCATTCTGGTTATACTTTTCTCCTGAGTCTAATTAGTTTGTACTTTTGGTAGCCTTGGAATATTTTATATTCTTTCCTAATACCATTATTTGAATGCTTTTTCTGTCTCAGTATTTCATTGTGCAGCTTTTGCATGCACCTGAGGCGATTGCAAATATTATGGCTTGTCTTAGGCATACTTTGGCTATCAAAGTGACATCTTTATTTTGCAAAACTTTAAAGAGATCTTTTCCGGTAGGTTTGCTCACGGCAATATGTTGTTCCAAGTTGTTGTTATGTGCTGTTGAGTAGTCTGTGACTGGTAGCGACTCTGTACAACAGTTCTGAAGCCTGCCCTATCCTGAGCCAGTCTCACTGACTTGGACACACCTATGCCCATCACCTCAGTTACTGTGTCAGTCCATCTCAATTGGGGTCTTCCTCTCCTGTGCTGGCCCTCCACCCTTCCAAGCTTGATGTCCTTCTCCAAGGACAGGTCCCTTCTAGCCACATGCACAAAGTATATGAGATGGAGCTTCAAAATCCTAGCCTCCAAGTAGAAACATGGTTTCACCTTTTCTAAGACAGATTTGTTTTCTTGGTGGTCCATAGTATGTTCAATACTCTTTTCCTGCACCACAACTCAAAAGCATCGGTTCTTCTGTCATCTTTAATCATTGCCCAACTCTCTGATACATAGCAAGTAATTGCAAAGACCATGGCCTCCATCAGGTGCACCTTATTCTCTAGAATGACATTACTGCTTGACAGTACCCTGGAAAGGTCCCTGACAGCAGATTTTCCCAATATAATTAATCTTTTGATTTCCCGACTGCTGGTGCCAAGAGTGTTGATTGTGGAACCAAGCAAGCTGAAGCTATTAACAATCTTAATCTTTTTTCCATCTATTATGGAGTTGCCAGTTGGCCCAGTGGTGAGAATCTTTGTCTTCTTGATGTTGAGCTTCAATCCATATTGAAGACTACAGTCCTTGACTTTCTGCAGCAAGCACTTCAGGTTCTCCTCAGTTTTAGCAAGCAAGGTTGTGTCATCTGCATAACATAGATTGTTGATGAGTCTTCCTCCAATCCTGATGCCACAATCCTCTTCCTAAAGCCCAGCTACCCAAATGATCTGTTCCACATATAGATTGAAAATGTATGGAGACAGAACACATCTTTGACACATTCCTTTTCTGATTTTGAACCATGCAATTATGTACTATTTCAGTTGTTTTGGGATTATCTTCAGGAGGATTTTGCTTGTGTGTGATATTAGTGATATTGTTTGATAATGTCCACATTCTCTTGGGTCACCTTTTTTCTGGAATGGGAATAAAGATGGAACTCTTCCAATCAGTTGACCAGGTATCTGTCCTCCAGATTTCTTAGCACAACCTTGTAAAGTCCTACCATTTATGTCTCTGTCCACCACTGTCCTTCAACAAACCTGGACAAAAGGCTCTTAGCTTTCGTCCAGAGGTATCTTGGTCCCTAGTGGGCTCATTGTCATGTCAGGTCTCTGGTTCTCCACTGTGGCTGCTGTGGCTGTTGCTCCCATAGGCCCTCCTCTAGCTGACCCAAGAGTCTCTGGTTTTGAAGGATGCATTACGTTCTCTTGCTTTCTCTTTGCTCGCAGTGAGCTTGCTTTCTTTCTGCTGCTGTGTCTGCTCAATTTAATGGTGAGACTAGTCAATCCCCTTGTGGATTGGTGAGATTAGCCAGTCCTTTTGTGGATAGGCTAACATGCACTATTTGCATATTCTCACCCATCCAGTTGATATAGCAAAATCAACTTCAATGGCTAGGAAAGCCTTGTTGTTGTTGTATATTGTTGAGTCAGAACCAATCCATAGCTTACCCTCTGGTGGGTTTTCAGAGGCCATACTTAACAGAGGAGGAGATTGCTCATTCTTTTCTCACAGAGAAGCTGGTGGATTTGAACTGCCTACCTTGGGAATGCAGTACAGCTTCTTGCCACTAGGCCACTATTTATTTAGTCATATAGAACACTAAACTCTTCACACTGGTAGATTTGAACTGTTAGAGGGGAGTGACCTCAGGATTAGCAGTGAAACTTTCTGAAATAGGATATCTCAGAAATGTGTTGGTTGGGCTGCTGATTCTAGACAGTGAATATTTTATATTTGAATTCCATTTTAAATACACTGAATTTAATGTGTTGTAAGAAGTACTAGAAATATTAGTGGGCCAGGAACTTAGCAAAATATTTTTGATTAAATACATAGTTTGGAAATTCCTAGTATTTAGGTGGTATTTGAAGCCGTTGTAGTGGATTCATTAATTATTCAACAGATTTTTTTTTTAGGTTGTTTTTCTTTTTTTTTAAATCAACAGATATTTTTTGAACCCTTAGGGATTAGGAACTAATCTAGAAGGTGCAGCAGAGAGAAAAATGAATTCCTAATTTCATTGAAGTTTCTGAGACTGAGCCTATCTTTTGTTTAATGAGTTTCACAAACAACAAGGAGTTTATTGTAGCTAGAATAGAATAAGCACGGGTGCGAGTTTAGGAAAAACTGACAGTTATTTAGTAGGACTGTAATTCTAATTTTTAGGAAATTGTGAAGGTACAGGTAGGATTTGAGAAGAAATTGGCATCTTTTGGTTTGTATCTTCTGAAGAGGATAAATTGAATAGAGAAACAAAGAGTCCTTGGAAGCATCAATTTTTTATCAGCATTAGCTGAGCATCCACTCTTCTAAGCATGAGGTCCTTCTCCAAGAACTGGTCCCCCCCAACAGTATGTCCAAAGTATGTTAGATGAACTTTGTCATTTTCACCTCTAAAGAGCTGGTTGAACTTTCTCCTAAGACATACTTGTTCATTCTTTTCTTAGTCCATAGGATGTTCAGTGCTCTTTTCTAACTCTGTGACTCAAAGCATCGTCTTTTCTTCTATCATCTTTAGTCATTGTCCGGCTCTCAGACACATAGCAAGTGATTAAAATGAACATGATCTGAATCAAATGTACCTTTGTCTTTATACTGATATTATTGCTTCTTAAAACTTTGGAGAGATCCTTGACAACAGACTTTTTCCCATACAATACACTTTCAGATTTCTTGACTGCTCCTACCAAGGGTTTTGACTGTGGATCCAATAAATTCCACGTCTGTTTTCTTTTCACATCTATTCCAGTATCCTCATGATAACGATAAAGTTCTTGAATTTTTATGTGTATGCCTGTGCATTCTGACTGAACAGCTGTTGAATCGAAATCTGAAGTGGATACACTTTCAAATCTAAGTTAAACAAACTGAGCAGTTTTTAATTTATAATTTACTGATATAAAAATGTTTATTTGCTGTTGAAGAAATAAAAGAAAAGTAGAATTCTGTTTTGTTCCTCTGTAACATTTATTTTGTTTCAATCTAGGCAATTTTATATGATGACAGAGGAGAGTGTCTGGAAAGCATATTCCTTAAGTACCTTGAGGTATTTTCTTTCTTTTGTTTTTTTGCTGTCCTTGTGATCTCTTGTGCGGTTTGCATGTTCGAAGTGTTGAGTATCTCTCTAGTGTTACTGACCACCTTATAAAGCTCATAAATTTGTACCTCAGGGATGAGTTCAATTTCAGGTCAAACCTTGAGGTATTTTAATGGGTTTGTTTTATTGCAAGATTATTTTTTTTAAATACCAACCTCCAAACTCTTTAAACTCCAAAAACTTCCTTTAGGAACACGTTAAATAGTCGTATAACTACTACTAATAATTATTACTAGTACTTTTGAATATTTGTTCTTGGTCAGAGTCTATGCTGAAAGTTTTTCGCTATTAATACTTCTTATAATGTGATTTTTTTTTTTATAGATCAGATCTTTAGTGCATTACTTAGAATGGCTAAGTAACTTTCTCACATCCATAAGAATTCTGTTGACTGGGATTTGATCTTAAGAAGTCAGCTCTCAAAAAAAAAAAAAAAGGAAGTCAGCTCTCAAAAAAAAAAAAAGGAAGTCAGCTCTCCTTTGTGACATTGATAAGCATGTTGGTGGTAGTGGCGTTATATTCTGTCGAGTAAAGTACAATTCCTAGTGACCCTATAAACAACCCTTTCCTATCCTGTGCCGCCCACATCATCTCTGACACACTTGAGCCCACTGCCGCAGTCAACTGTGTCAATCCATCTCATTGGAGATACTATATTTTAAATAGTTCTTCAAATATTTATTTTGTTTGTCCTCTGTTGGGGGGAAAACAAAGGGAAATAAAGAATAGTTTTTATAAAGAAAAAGGATATTAGAGTTCTTGGGGCCTGACCCAATTTCCCGTCTTCAAACACTTCAGAGGCAACCTACTTTTTGTGTGTAACTTCCCTTTGTAAAATGTTGATGATATACAGACTTACTAGTTTGATATGAAGATGAGAAATAGATTATGTAAAATAACAAACCATTTTAGTGACTCTGGAAGTGTTAAAAATGCATAGTCTTACTACCATTATGTTAATTTTTATCTATTGCTTAGTAAATTTTGAAATTTTACATAGTAAAATGTTAATCTGATAAAATCTGTGTATTATCAAACAAGGTTGTGATTTTATGTTATGGTGAGTTACTGGCTAGTACTATATTTTACTTGCCAGAGTGATTGAAATGCTTTTAGGGAGCCTAGCTTCTTGATTTTATTAGAAACTCATGAATCTCCATGATGACCGTTAGCTACCCTTCAAGCCTGGAACTGAATTTACCCTCGTGATTTAACATTCAGGCCTTTAAGGTGATCATCAAAATCAGAAGAATTTACTCCTTGTATCAGTTAAACCATACAAGATCAAAAGGGCAACATGGGCCGAGGGATAAAGCTAAGAAGAGGGCACTGTCATGGCCTAGCTGTAGGGAGTTGCACTTCTAACCCAAACTCTCACCTCTGGTAGTTTGAATCCACCAGGAGGTACACAGGAGAAAGATGGACAGTCTCTTTCCAGGTGATTTAGAGTCTCAGAATCTCAATGGAGAGCAAGCTATTAGTTCCGACTCGGTGATAATGTGTTTGTTTAATTTGGATTCATTTCTAAAGCTATACAATTAATATTTAATAACTCACTTATAAAAAATGTACGTTTAATTCTAATGGACCTTGGAAAGAATATAACAAAAGGCCTCATGTAGATTCCTAATTTGTACTGTTTAATGAACAAATTAATGGATTCTTATTGTAGTACTGTTGTCTATATTATTATCATTGTGCTCATTTAAAATAACTAATGCTTAGTAATTATTTTAATTAGTTATTTATTCATTTACTGTTGAACACCCCTTGTGTCTTGTTTAGTGTTAGCATGATGAGCGCATTCAGCTAGCTGTGTATAATTTTGGCATTTATTCTTTCACATTTAGGTGAAACCTGGAGACGACTTAGAAAGTGATCGTTACTTAATCACGGTTGAGGAGGTTAAAGCTGCTGGAAGTGCAGCTGTTAAACAAGATGTCAAAGAAACACCAGAATTAAATTCAAGGAGATTTCTCTCTTCTGGCCAGTCCCTTGGGTGTCGGCCTGCTGGTTTAAAAAGGAAGTTTCCTGTAAGTTTCTTTGTTGAATATAATACCTCAACATATATTTATGAAATAATTTGAAGCAGCAGTCAATTTTGAGCTATTGTACTCTATCATTAAGTTGTACTTCTTAGCTGACTCTGAGAAGAATGGGAATCCCAGAACACTTGATCGTGCTAATGCAAAACCTATACTTGGACCAAGAGGCTGCTGTTAGAACAGAGAAAGGAAACACTGCATGTTTCAAAATTGGGAAGGGTGTACATCAAGAATGTGTCCGATAGCCATACCTTTTCAATCTATATGCAGAACAGGTTATCCGTGAGGCTGGGTTCTATGAGGAGAAGTGTGACGTCAGTATTGGTGGAAGATCTGTCAACAATCTGCATTATGCAGATGACACAACCCTGCTTGCTGAAACTGAGGAGGACCTGAAGCGCTTGCTGCAGAAGGTCAAGGACAGCAGCCCTTGAGGCTCAATATCAAGAAGACAAAGATTCTCACTACTGGACCAATTGGCAGCATCAGGATGGATGGTGAAGAGATTGAGATTGTTATCAACTTTAGTCTGCTTGGCTCCACAGTCAACACTCTTGGCAACAGCAGCCGGGAAATTATTGCCATATTGCCATGGGAAAGTCTGCTGTTAGGGACCTCTCCAAAGTACTGAAGAGCAATGGTGTCTCTCTGGAGACTAAGGTGCAGGCCATGATACAGGCCATGATCTTTGCAATCACTTGCTGTGCATCAGAGTTGGACAATGACTAGGGAGGATAGAAGGAGAATTGATGCCTTTGAGCTGTGGTGCTGGAGGAGAGTATTGAACGTACCATGGACTGCTAAGAAAACAGATTCATCCTATAGAGGGTTCAACCCGGCTGCTCCTTGGAGGCAAGGATTCTGGGGCTTCGTCTGACATACTTTGGACATGTTGTAAGGAGGGACAGGTCCTTGGAGAGGGACATCATGCTTGGGAGGGTGGAGGGACAGCACAGGAGGGGAAGGCTCTCTAGGAGGTGGATTGATTCAGTGACTGGGGTAATCGGGATGGGTGTATCAGAGGCAGTATGATTGACACAGGATAGAGCAGGGTTTAGGGCAGTTGTACATAGGGTTGCTATAAGTCGCAGGCCACTCGACGGCACATAACAACAACAACAACAGTATATTTAGGTAGAAAGGAAATAAGCTTTAATTAGGAAAAAAAACCTTAGTTTGAATGACAGTTAGTTTGAATGACAGTTAGCATTTTGTTTCAGTGAATTTAAATCTTAGGCAAAGGACATAGGTTTTTTTTCCCCCTATTAGTTGATTAGACATTCTTTACATATGTAAATAGATTATTATAGTTAATTTATTAATAGGTAATTGTTCTTATTTTTTTTCTATATTTTTAGGGCTTTCAAGGACCACGTCAAGTGCCAAAGAAAGTAGTTTCCACGGAAAATGATCAGGTTGCTGCATCACCTGGTCCAACTTTGCTTCCTCCATTCTACAGTACATCTCCTTTATTTTCTACTGCTGGAAAGAAAGCTATAATAAATACTACAGCAAACCTTGAGAATACTGTTGGTTGTAAGAACAGGGAGAAAAGTGGTATCCCCTCTCCTCATGTCTCCACGCCATCCTTCCAGATTAACGCAGAAGTGCTATGTGGAGAAAATTACTTTTGCACTCCAAACAACCCTACAGAAAAGCACTCAGATTCTTTACTAGTCAGTAAGCCCATGAAAAGAGATGGTCAGGCATCTGACTGTTCAGGAATTTCACAAAACATCAGGAGCAAAGCTCAGATATTAGCTCTTCTGAAATCTAAATCAACAGGTATACATAAAGAACTAAATTCTGAAATTGCAGAACATTTCCCAAGAGTAGAACTGCAAGAAAGTTTAAAAATTCCTGTTCAACCCACATGTCTAAATCATCAAGAAAAATGTGAAGTGAAGAACACAGAAATATCACACTACCAGCATTGTTCAGAAAATACCATGAGAAATAAAAGCCGCTGGGCAGTGTATTTACCCTCAAAGAGTTCACCTGTACATTGTTCTGATTCAAATGAAAGTGATACAGAAAGAAAATATAAGACCCAAGGAAATGATACAAATACAAATAGGAAAGATCTTTTGGTACAAGAGAAGATACAGTTCTTTGAAACTCATGCTGAAATGGGGGAAAAGTATCATGTAGGTAAGCAAGCCGATAATAAGGCTCTATCTTCCTGGGATCAGAAAATGAATTTTGAAGTTTCCTCAGCCTATGAAAATGTTAGCTTATCAGTTACGTGTAACAATACAGAAAATGATGGCTCATTATCAGGACCTGATATTCAAGGAATGAATAGCATGTCTTTTGATCATAATGACCAGTCATGCCTAAAAGGACCAATTCTTAATAGAGAAAATTCTCCAGAGATAAACAGACATAAAACATCAGAAAAAGAGTATAAACAACCAGTGTCTCCTGTGCCAAAAGAGAAGCATCTACAAACTGAATCTTTTCAAAGTAAGGATTTTAGCATCTTTGATGATAGTGCGGACATGTTTCCTAAAAGTAGTGCTAACAGTGAAGGAATTAATAGTATTGATGAATCAATGAATAATGTAACACAGTCATTTTGGGGAGTAAATTTTAATCTGAGCAATTTTGAGACTAGTGACACTGAGGAAGAATCACAGGAAAGCAGCAAGATTTCCCAGGATTCTGAGTGTGTGCTGAAGGAAATTTTGGTTAATAACGGCAGTTCACGTGTTCAAAAGCTAAGTGAGGACATAAGCTGTAAGGAAATTGACAGTGAGCATTTACCTCTCTTCACATCTGTTGGTGGAAAACCTGTAGAATCATTACCTACTGAAGAAACTCTGCCATCACAGCATAGTACTAGAACGTGTGTGGATTTTGATACACTACCTTACAAAGCTGGAAAACAAACTGAGGAGGAATACAGTGACACTTTAAGTCATTTCAGTTCCTCTTTCAATAATGAGAATCTTAATGAATCTACTCAGAAAGTAAAAATTGACTGTGATTTTACTTCACTCCTAAACAAATCTCGAGATACAAAATCAGACTTATATATTCATCAGTTTTTAAACAAGACCAGTAATCAGACTCCTGAAGATAATAGCTTATTTTCAGAAGATGCTCAACCTCAGCCTTTTATTTTGGAAAGCAACTTCAACAAAAATGAACTGATTTTATCATCAACCTCTAGCAGTGAGAACAGTATACAGCTATTAAATATAAATAAAAATACCTCTGAGTATATTGTACTTGATGAATCAAATAACCCTGTTTCCAATTCTTCATTTTACTCTCTGGGAAAAAAGTCTTTTTCCAAAGAATCAGAAGCACATAGTCTTGAATATGAAAATATAAGGACTGAGAATTTACCCAATGAGCACATCCAGATAGAAAGTGCTGGAGATAGCAAAATCTTAACACCAGTTGAAGACAAATCTTTGGAGCCATTGCCTAAAAAAGAGAGGCTGCTATTACAAGCTAATGCTCCAACTCGTTGGAATAATAGTGAAAATTCTTCAGGACTTTCTGGTATAATAAATGACATTTCACTTTTAAAATCCCTATCAGAACACAGTACAGCTTTAGAAAGCTTGGAAATAATGAAGAAAAATATACCTTCTAAACAACGAGAAGCTCAGCAGTTCCATCCATCGGATAGCAGTCTTCAAGGTTAGAATGGCATGTATGTTTTGAATGGTTATCTTTATATTTCAAAAGATAAGATAGATGTTTCTGGAGGCTAAATTAAAAATTATATAGTATTTAAATAGGTAAAACATGTATTTGGTAAGATCAATTTTATTTGGACAATAGAATAAAAAGTAAGTCTTTTTCCTATCACAGCCTTTTAGTCCACTCCTCAAAATGGCCATAGTTGTTTGTGTATGCTTTTGAAAGTTGTCTCTTTCTTGAAAATATATATATATATATATGTTGTCTTTGTGTTCTGTCAAGTCAGAACCAACCCATAGCTGACTTTCCAGTGAGTTTTCAGAGGCAATAAATTGCACGGGACGAGCCTGCCCATCTTCCTTCCGCAGAACAGCTGATGGATTCCAACCACTGATCCACCAGAGCTACCCCCACCCTTTCTCCTTTTCTCCCTCCCCCTCTCTCTCATGTATGTATGTAGAACTCTGATGTCTTAGTGGTAAGGGGTTGTACTGCCAGCCCAAAGACATTTGGTTCAACTCCACCAGCTACTCCTGGTATTACAGGCATTTTCTCCCCCATGAGATAATCGCTTCTGAAAACTTCTGGAGGGTCACCTATGAATTGGTTCTGACTTGGCTGTACACAACAACAATACATGTTGTGCGTCAGTCTGGAGACTAAAGTGCACCTGGTTCAGGCCATGGTCATAGATACATACACACATAAACTGTGGGTGGTTTGATTACTTGTTTTAAATATATGTAGACTCTTTTTGCTAAAATAGTAAAATGTCATTTTGACAGAATTTCATAGAACAAACTATCCTTTGCTATATATTATTATGTGTAATTTTTTGTTGTTGGTTGAAGTTCCCATAACAAAATTAACCACAGAATATATAATACATTGTTATTTGGTGTATTTACAATGTTATAAAACTACCAGCTCCCTTTTGTTTCTAATTTTTTTTTAATCACGTCATAAAAATACCTTGTTAGGTGCCATTGATTAGACTACAACTCATAGCGACCCTATAATCAGCAGATCTGAACCTTGCCCTATCCTGCACCATGATCTTGAATATACTCAAGCTCATTGTTAGTCTCCTGTCAGTCCATCTTATTGAAGGTCATCATTTTTTTCCTGACCTTCCACCTTTTCCAGCATGATGTCTTTTCCAAAGACTGGGCCTTCCTGACATCGTGCCCAAAGTGTGTGAGGTGCAGTTTCGCCATTCTTGACTCTAAGGAGTACTCTGCTGGCACTTGAAAGGCAGATTTTATTTTTTTTTTGGGGGGGGGGGAGCCCACGGGATATTCAGTACTCTTTGCCAACCCACAGTTCAGTGCCGCCAGTTCTGTCATGCTTGATCATTGTTTGGTGCATACAAAGCAATTGAAATTGTCAAGGCTTGATGAGGCATACCTTGTCTTTACACTGATATCCTTGCTCTTTAGTAGTTTAAAGAGGACCCTGGTAGCAGATTTGCTCAATTCAGTACATCCCTTGATTTCTTGACTGCTGCTTCCGTAGGTGTTAATTGTAGATTTAAATAAAATGGGGGCAAAAATTACCTTGTATCTATTAAATGTTCACTTCCCATTTTCCATCCTCTCAGTCCCTAGTAACCTTTCATCTGTGTTGTCTCTCTAAATTTGCCTGTCCTGATTTTATCATATCAAAGGAATCATATAATATGTGATGTTTTATATCTGGCTGCTTTCAGTTACCATTAGATCTTTAAGGTTGATTCAAGTTGTATCACATATTTGTACTTCCCCCGCCCCCACCCCCCCCAGTTTATTTACAAAACTAAAATACAAACAAACAAATTCTTTCAGTTTCCTTCACCCTACCCATCAAATTGTACAACCCAATAATTAATACCTTCCTCCCCCTGCACGTCCATATCCTTCTGCTTCCAGCCTCTCCTACCCCCTCCTGTATCCTTTTACTCATTCTATAATAACAGATTTATACAATATTTATCCTTGTGTGACTGAGTTAGTTCACTCAGCATAATGCTCCCCAGTTCCTCCCAAGTTTGGTAATAGTTTACAAAGTTATTGCTCATGTGTGCTACATAGTATTCCATTGTGTGAATGTAATT
Organism: Elephantulus edwardii; assembly: GCF_000299155.1. Classification (NCBI taxonomy): domain Eukaryota; kingdom Metazoa; phylum Chordata; class Mammalia; order Macroscelidea; family Macroscelididae; genus Elephantulus; species Elephantulus edwardii. The sequence goes on from NW_006399762.1 coordinate 18,704,328, forward strand.
TCTCAGTCCATTCATTTATGATTGGATGTTTGAGCTGTTTCCATGTTCTTGCAATGGTGAATAATGCTGCTATGAACACTGGTGTACAAATCTCAGTTTGTGCCACAGTTCTCATATTCTCAGGGTATATTCCAAGTAGTGGAATAGCTGGGTTGTACGGAATTTCTTTGTTCAGCTTTTTGAGGAAGTGCCAAACTGCCTTCCAGAATGGTTGCACCATTTTCCAAGCCCATCAACAATGTAAAACAATGTACTTCCTTTATATAGCAGAATAATAATCTGTTCTATTTATATATCAGAGAACACTGGTGGATTAGTGATTGTTGTTATTTGTTGTTATGTGCTATTGAGTCACTTGCGACTCATAGCGACCCTATTTACAAGAGCCCACAATGCCGTTCTATTCTGTGCCAACCTCGCTGTCTCATACACACTCATTCCCACCACTCCACTCAGAGCATCAATCCATGCCAACGAGGGCTTTCCTCTCCTGCTCTGTCCCTCCACTTTCCCAAACATTATGTCCCTCTCCAAGGACCAGCTCCTCCTTGCAACATGCCCAAAGTATGTCAGACAAAGCTTCAGAATCCTTGACTCCAAGGAATATTCCGACTTCACTCTCTCTAGGACAAACCTTTTTGTTCTCCTAACAGTCCATGTGGAGACAAGATTGGTGGACGATTTATAAAGAGTCTGCTTTATGCAGATTGCACAACCCTGCTTGCTGAAATTGAAGAGGACCTGAAGCACCTGCTGCAGAGGGTCAAGGACTGCAGCCTCCAATATGGATTGAGGCTCAAGAAGACAAACATTTTGTCAAGAAGACAAAAATTCTCACCACTGGACCCATTGGCAGCATCAGGATGGATGGTGAAGAGATTGAGATTGTTCACAGCTTTAGTTTGCTTGGCTCCACAGTCAACACTCTTGGCACCAATAGCCAGGAAGTTAAAAGGCACATTGCCATGGGAAAGTCTGCTGTTAGGGACCTCTCTGAAGTACTGAAGAGCAGTGGTGTCTCTCTGGAGACTAAGGTGTGTTTGATATAGGCCATCATCTTCACAATCACTTGTTATGCATCAGAGAGTTGGACAATGACCAAGGAGGATAGAAGGAGAATTGATGTCTTTGAGTTGTGGTGCTGGAGAAGAGTACTGAGAATACGATGGACTGCTAGGAAAACAAACAGATTCGTCCTGGAAAGGGTTAAACCGGGTGGCTCCTTGGAGGCAAGGATTCTGAGGCTCTGTCTAACATACTTTGGACATGTTGTGATGAGAGACCGGTCCTTGGAGAAGGACATCATGCTTGGGAGGGTGGAGGGACAACGCAGGAGGGGAAGGCCCTCCATGAGGTGGATTGATTCAGTGACTGGGATAATCAGGATGGGAGTGTCAGAGACAGTGCTATTGGCACAGGACAGAGCAGAGTTTAGGGCTGTTGTACATAGGACCGCTATGAGTCACAAGCGACTCGACGCACATAACAACAACAGTCTATGTACATTCAACACTCTTCTCCAGCACCACAGCTCAAAGGCATCAATTCTCTATCATCCCTAGTCACTGTCCAACTCTGATGCATAGCACGTAATTGCGAAGACTATATAGCCTGCATCAGGCACACCTTAGTCTCCAGCCTGATGTCGTTGCTCTTCAGTACTCTTGAGAGGTCCCTCACAACTGACTTTCCCAATGCAGTTTGTCTCTTGATTTCCTGGCCGCTGTTACCAAGAGTGTTGACTGTGGAACCAAGTAAACTAAAACTGTTAACTATCTCAATCTCTTCACCATCCATACCAATGCTGCCAATTGGCCCAGTGGTGAGAATCTTTGGTTTTTTTGATGTTGAGCTTCAATCCGTATTGGAGGCTGCATTCCTTAACTTTCTGCAACAGGCTCTTAAGATCCCCCTCAGTTTCAGCAAGCAGGGTTGTGTCATCCGCATAACACAGGTTGTTGATTCTTCCACCAATCCTGATGCCACATTCCTCCTCGTACAGCCCAGCGTCTCAGATGTTCTGTTCTGCATAGAGATTGAAAAGGTATGGAGACAAAATATATTCCTGATGGACCCCTTTCTTGATTTTGAACCATGTAGTATCTCCTTTCTCTGTTCTGATGACACTGACCCTATGTACAGTAGCTCTGAACTCGGCTGTATCCTGAGCCAGTCTCACTGTCTTGATATACCTTCTCCCATTATCCTAATTACTGTGTCAGTCCATCTTACCCTGGGTCTTCCTCTCCTGTGCTGTCCCTTCACTCTTCCAAACATGATGTTCTTCTCTAAGGACCGGTCCCTACTGGCAACAGGCCAAACTATGTGAGATAGAACTTCAAAATTCTTGACTGTATGGGACAACTTGATTTCACCCTCCTTAGAACAGAACAGACTTGTTTGTTCTCCATGGTTTATTCAGTACTCTTCTCGAGTACCACAACTCAAAGACATCAATTTTTCTGTCATTTTTGGTCATTGTCCTGCTCTCTGATGCATAGCAAATAATTGAAAAGACTGTGGCCTGAATCAGGTATACCTTAGTCTCCAGACTGACATTGTTGCTCTTCAGCACTCTAACGAGGTCTGTGTTAGAAGGTATTCCTAATGCAGCTTGTCTTTTGATTTCCTGACTGCTGGTGCCAAGAGTGTAGATTGTGGAGTACAGCAAGCTAAAATTATTAACAATCTCGGTCTCTGCTCCATTTATCATGGTGCTGCAAATTGACCCAGTGGTGAGCATCTTTGTTTTCTTGATGTTGAGCTTCAAGCGATATTAGAGACTGCAGTCTTTGACCTTCTGCAGCAAATGCTTCAGGACCTCCTCAGTTTTTGCAAAGAAGATCACTATTATTATCAGATATAGGATTTGCAGTAATTTCTCCCATTTTGTAGGTTGTTCTTTTATATTCTTGATGATACAATTTTGTGCACAAATGAATTGTGATGATGGCATTCAGATAACTCCATAAAAATCAAGATATTTTCTATACCCCCTGAACTTTTTTCTAGTACTCTCGCAGTCAGATGTCCTTGATCCTGCTTTTCCATCACTCTTCTGCCTCATATCGTTATAGAGAAATATTTTGTTCATGGAATTTCATATCAATGTATCTATTGTTTGAATGCCTTTGTGCCTAATATCTTTAACGTAACCCTTATTACTTTTGAGATTCATACATGCTGTTATATGTATCAGTTGTTAATTATATTTTATTTCTGAGTATTAATTCAGTTAAATGACTGTACCAAAATTGTTTATTTATTGACTGGAAGAATACTTGGGTTTATGCAGAATTTTTGGTTTTATACCCTGCAACTTTGTTGAATTAATTTATTAACTTTAGTAGGCTTTTAATGGATCCTGTCAAATTTTCTAAACATAGAATCCTGTTATCTGCAAATACAGTTTTATGTCTTTCAATTTCAGTGCCTTTTTTGGGTTTTATTCCCCTTACCTAATTGCTCTAGAAAGCACTTGTAGTACAATATTGACAAGAGGGGATATCCTTGCTTGTTTCTTTACTTAAGTGGAAAACTTCTGTTGTCCAACAAACATAATTTTTATTTTCACCTTTTTGAGGAAACACCCTCCCATAGTAGTTACATTCTACCACAGTGCATGAGAGTTCCAGTCTCTCCATATCCTCACAAACATTTGTTGTTTGCAGTTGTATTAAGCCTTCCTGTTGTTTCTGGGTTGTGATGATATCTCCATGGTTTAAAATCTGGAAGGGTGTGCATCAGCAATGTATTCCTTCTCCTTACCTATTCAGTCTTTTTACTGAGTGAATAATTTGAGAACCATTTGAATTTCAGAACCATCTCAGGAATAGGCTTGAGGCCTTGAACACTAATGAGCGAAGACCAGATGAGTTGTGGGAGAATATCAAGGGTATCATCCAGGAAGAGTGCAAACTTTCATTGCAAAGACGGAGGAGGAAGAGAAGACCAAAATGGGTGTCAGAAGAGACTCTGAAAATTGCACTGGAGTGCAGAGAAGCCAAAGCACAAGGAAGACCTCAAGATACCAAAGAGTTGAATAGATTTCAAAAGGTAGAACGGGATGACAAAGTAAAATATTAGAATGAAACATGCAAGGAGTTGGAGTCAGAAAATCAAAAGGGCCGAACTCGCTCAGCATTTCTTAAGCTCAAGGAACTGAAGAATAAATTCAAACTTCGAGTTGCTGTAATCAAGGATGCTTTAGGAAGAATATTAAATGACCCAGGAAGTATTAAAAGAAGATGGAAAGAATATACTGAGTCACTGTATCGAAAGGAATTGGCAAACACAGAAGAATTTCATGAAACAACATATGAGCAAGAGCCTGTGGTAATGAAGGAAGAAGTTCAAGCTACTTTGAAGGAAATAGCAAAAAATAAGGCCCCAGTGATAGACGGTATACCGATTGACATAGTTCAGCTAACAGATGCTGCCCTGGATGTGCTCACCAAGTTGTACCAAGAAATCTGGAGAACAACCACTTGGCCAACTGACTGGAAGAGATCTATATTTGTTCCCATCCCAAAGAAGGATGACCCAACAGAGTGTGGAAACTATAGAACAATCTCATTAATTTCACGTGCAAGCATGATTCTGCTGAAGATTATCCAAAAACGACTGGAACAACACATTAGCAGAGAATTGCTAGAAGTCCAGTCTGGGTTTAGAAGAGGTCGTGGTATTAGGGATATTGTAGCTAATGTTAGATGGATCTTGGCTGAAAGCAGGAAATAGCAGAGGAAGGTATATCTGTGTTTCATTGACTGTGCGGATCATAAGAAACTGTGGCTGACTCTCAGAAGAATGGGAATCCCAGAACACTTGATCGTGCTAATGAGAAACCTATATTTGGACCAAGAGGCAGTAGTCAGAACAGAGCAAGGAAACACTTCATGGTTAAAAATTGGGAAGGGCGTGCGCCAGGGATGTGTCCTGTCTCCATACCTTTTCAACCTGTATGCAGAACAGATTATCCGGGAGGCCAGGCTCTATGAGGAGGAATGTGGCGTCAAGATTGGTGGAAGATCTGTCAACAGTCTGCGATATGCAGATGACACAACCCTGCTTGCGGAAAGTGAGGAGGACCTGAAGCGCTTGCTTCAGAGGGTCAAGGACTGCAGCCTCCAATATGGATTGAGGCTCAGTGTCAAGAAGACAAAGATTCTCACTACTGGACCAATTGGCAGCATCAGGATGCATGGTGAAGAGATTGAGATTGTTCACAACTTTGGTTTGCTTGGCTCTGCAGTCAACACTCTTGGCACCAGTAGCCAGGAAATTAAAAGACATATTGCAATGGGAAAGTCTGCTGTTAGGGACCTCTCCAAAGTACTGAAGAGCAACGGTGTCTCTCTGGAGAACAAGGTGCATTTGATATAGGCCATGGTCTTTGCAATCACTTGTTATGCATCAGAGAGTTGGACAATGACTAAGGAGGATAGAAGGAGAATTGATGCCTTTGTGTTGTGGTGCTGGAGAAGAGTATTGAAGGTACCATGGACTGCTAGGAAAACAAACAGATTCATCCTGGAAAGGGTCAAACCGGGTAGCTCCTTGGACGCAAGGATTCTGAGGCTCTGTAACATACTTTGGACATGTAAGGAGGGACAGGTCCTTGGAGAGGGACATCATGCTTGGTACGATGGAGGGACAGCGCAGGAGGGAAAGGCCCTGTTTGAGGTGGATTGATTCATTGACTGGGACAATTGGGATGGCTGTATCGGAGGCAGTGCGATTAGCACAGGACAGAGCCGAGTTTAGGGCTGTTATACATAGGGTCGCTATGAGTCGCAAGTGACTTGACGGCACATAACAACAACAAATAATTTGGGAAGTTATACTCTATGGAGAGGAATATGACATCAAAATCAGCAATCTGCTTTATGCAAAGGACACAGCTTTGCTGCTGAAAGTAAGGAGGACTGAAAACTTGCTGCAGGAGATCAAGGATGAGAATCTGCAGTACAGATTACATCTCAGCATCAAGATAACAAAGGTCCTGACCACTGGGCTAGTAGGAACATCATGATAGATGGAAGAAGGGATTGCAGCTGTCAGCAGTTTCATCTTGCTTGACTCATTAATCAACACCCTTCATGCCAGCAGTCAGGAAATCGGGAGATGGGCAAGTCTAGTGTCAGCGATCTCCAGAATTCTAAAGAGCAATGATACCATTATGAAAATTAAAGTGTACCTGATTCAGACCATGATCTTTTCAATCACTTCCTACACATCTGAGAGCTCGTCAATGAGTAGATTTAATGCTTTTGAGCTGTAGCGTTGGACAAGAGTTGTGAATATTCCATGTACTGTCAAAAGAACAGATATTTCTTAGGAAAAGTGCATCCAGAGCAGGCTTGGAGGCTTTGGCTCTCGTTACTTTTAGCATTGAGAGGTTGTTCCCTGGAAAGGGACTTCATATTTGGAAATGTGGAGGATCAGCATAACAGAAATACCCACCCCCAATGAGGTGAATTTACACAGTAACTACAGCAGTGGGCTCAAGTGTGTCAGAGATGATGATGTCACAGGGTAGTACAGGGTTCAGTTCTGTTCATAGGGTCATTATGAGTTGTCCTCCACTCAAATGACATGTTAAGACAACAGTAGTTAGTGATTTTGAACATTTCTTTATGTGTTTATTTGTTTTCTAAATATCCTCTTTGGTGAAGAGTCTTTTCATGTCTTCTGCCTATTTTGTAATTGGGTTATTAGGTTTTTGCCTTGCTGAAGTACAGTAGCAGTCTATGTATTTATTGTGAGACCCTTGTCAGATAAGCCATTGTCAAATTTTTTTTTCTCGTCTATGATCTTTCTTTTCATTCTAGATTTCTCCAATTTATAGGTGTTCCCTGCTTCCTTTTACAATCAGTAATCTGTGGAGTGGTATTAGTCATACTGTTCAATAATATCCACACACTTGGGTCACATTTTTTTTTGAAGTTTGAATAAATACAAATCCCTTCCAGTCATTTGGCCTGGTAGTTGTCCTTCATAATTCTTGACATAATCTGTTGAGTGTGTCCAGGGCAGCATCTGTTTGCTGAAATATGTGAATTGGTATTTCATCAGTTTCTGGGGCCTAGTATTTTGTCAGTTCCTGCATAGCAGTTTGAATTTCCTCCTTAATCATCATTGCCTCTTGATCATATGTTGTTTTGTGAAATTTTCCTGTGTCAGCTAGTTCTTTTTGGTATAGTGACTCTGTGTATTTCTTCCATCCTTTGATGCTTCCTGGGTCATTCAACATTCTGCCCTTAGCATCCTTAAATATTGCAACTTGAGTCTTTAACTTGTTCTTCAGTTCCTGCAGCTTAAGAAATGCAGAGTGAGTTCATCCCTTTTGATTTTCTGACTCTAGCTCTTTGTGCATTGCATTATCAGAGCTCTTTGCTTTGTCTTACCAAGCTGCCCTGTGAAATTTTCTATTCAGCTCTTCGTCTTGATTTCTAACCTTTGGTTTGGCGTCTGTGCACTCTCGTGCAATATTCAGAGTCTCTTCTGACATCCATCTTGATCTTTTCTTCCTCCTCTTTCTTTGTAATGACTTTTTACATTCTTTGTGAATGATATTCTTGATATCCTCCTACAGCATCAGCAGAGAACAGCCAGATGTGCAGACGGGGTTTTGAAGAGACTGTGGTCCTAAGGAGATCATGGCGAATTTTAGATGGATCTTAGCTGAAAGCAGAGAGTACTAGAGTAATGTCTATCTATGTTTCATTGAGTATGCAAAGGCATTTGATTATGTGGATCACAACAAACTGCCTAACTCTGAGAATAGGAATCCCAGAACACTTGATTATGACCAAAAGGCAGTCCTCAAGTACTCAGAACAGAGCAGGGAAACACTGCATGGTTCAAGATCAGAAAGGAGTGCATCAGGGATGTGTCCTGTCTCCATATCTTTTCAATCTGTATGCAGAACAGATCATTCAGGAGGCTGGGTTTTATGAGGAGGAATGTGGCATCAAGATTGGAGGAAGACTCATTAACAACCTACGTTATGTAGATGGCACAACCTTTCTTGCTGAAACTGAGGAGGACCTGAAGCATTTGCTACAGAAGGTCAAGGACTGTAGTCTTCAATATGAATTGAAGCTTAACATCAAGAAGACAAAGATTCTCACCACCGGGCCAATCGGCAGCACCATGATAGATGGAGAAGAGATGGGGGTTGTTAACAGTTACAGCTTGCTCGGCTCTATAGTGAGCACTCTTGGCACTGGAAGTCAGGAAATCAAAAGACAAATTACATTAGGCAAATCTGCTGTCAGGGACCTCTCCAGCACACCGAGAAGCAGTGATGTCAGTCTAGTGAGTAAGGTACACCTGATCCAGGCCATGATCTTTGCATTAGAGAGCTAGCTATAAAATGACTAAAGATTACAGAAGAAGAATGGATGCCTTGCAATTGTAGTGCTGGATCACCAAGAAAGCAAATAGGCTTATCTTAGAGAGGGTTAAACCTCCTTGGAGGCTAGGATTTTTAAGCTGTCAAATACTTTGGGCACATGGCCAGAAGGGACCAGTCCTTGGAGAAGGACATCATGCTCGGAAGGGTAGAGGGGAACAGAACAAGTGAGGAAGACCCCAGATGAAATAGATTGACATCGTAACTGGGGAAATGGGTTAAGTGTGTCGGAGTCAGTGAGACTGGCTCAGCACAGGGCAGGATTCAGAGCTGTTGTATATAGACTCACTATGAGTCACAGGCAACTCGACAGCACATAACATGATAGACTAAATACAATCATAGACATGTCAGTTTTTACTCAGTGTTTTTTTAAAAGACCCTTTTTAGAAATAGCATGAAGTTCCAAAATCCTTTTCCCCCCCCCATTTAATTTCTTCTAAATTTTACCTGGAAAATTATGAAATCAGAAGTAACAATTGCCTAAAAACAAAATTTACATCAGACCTACCTATATTTGTTTTGCAGTTAGAATTGCTTTGAAATAATCATCTTAAGATATTAAACACTATTAAGAACTATTGAATATGTATTTTCACCTTAAGGGGGAAAAATGGGTGACCTTGGAGGACATTATGCTGAGTGAGGTATCTCAGTCACAAAGGGACAAATGCTATATGGTGCCACTGTTGTAGAATGAGGCTGGCATTGGGGTGGGGGTAAGACTGAGAAAAACTGGATAAAATATGTTTACGGCATTGAAGTCTATGGGGGAGAGAATAGTCTAAAAGTACTATATTTTAGGGCATTATTTTTATCGTAGGAGTACGCAATGAGAGTTGCAGAGTGGATTATATTTGGGGGTGGGGGATGGGGTTTGGGGAGGTGCGGGGGGATTGTGTACCAATGAGGGAGTTTTTCTTTTGCTTTTCAAGGAGAGGAGCAAAGTGGAGGGAGGGGTTTGTGCAGGGAGAAGGGTGCAATAATGAATGAATGGAATTCCAAAATCTCTGTAGATGTTCATTGAAATGAAAAATAAACAAACTAAATTAAATTTAAAAAAAAAATCTATCTTTGTATAAGGATACTTTGTAAGGTGATAGATACTATCTTGCCAAGTTGACCTTTTTTTTTTCTTACTGTAGACTTCAACTCACCTGCTTCAGAGTTTTTGTATTTGGTTCTGCTTTTCACCTGAGTACTATCACCCTGGCATATCTCTTTTTTACATATCTTTAAACTTTCTCCAGAAATATTATTTCCCATCAAAGATTTCTTTTTTTCCCATTACCCTTTCTAAAACTATTGTCTATTATACCACCTTTTGACATTTTAATCTTTTGCATCACAATTTTAATTTACTTTGATTAATTATTGTTCCTCTCCTGTTTCTTCCTGTCTGCGGTTTCTTGTTCGTTCTTGGCAATTAATTGTATAGTGAATAAGTATAAATTCTTTCCTCACACCATACTGAAGTAGACTTAAGATCTCTCAATAATGTCTAACTGAAATTGACTCACAGCTCACTGTACTTTGAGTTTCTGAAGCTATAAATCACATGAGAAGAGATTGTCTATCTTTCTCCCTTGGAACTGCTGGTGGATTTGAGCCACCAGAGAGGTTGTTGTTGTTAGGTGACATACAGAGTGGCCTACAACTCATAGTGACACTCTGAACAACACATCTGAACTTTGCCCTGTCTTGTGCCATACTCACAATATCTGCCATGTTCTAGTCCCTTTTTACAATCACTGTGTCAATCCATCTTGTGTATTATCTACTCTTTTGCTGACCATCTTTCCTTTTCCCAGCATGTCTTTTTCTATGGACTGCCCCTTCTTGATAACATTTCCAAAGTACGTTTGACCATCCTTGCCACTTAGAGCACACTGGTTGCACTTCCTACAATATAGATTTGTTTGTTCTCTTGAACAGTCTATGGTATATTTAATACTCTTGGCCAGGACAACAGCCAGACACCAGATAAATTAATAAATAGCATTAAAGTGATTTTATTTTTCCATGGTTATACACAGCAGCAGTATAACAGTAAGCTTTTCTTTCTTGCTTCATTTTTGGTTTAGGTTGTTATGTTTAAATATTAAGTTTGTCAATAAGTTTGTAGAGAAGGAAAAGGAAATATTTTTGGTATTGACTTTAAAGGTAAGTAGAAAGATTTTCATTCAATTTTTTAAAATTTTTTATCATCATAATGTTCAAATAGATGCAGAATATCCACCTTGTAGCCCTACATTCTAGATTTTACCACACATCCAGATTTTGCCTCACATTAAAAGTTATATTTCTTGTTTCAGTTAAAATTAGAGAACTGCTATATATAAAATGATTAATAAAATTTAATTTTATGCCTTGTAGCTTGGAAACCACTTACCGCAGTTGCTTCACAAGTTATTCCAAAGTTTCCTCAATGGCACCATGAATCTTCTGAACAGGTATATATTTCTTTTTCTGTCACTGTATTTTGATACAGCATGTTCTGTGTTTATTAATGGGCATATAATAACACAAGGGAGCTCTGGTGGCTTAGTGGTAAGGAGTTGCTCAACTGATCTAACATAAAAGCACAAGGTTTGTATCTATAAACAACTCCTTAGGAGAAAGATGGACACTTTCCTCCCCTGAAATTTACAGCCTCTGAAAACCTGTTGGAGGGCCAGATATGAGTCAATTCTTATTCAACAGCACATAACAGCACTATTGTTTTTGTTAAGTGCTGTCATGTTGCCTGCAATTCATAGCAATCCTGCATATAACAGCCCTAAACCCTGCTCTATCCCATGCCAATCTTATTGTCTCCAGCACACATCTCCATTACCCCAGTCACTGAATCGGTCCGTCTCATCGAGGGTCTTCCTCTGTTGCACTGTCCCTCCACCCTCCCAAACATGACGTCTCTCTCCAAGGACTTATCCCACCTTGCAACATATTCAAAGTATGTCAGACGAAGCTTCAGAATCCTTGCCTTGAAGGAGCAGCCTGGCTTCACCCTCTCTGTGATGAACTTGTTTGTTCTCCTAACAGTCTACGGTATATTCAGTGCTCTTCTCCAACACCACAGCTCAAAGACATTAGTTCTTCTGTCATCCCTAGTCATTGTCCAGCTTTCTGATGTATAGCAAGTAATTGCAAAGGCCATGGCCTGTATCAGGCACACCTTAGTAATAATATAATTTCACACTATCTCAGTTCATGGACCCTTTTGTACCTCAGTAATTTTTTCATAGCATACCTGGCCCAAAAGAAATGCCCAGCAGTTCTACTTAGTAAGGAGTTTTAAATAACTTAGTAATGTTATTATATCAAAATAATTTAGTAAATATTTTTAAGGGGAGCATAGACATTAATAAAATGAGTGTATTTTCCTTTTTTTATTCTTACATTAATTTTACGCAGTAATTGCTGGTTTTTAAAATAATATCCTTCCAAACCTAGCTTTACAAAAATAATATGTCATCAAAAGAAAGATCATAAGATCTGATATTGAAACTGGGGATGGTATTGCATTTTTAAAGGACAATTCCATTACTATGTGGCATTGCTCACTATGTGGAAAGAAAATAACGAGTTTTATTTTGCCCTATTTTGCATTTTTCTTTTTCATGTCACCAACTTTTTATTCCCTTTCCAAAAATCTTTCTTGATTATTTTCCTTTTGTAACACAAAAAAAGAAGTTGAAGAAAAAAACTTACCCTACCACCAAAAGATATTTATTATTTATTAACTTTCCTAGAATTTTCCTTTCCAATTTTTAAAAATATGGATAGATTGACATGTATACCTAGTATTTTACCTTTGCCTTTAATACCGTATTTTCTCACTTTATTAAAAAGTCTTAAACATACCTTTTAAAGGTTATTTAACATTTCATCATATGGTTATATTATACTTTTAACAGATAGTACATATTTTGTATATTTTATTGTATCCAGCATTTTACTATTAAATATAATACTTTGATGAGTTTTTCTGCACACAAGTAATTTTTTATACTTAAAACTATTTCTTTCATTTTGATTGCTAAAAGTAGAATTGGTTACTTGAAAGTCTAAGAATAGTTTTCTGGGTTTTGATGCATACTGTTAAATCTACAAATTTTAGTGTTTTGCAGTGTGATTTCTTTTATCCTCCTACTTCCCTTAAATGCCTTTAAATTCTTGCTGATTGTTCCCATTGCCATCAAGTTGTACTCTTTTGGGGGAGGACACTGTCTGACTTTCTCCCCATGAGCTGCTAGTGAGTTTGAACTGCTCATCTTTCAGTTAGCTGCCCATGCAGTAAGTCACCAGGGCCCGCAGAAAATTGTTTTGTTATTAAAATTTAGCTTTTAACTGTCAACCAGGAATGTTGTGCCGAGCAAAACTGTCCATCAAAATATGACAGAGAGATCAAAATATACTCAGAAAGGCAGAAGCTAAGAAAGCTTGAAAAGTAAGCCTAACATTGCAGGAAATACTAAGGCAAGTCTGTCTTACATAGTTGCCACAGAAAGCAGGAAGGAACAAAGTAACATCTGCAATAACACCAAAAAGTACTCAACAAAATTTGTTGTTGTTGTTGTTATGTGCCGTCGAGTCGTTTGCGACTCATAGCGACCCTATGCACAGCAGCCCTAAACCCTGCTCTATCCTGCGCCAACTGCACTGCCTC
>NW_006399762.1:18718461-18720319 GCF_000299155.1 Elephantulus edwardii
AGCAACAATATCCCTAGTACCACGACCCCTTCTAAACCCAGCCTGGACTTCCGGCAATTCTCTGCTGATGTGCTGTTCTAATCGTTTTTGGATAATCTTGCTTTAAGTATTTTTCAGCTCTATCTTTTGATGCATAGATATTTGATTATGTCCTCTTGTTCTATTGACCCTTTAAACATAATATAGTGACCTTCCCTGTCCTTTGTGATGGTTTTTACATAGAAATATATTTTATTAGGGATTGATATCGCTCTTTCTGCTTTTTTTCTGGTAGCCATTTGCTTGGTATATTTTCCCTCCCATGATTTTACTTTCAGCCTTAACCTTCACTTTCCAAGTGTGTCTCTTGTAGACTTTGATGCGTTTTGTTTTTATCATCTAATATCTTACTCCTTTTCTCTTCACTGGTGCCTTTAAACCATTCACATTCAGTGCAATTATTAAAAGGCAAGGTTTTACTGTTACTATTTTGTTGAGGATAATTCACTATATAATGTTTAAAAGGTCAATAGAACAAGAGGGCATAACCAAAATATCTATGTACCAAAAGACAGAGCTGAAAAATACTCAAAGCAAAAGTTAACAGTACTGAAAAAAGAAATGGACACCACCAGTATAGAAGTAGAAGACTTCAGTACACCTCTCTCTAGGAAAGATAGAACTATCAGAAAGAAACTCAACAAAGATGCTGAAACCACATAATCAACCAACACAATCTCATATGTGCACGTGCGGGCGCGCGCGCGCTCACACACACACACACACACACACACACCCCAGCACCAGCTAATGCACCCCCATAAAGCTCAGGATAAATTCTTCTCTAGTACACACAGAATAGATCATATTTTAGGTCATAAACCTCAATAAATTTAAAAAAACATTGAAATAATACAAAGTATTTTCTCAGGCCACAATGCTGCAAAATTAGAAATCAACAAGAGGATAAAGGAGAAAATAACCCCTATACATTTGGAAGCCAAACAAGATCCTGTTTAAATATGAGAGAGTAATAGAAGAAATAAACAAGTTTCTTGAAACAAATGACAATGAAAACTTAACTAAAACCTCTGAAAAACAGCAAAAGCAGTAGTAGTTAGAGGTCAATTCATAACAATAAACAAGCACATCAAAAGGGAAGAAAAAATGATAATTAGTTCTTTAACCTAACATCTCCAGTAAGTTGAAAAAGACTAGCAAGAAAACACACAACCTCTAAAAGAAATGAAATGATAAAAATTAGGGCAAAAATAAAGGAAATAGAAAACATTAAAACCATCAAAAAGACCAGGAGTTAATTCTTTTTTTTTTTTTTAATTTTAATGAAAGTTTACAGAGACTTTGGATTTGCATTCATTCTGTTGCACACTTTCCTCCCCAACCTCCCAGTTCACTTTTCTCTTTGAAAAATTAAAAAAAAAATCTTTCTTTGTTATACATTCCACACCCCACCCCCACCCCCGCAGCCCCATTCCACTCCACTATGGAGCTTTAATTCTGGACTCTTGTCATGACAATAATACCTAATAATATATCCCTTTTAAACTGTTCTCTAATTCTTAACAAAAAGTCAATAAAATCGACAGACCACTAGCAAAACTAACAAAGGAAAAGAAAGGATACAGATAAATAAGAGATGAAAGGGGCAGTGTCACAACAGAACCAACTGAAATAAAAAGGATAGCAATGGAATATTATGAAAACCTAGAGGAAATGCACAAATACTTAGAAACTCACAACCTACCTAAACTGACACAGACTGAAATAGAATGCTTGAACAGACCCATTAAAAAAAGAAGAAATTGAAGTTGCAAATAGAGATACCATTTGACCCAGCAATTCCACTACTGGGAATATA
>NW_006399762.1:18721268-18733367 GCF_000299155.1 Elephantulus edwardii
AAAAAAAGAAATTGAATAGGTAATTAAACAACTTCCAACCAAAAAAACGCCCTAGACAAGATGGTTTTACTAGTGAATTTTATCAAACATTCAAAGAAGAACTGTCCCCAATTCTGCATAAAGTATTTCAGAAAATAAAAAAAAATATTAAATTCTCCCACACTCATTCTATGAATCAAGTATATCCCTCACACCAAATTTAGGAGGGACACCACCAAAATAGAAACTGTAGACCAGAGTATCTTCCATAAACATTGATGCAAAAATCCTCAATAAAAGCCTGGCCAATAGAATCCAACAGTACATCAGAAAAATAATTCACCATGACCAAGTGAAATTCATAACTGGTATGCAAAGATGGTTCAACATAAGAAAAATCAGTATAATTCATCACAGTAATAAAGCAAAGGACAAGAACCACATGTTCCTATCAGTGATGCAGAAGGGCCTTTGACAAAATCCAACCCCTTTTCCTGATTAAAACATTCAATAAAATAGGAACAGAGAGGAATTTTCTAAACATAGTGAAAATATATATGCAAAACCAAGAGTCAACATCATTCTCAATGGAGAGAGATGAAAGACATTCCCTTTGAGAACAGGAACTAGACAAGGATGCTCATTATTACCTATCCTGTTCAATATTATACTGGAAGTTTTCACAAGACTTCAGTAAGGCAAAAGAAGGAAATAAGAGGTATCCAAATTGACAAAGAGGATATAAAATTGTCTCTATATGCCAGTGATATGATAGTACACTTAGAAAAACCTAAAGACTCAATGAGAAAACTACTGGACAATTCAGCAAAGTAGCAGGATACAAGATAGCATAAAAAGAATCAGTTCCATTTCTCCACAGGGATAAACAGAATAAAGAAATGTAGCTCAGAAAAATACCCATCACAATAGCTAATCACAAGAAATAACTACTTGGCAATAAATCTAACTAGACACACAAAAGACCTATACAAAGAAAATGACAAAACATTACTACAAGAAACAAAAAGGGACCTGGAGAAATAGAAGAATGTTCCATGCTTATAAATGTTGTTATGTGCCATCCAGTTGTCTGTGAGTTATAGTGACCCTATGTACAGTAGCTCTGAAGCTTGCCCGATCCTGAACCAGTCTCACTGATTCTGACACACCTACCCCCCCATTACCCCTTTATTGTGTCAGTCCATCTCATGTAGGGTCTTCCTCTTCTGTGCTGTTCTTCTACCATTCCAAGCATGATGGCCTTCTCCAAGGACTGGTCCCTCCTGACCATGTGCCCAAAGTATGTGAGAGGGAGTTTAAAAACCCTTGCCTCCAAGGAGAAACTTGGTTTCATCCTCTCCAAAACACATCTATTCTCTTAGCAGTCCATAGTATGTTCAGTACTCCTCTGCAGCACCACAACTCAAAGGCATCAATTCTTCTGTCATCGTTAGTAATTATCCAGCTTTCTGACACATAGCAAATAATTGCAAAGACCATGGCCTGGATCAGGTGCACCTTAGTCTCTAGACTGGTATAGTTGCTTTTCAGTACTGTGGAGAGGTCCCTGACAGTAGATTTTCCCAGTATAATTCCTCTTTTGATTTCCTGACTGCTGGTGTCAAGAGTGTTGATTGTGAGCCAGGCAAGCTGAAATTGTTAACAACCTCAATTTCTTCTCTATCCATCATGGTACTGCCAATTGGCTCACTTGATGTTGTGTCCAATCCATATTGAAGACTACAGTCCTTGACTTTCTGCAGAAGCACTTCACGTCCTCCTCAGTTATAGCAAGCAAGGTTGTGTCATCTACATATCACAAGGTGTTGATAAGTCTTCCTCCAATCCTGATATCACAAAAGAAGACTCAATATCATGACAATAACAGTTTACTAAAGGCAGTCTCCAAATTCACTACAATCCCAATACAAATACCAATTCCATTCTTCAGTGAGATTGAAAAGGCAATTTCTAATTTTAATCTTGAATGGAAAGATACCCCAAATAAGGAAAGTACTCCTGAAAAAGAACAACAAGGTAGGAAGAATCACTCCCTGATCTGAAATCCTACTACACAACCGTAGTGGTCAAGACAGTGTTGTACTGATATAGCAACAAACACATTGATCAGTAGAATGGCATTGAGAACCTAGAAATCAGACCATCTAGCTATGGTCAACTGATTTTTGACAAGGAAACAGTCAGTTAAGTGGGGAAATGACGGCCTTTTTAACAAATGGAGTTGGCACAATTGGAAAACAATCTGTAGAAAACTCAAGCAAGACCCACACTTCACATCATACATAATAACCAACTCAAGGTAGATCAAGGATCTAGGAGTAAAACCAAAGATTATAAACTTGATCAGAGAAAAACTTGGAAGAACTCTAGAAGCTCTAATCCACAGTCTTTCGACCATAATGAAAATTCTACAATGAGGAGAGAGTAAAATAGATGAATGGGACCTTCTATGAATTAAATCCCTATGTTGTTGTTGTTATGTGCCGTCGAGTCGCCTGCGACTCATAGTGACCCTATGTACAACAGCCCTAAATTCCGCTCTGTCCTGTGCCAATCGCACTGTCTCTGGCACTCCCATCCCAATTATCCCAATCACTGAATCAATCCACCTCATAGAGGGCCTTCCTCTCCTACGCTGTCCCTCCACCCTCCCAAGCATGATGTCCCTCTCTAAGGACCAGTCTCTCCTCACAACATGTCCAAAGTATGTTAGACGGAGCCTCAGAATCCTTGCCTCCAAGGAGCCACCCGGTTTAACCCTTTCCAGGACAAATCTGTTTGTTTTCCTAGCCGTCCATGGTATTCTCAATACTCTTCTCCAGCACCACAGCTCAAAGGCATCAATCCTCCTTCTATCCTCCTTGGTCATTGTCCAACTCTCTGATGCATAACAGGTGATTGCGAAGACCATGGCCTGTATCAGATGCACCTTAGTCTCCAAAGAGACACCATTGCTTTTCAGCACTTTGGAGAGGTTCCTAACAGCAGACTTTCCCATTGCAATGCGCCTTTTAATTTCCTGGCTGCTGGTGCCAAGACACTTGACTATGGAGCCAAGCAAACTAAAGCTGTGTAAATCCCTATGCACATCAAAAAACTCAAACTTCCATGAATAAAAATGAAACCCACAGACTGGGAAAAAAATATTTGGCAATGACATATCGATATAGGACTCATCACTAACATCCCAGCACCTCAACAAGAAAGAGGTAAACAACCCATTTGCAAAATGTGTGCAAGGTATTAATAAACAGTTCTTACATGTTAAACACATGAAGAAATGTTCAAAATCCCAAGTTCTCCGAGAGATGCAAATAAAAACCGCCGTGTCATCTTACCTCAGTAACTGTAGCAAAGTTCAGCAGAGCAGCAAACAACAAATGCTGGCAAGACTATGGAGAGATTGAAACCTTTATTCACTGCTAATTAGAATGTGAAATAGTGCAATCACTATGGAAGACCTTCTGGTGCTTTCTCAGTAAGTTAAAAATATAAATACCATTTGACCCAGCAATTCCACTACTGAGAAAATACCCTAAAGAAACCAGAGCCACCACCCAAAGAGATGTGTACACATTCATGTTTATTATGTGTTATGCACAATAGCAAAAAGATGGAAGCAATCCAAGTACTCATCAACAAATAAGTGGATAGAAAAGCCATGGTGTAGTCATACAATGGAATACTATGCAGCACTGTAATACAATGAACTTGTAAAACATTACACAACATGGGTGATCCTGGAGGACATTATACTGAGTGAAATAGCCACAGAGGAACAAATAATGCATAACACCATTGTTATAAAGCAGAACTAACATGGGGAGTTAGGGGGGAAATAAGAAAAGAGTGGATAACCAAGGATGACAGAAGAAGAATCGATGCCTTTGAGTTGTAGTAATGGAGAATATGATGCATATTATGCACTGCCAAGAGAGCTAACAGGTCTGTCCTAAAGAGGTGAAAGTAAGGTACTCCTTAAAAGCAAGGATTTTGAGATTCCATCTCACATACTTTGGGTATATAGCCAGGAAGGACTAGTCCTTGGAGACAGATATCATGCTTGGAAGAGTAGAGGGACAGTGCAGCACAGGAAAATCCAGGATGAGATAGATTGACACAATAACTAGGATAATGAGGGTAGATATGTCAGAGAGAGTGAGGTTGACTCAGTATAGAGCAGGGTTCAGAGCAATTTTGCATAGGTTAGCTGTGGTTCGTAGTCAACTTGACGGCACATAACAACAACAGTACCATCACACTTTTCTGAATAAAAGACGCTTCTTTGTTCTGGGCAGGGGGAAGTGTATAGATAATGAATACAGAATTGGAACAGATGAAGGAAAGAAGTGTTTAAAAGAGATATATAGTTAGGCATGATATATATGACAGCAGTCCAGAATAAGAGGTGCATTGCAAAGTGGACTGGAGGAGGGGGAGGGAGGAAATTGTGCAACAATGAATGAATGAAAATCTTTCATTAACTCTTCTGTAAACATTTGTTAAAATCCCAATTTAAAAAATGGAAAAACAAATTGAGAGAGAAGGGAGGAATGTATGTATTAATGAATGAATGACAAACCAACCTTTCTTTTAACTAAAATCACAATTTGAAAAGAAAATGATAAAATAATCTGTTTTGAAAAAAAAATTAGCTTTACTTTTTAAATTATTAATGATGATATTCATGTATCACTTATCATTTTACATTTTTATTTTATGAACTGACTCTTGATATCCTTCTCTACCTAAGATTCTAAAAGAAGATGAAGTCGAACAAAATGAGCCACTTGAGTCCTTACAAGTAAGTTATCTTTTAAAATACAAAATAGCTAGAAAATATATATATATGTAAATAGATATAAAAATTACATAGGTTGAGGCAGTCTTTGAGGCTGGGACCCACTGTCCTCCACAGATCTGTAATAAAGTGCATTTATGGAAAAAAAATTACATAGGTTTTGGTTTTAAGCTTATATTGTGTATTGTCATTTTCAAATGTATTTATATTTTTTGTTGTTTTATGTGCCATTGAACAACGAATCTGAACCCTGCCCTATTCTGTGCCATCTTCATTATCTCTGATAATACTTAAGTCCATTGCTACAGTCACTGTGTCAGTTCAACTTGTTGAGGATCTTCCTCTCACATTGACCCTCCACCTTTGCAAGCATGATGTCCTTTTCTAAGGACAAGCCCATCCTAATAGCATGCCCAGTGTATATGAGACGAAGCTGCACCATCCTCGGCCTCCAGGGAGTCATCCCAGTTGCACTTTCTCCAAGTCATATTTGATCTTTTGTCAGACTGTGGGTTTATTCAGTAGTATCCTCCAACACCGTGACTCAAAGGCATTAATTGTTCGTCCATCATCCTTATTCACTGTCTAACTTTCAGATGTATAGCAAGAAATTTTAAAGATCAGGTGCACCTTAGTCCTTAAATTCACATCCTTGCTCTTTAGCACTTTGGAGAAAGCCTTGGCAGTAGATTTTCCCCAAGACAACACTTCTTTTGATTTCTTGAAAGCTGGTACCAAGGGTGTTGATTGTGTACCCAAGGAAGATGAAATCATTGACAATAAATCCTTTCTCTGTTTATCATGATGTTGCTTATTGGCCCAGTGTTTTTCTTGATGTTGAGATGTAATTAATATTAGAGGTTTTAGTCTTTGATCAGGGAGCTCTAGTGGCAAGAAGCTGTACTGCAATTTCAAAGGCACTCAGTTTGAGTCCACTAGCTGCTCCATGGAAGGATGGACAGTCTCCTCCCATTTGATTAACTGCCTCAGAGAACCCTCTGGAGAGTCAGCTGTGGGTCAGTTCTCACCTACTGGTACAACAACATTCTTTGATCTTTATCAAAAATGTCAAGTTCTCATTTTCAACAAGCAAGGTTTGTGTCATCTGCATAACGCAGGTTATTGATCAGTCTTCTTCTGATACTGATGCCTCATTCTTTATAGAGCCCTGCTTCTTGAATAATTTATTTGCTCAGCATGCAGATTGACTAGGTACAGAGAAAGGATACAGTCCTGATGAACTTCTTTTTTTTTTAATTTTAAACCATGTAGTGTTTCTTTCACTGTTTGGGAAAATAGCCTCTTGTTTTTGCATAGGCATGATTAAGTGTTTTGGAATTCCCATTCTTCTCAGTGTTAGCCACAATTTGTTGTGATCTACACAGTCATAACACAGATAACATTCTTCTTCTGTTCTCTACTTTTTTTCAAGATCCATCTGAACATCAGCAATGATACCTTGGTGCTGCTGCCTCTTCTAAATCCAGCTTGAATTTCAGGCAGTTTTCTCTTGTTACACTGTTCTATCTGTTTTTCATAAGATGTTGTTGTTGTTAAGTGCCATCGAGTCGCAGGCGACTCATAGTGACCCTATGAAGGAGAGTCCTCAACGCTTGGGTGCTTTTCATCCTCTCTCTAGGTTCATAGAATTACTGGAGGCAACCTATTACAGAAATGGATGCCACTCCTCCTTCCAAGCTTGTTTTAATTGGGGAGCTTCAGCCCCCTGTCTGTCCACATTGGGTAACCAACCGTTAACGCATTTGACACATCAGTGTCACAGTGTTCATCTTCACAGCAAACACAAGTGACTGCTGTACGGCAACTTGTACACCAGGGCTATACGACCTAGAGGAATGTCTGAACAAAAACAATGAAAGACAGGCCCGAGGGCCGCGGGTTAAAAATCACTCACCTTTGGCTTGATAGCATCGCTTTCTGTCCACTGGGCCAGCTGATCTCTCTGTGAATTTCAAGCAGTTTTCTCTTGTTACACTGTTCTTTTTTTCATAAGATTCAGCAAGATTTTGTTTGCATGTGATATTGTTTGATAATTTCTACATTCTGTTTAATCACCATTTTTGGAAATATTCAGCCAATTCCTAGGGCCTTCCCCCCATTGCCATCAAGCCCTTTTGCTAGAACTTCGTCCTTCAGTAATGTTGGTGCTTGAACATATGCTATTTCTGTCATAGACATTTTTATTTAGTGACTTTCCATCGTCTTTTGGTGCTTCCTGGATCATTTAAGATATTTCCATAATATCCTTCTGTATTGCAAGGCTTGAATTTGTTTTTCAGTTTTTTAAGCTAGAGAAACACTGAGTGAATTCTTCCCTTTTTATTTTCTGACTCCACCTGTTTGCATATTTCATTAGAATATTTTGCCTTCTCCTTCAGCTCTTTGAAATTTTCATCTTCTACTTTGCCATCTTGATATTCTAGTGCTATTTAATAATTGTTGTTGTTATTCATTGCTATCTATTCAAAACCAACTCATAAATGACTCTGTATAGTGTGTTTTCAGAGTCTGTAAACCACACAGGAGGAGATTGCTCACTTTTCTTCCTCAGAGCAGGTGGATTTGAACAGAAGTCCTTTGGGTGGGCAGTACAACTCTTTATCCACTAGACCACCAGGTCTCCCTATTTTGCTCTTAGTTATGCCTAGTCTAACTTGCTTTTTTTTGTTTCTACTTTTGTGGAATAATAATGTCCCTAGTGACACAACCTCTTCTAAACCAAGCCTGCATTTCTGGTAGTTTTCTGTCAATGTTCAAGTCTTTCTGGATAATCTTCAATAGGATTTTGCTAGTATATGATATTGTTTGTCAGGAATGGGAACAAATATGGATCTCTTCTAGTCAGTTGGCCAAGTAGTTGTCCTCCAGATGTCTTGGCATAACTTGGTGAGCACATGCAAGGCAGCATCTGTTTGCTGAAATATATCAGTTGGTATTCATCAATTCCTTGGGCTTTATATATTGCCAAGTCCTTAAGAACAACCTGCTCTTCCTCCTTCATCACCATTGCCTCATGCTCATATGTTGTTTCTTGAAATTATTCTGTGTCACCCAATTCTTTTTGGTACAGTTACTCTGTCTAATCCTTCCATCTACTTTTAATGCTTTTTTAATCATTCAATATCCTGCCCCATAGCATCCTTACACTTTGCAACTTGTGGCTTGAATTTATTCTTTTCCTTTCAGCTTAAGAAATGCCTAGTGAGTTTGGCTGTTTTAATTTTCTGACTCTTAGCTCCTTGCACATTGCATTGGATCCTGGTAAAAAGCAGAAAGTGCCTTAAGAATATCTATCTGTGTTTCATTGACTTTTCAAAGGCATTTGACAGCATGGATCAACAATAAATTGTGGCTAACCTTGAGGAAAATGGGAATCTCAGAGCACTTGATCATGCTTAGACGAAACCTATACTTGGACCAAGAAGCAGTCCTCAGAATGGAGCAAGGAAACACTGCATGGTTCAAAATCAGGAAAGGAGTGTGTCAGGGATGCATCCTGTCCTCATATCTTTGCAATCTGTCTGCAGAACAGGTCATGTGGGAAGCAGGGCTTTATGAGGAAGAGTATGCTATCAAGATTGGAGGAAGACTAATTAAGAAGCTATGATATGCAGATGACACAATCTTGCTTGCTGAAACGGAGGAGGACCTGAAGCACTTGCTGCAAAAGGTCAAGAACTGAAGCCCAACATCAAGAAGACAAAGATTCTCACCACTGGGCCAATTGGCAGCACCATATTAGGTGGAGAAGAGATTGAGGTTGTTAACAATTACAGCTTGCTCAGCTCTACAATCAACACTCTTAACACCAGCATTCAGGAAATCAAAAGATGAATTGGGAAAATCTGCTGTCATGGACCTCTCCAGAGTGCTAAAGAGCAACGATGTCATTCTGGATACAAAGTACGCCTAAGCCATGCCATGGTCGTCTGCATTACGTGTTATGCTTCAAAGAGCTGGACAATGACTAAGGATGACAAAAGAAGAATAGATGCCTTCAAGGAGTGGTGCTAGAAAAGAGTCTTGAACATACCATGAACTGCCAAGAAAAGAAACAGATCTATCTTGGAGAGGGTGAAACCAAGTCTTGACTTGGAGGCTAGGATTTTGAAGCTCTGCCTCACTTACATTGGACATGTGTTCAGAAGAGATCGGTCTTTGGAGAAGGACATCGTGTTTGGAGGGTGGATGGACAGCACAGGAGAGGGAGACCCTGGATGAGATGGATTGATAGAGTAACTGGAGCAGTGAAGGTTGGTGTCAGAGTTAGTGAGACTGGCTCCGGACAGGACAGGGTTCAGAGCTGCTGTATCTAGGGTTGCTATACATCACAGGAGACTTAATGGCAGATAAAAATAATAACATACTATGACAGGTTTGGAAGCAGGAGTGCATCCACTTCCTAAATAGCGTTCTTCTGGAAACTTTGATAAATGTTGATGGTTGTAGAGGGGCTTCAGGCCTTTTATTCATAGGGTCACTATGAGTAGTGCTCGACATGAAGGCAGTCAACAAAAACAACTTTTTTGGAAACATTCTACATCCTAAATATGATCTGGTTAAATTAAAAAAAAAAAATTTAAAAAATCTTTCCCCATAAAGCTACTCTGTAAACTAAGCTAAGAATTGTTATTGACAATTACATTTTCAGTTATGTTGCCAAACACAGAGCAAAAAATAAATCTTGTGTTGTTGTTACTTGCTGTTTTTTTACCCAAGTCAAGCATATAAATTCAGAAGTAATTGTATAATTTAGTCTAATAATTACCACATCTTATTTTTATTGAAAAAAATAATTGTTTAAACTTTTCCTGGGACAATGATCACAAAGTATGTAAACTATAATTAAACCCTATCATCCGTTTTTTCACAGTGTAATGAATTATCATTTAAAATAAATGTGACATATTATTAACAACTGGTTGTTATCTCACACTAATGTAATAAAATGGAAAGAAGAATTGCATGTTTTAAACATTACAGTGCATTTGTACTTTTGTAAAGACTCTTAACCACAACTCTGCCTTTCTTTGTACTTTAGTGGTGGGAGGAACTTTAAAAGCTTGCTAGGAAGCTCTCTGAAAATGTACTTAGTACCACTTCTGCTCTATTCATTGAAATGTAATCAGTTATACTAGCAAAAGAGCTATTTTATCATGGTAAGTACTATGCTAATGAATTTTTTGATCATTAGAAAAATTCTGATTCTAAAATATGAGGTGATCTTTTTAGGTACTGCTTGATTGGAAGTTACTGTATTATTATTGTTGTTATTAAGTGCCATCGAGTCGCAGGCAAAACTCATAGAGACCCTATGAAGGAGAGTCCTTGACGCTTGGGTGCCTTTCATCCTCTCTCCAGATATTATTATTAGGTCCCTTCAAATTGACAACTCACAGTGGTCCCATGAACAACAAATTCAACTTTGCCCTTTCCTTCACTGTATTCACAGTTTCTACCATGCCTAAGTCCGTTGTTGCAGGCCCCTTTCAATCTGTCATATTGAGAGTCTTGGTCTCATATATCCCAATGACTGGTGCTTCCTGAAAATGGGCCCAAATTTTACCGACCCTTGCCTCTAAGGAGCAACCAGGATGCACTTCTTCCAAGACAGACTTACTAGTTCTTTTGGAAGTCTGTGTATATTCATTACTCTTTGTCACCATCGTAATTCAAAGGCATTGATTAATTTTTGGTCTTCTTTATTCATTGTCCAACTTCCAGATGTGTACAATGCAATTGAAAAATGCCATGGTTTGAATTAAATGCAGCTTAGTCTTTAATCTGTTTGTTTATTTTCTTGGCAGTCCATGGTACATTCAATACTCTGGATGGAGGGACAGCGCAGGAGGGGAAGACCCTCTATGAGGTGGATTGATTAAGTGACTGGGGTAATCGGGATGCATGTGTCAGAGGCAATGCGATTGGCACAGGACAGAGCAGAGTTTAGGGCTGTTATACATAGGGTTGCTAGGAGTCGCAAACAACTGGACTGCACATAACAACAACAACAACATAGTCTTTAATCTGATATCCTTCTTATATGGTAATTTGGAGATAGCTTTCATAGAGCTTGATTTCTTGCCATTGCCCTCAGTGCACCTTGAATTTCTTCCTTTAGTATCATTGTACTTGAGGATATACTACTTCCTGAAACTGCTGAGCCTCAACCACTTCATGTTGGTACAGTTACTCAGTGTATTCATTGTATCTTATTTTGAGATTCCTTTCATCATTCAAGATTTTACCTATAGACTTCTTTAGTAAATTGAAGTTTTATTTCTTTATCTTCGGTTCTTTCAATTTGAGAAATGCCAAGTTTGTTCTTCTCTTTTGGTCTTCAAACACCAGATCTTTATACATTTGATTATAATACTTTGTTTTCTCAAGCTGACCTATGAAATAATTTTTCCGCTGTTTTACTTCATCAGTTCTGCTTTTTGCACAAGGTCTACATTAAAGAGCATGTTTCAGAGTCTCTTCTGTCATCAACTTTTGTTGTTTCTTTCTTTCCCGTCTTTTTAATTACCTTTTATTTTCTTTATGGATGATGTGTTTGATATAATTCCACAATTTATCTGGTCTTTAGTCATTAGGGTTCAGTGCATCAAATATGTCCTTGAGATAGTTTTAAATTTAGCTTTTGTTGGTATGCATAGGTATCAGATCGATTACATCTGTAGAAAGAATCGCTAGAGAAGCCCAGTATCAGCTGTAAAAACTAGGCCAGATGCTGATTGTGGAATAGACCACCAACTACTCATATGCAAGTTCAAGCTGAAGATGAGGAAAATTAAATCAAGTCCACAGGAACCAATATTTGACCTTGAGTCTATCCCACCTAAATTTCAAAACCATCTCAGGAACAGGATTGAGGCCTTGGGCATTAACGAGTGAAGACCAGATGAGCTGTGGGAGTATATAAAGATTATCATCCAGGAAGAATCCAGGAAGTGTTTGATAAAATTAATTACTAATGGACTATGCCCACCATTATACCCTGTCTTACCAGATCCCCATCGGATCTTTCCCATTTCCATTACCCACTCACATGACTCACCAAACTCTGCAACCCTGTGATATGACCCTACCATCGTCACCAGTCTGCTGCTCCCACCCTTCCCCTCCTTGGATCCTCATACATATTTTACTAGTTGCTATCCTTATGTTTAGAATAAAAAAATGGGCAGAATATTAAATGATCCAGGAAGTATTAAAAGAAGATGGAAGGAATATACTGAGTCATTATATAGAAAGGAATTGGCAGATACAGAGGA
>NW_006399762.1:18734957-18738673 GCF_000299155.1 Elephantulus edwardii
AACAACAACATCCTTCTGTTTTTACGACAATGGTCTTATGTAGTATTTGTCCTTATAAACATGAGTAAGTTCACTCAGCATAATGCTCTTCAGTCTCTCCTTAGTTATGCAGTTCTTTGTTGTCTTTAACTGCCATTGAGTCGCCTCTGACTCAGCGACCCTATGTACAACCCTAAACACTGCTCTATCCATTGCCAATCTGACACGCTTAACCCCATTACCCCAGTGATGAAATCAATCCATCTCATTGATGGTTTTCCTATCCTCCACTGTCCTTCTACCCTCCCAAGCATGATGTCTCTCTCCAAGGACTGTTCCCACCTTGCAACATGTCCAAAGTATGTCAGATGGAGATTCAGAATCTTTGCTTCCAAGAAGCAGCCTGCCTTCACCCTCTCAAGGAAGAACTTGTTTGTCTTCTTAGCAGTTGATGATATATTCAGTACTGTTCTTCAGCACTAAAGCTCAAAGGCATCAACTCTCCTTCTATCATCCTTAGTCATTGTCCAGCTCTCTGATGTATAGCAAGTAACTGTAAAGACCATGACCTGTATCAGGCACACCTTAGTCTCCATACCAACATCGTTGTTCCTCAGTACTTTAGAGAGGTCTCTGACTGAAGATTTTCCCAATGCAACTTGTCTTTCAATTTTCTGGCTGCTGGTACCAAGAGTGTTGATCGTAGAGCCAAGCAAACTGAAGCTGTCAACAATCTGAATCTCTTCATCATCCATCATGATGCTGCCAATTGGCCCAGTGGTGAGAATCTTTGTTTTCTTGATGTTGAGCTTCAATCCATACCGAAGGCTGCAGTCCTTTATGCTCTGCAGCAGGCACTTCAGGTCCTCCTCCATTTTAGCAAGCAGGGTTGTATCATCTTCATAAGAAACAAATCTATTACATCTGTGAACAGAATCGTTGGAGAAACTCAATATAAGCTGTAAAAATTTGGCCAGGAAAAAGAAAAAACAAACAACCCAAAACCAAGGCCAAGTGCTGATTGTAGAACAGACCACTGACTACTCATATGCAAGTTCAAGTTGAATATGAGGAAAGTTAAATCAAGTCCACAGGAACCAAAATTTGACCTTCTCAAGAACAGGTTTGAGGCCTTGGACATTAAGGAGTGAAGACCGGATGAGCTGTGGGAGTATATCAAGAGTATCATCCAGGAAGAATGCAAAAGGTCATTACAGAGTAGGAAGAAAAGATCAATATGGATGTCAGAAGAAACTCTGAATATTGCACTAGAGCACTGAGAAACCAAAGCAAGAGAAAAAAAAAATCAAGATATTAAGGAGCTGAACAGAGCATTCCAAAGGGCAGCATGGGAAGACAAATTAAAGTATTACAATGAAATGTGCAAGGAGCTGGAGTCAGAAAATCAAAATGGCCAAACCCACTCAGGAATTCTAAAGCTGAAGGAACTGAAGAACAAATTCAAGCCTCGAGTTGCAGTACTTACAGATGCTTTGGGCAGAATATGAAATGATCCAGGAAGCATTAAAAGGAGATGAAAAAGTATAGAGTCATTGTACCAAAAGGAATTGGCAGACAAAGAAGAATTTCATGAAACAACGTATGATCAAGAGCCTGTGGTAATGAAGGAAGAAGTACAAGCTGCTCTGGAAGTACTGGCAAAAAACAAGGCCCCAATAATTGATGGCATACTGATTGATATATTTCAACAAACAGATGCTGCCCTGGATGTGCTCACCAAGTTGTGCCAAGAAATTTGGAGGACAACCACCTGGCCTACTGACTGGAAGAGTTATGTAGTGTTGTTCAAAATCATTAATCCTGTGTGTTGCATAGTATTCTATAGCATCAATATATCACAATTTCTCAAACCATTCCAATGTGGATGGACACTGGGACTGTTTCCATGTTCTTGCGATGGTGAATAATGCTGATATGAAAATCAGTGTACAAGGGAACTCTGGTGGCCTAGTGGCAAGAAGCTGCACTGCAGTCCCAGTAGTATGCGGTTCAAATCCACCAGGTGCTCTGCTGGAGAAGGAGGGGCAATCTCCTCCTGTACCAGTCAGATCCGATTTGATGATACATACACAAAAAATAATAACATAAAAAATTTAAAAACAAAATCAGTGTACAAATCTCCATTTGTGTCTCAGTTCTAAGTTTTTATGTTGAACATTTTGAGTAAACATCAAATTGCCTTCCAGAGCAGTTGTACCATTTTACAGCCCCACCAACAGTGTATGGAGTACAAATCTCTCCAAATTCATTGCATGCTTTGCCATTTTTAGAGGGGTGAGATGTATCTCATCATAGTTTTGATTTGCATTTCTCTTACTACTAGTAGTTCTGAAAATTTCCTCATGTGTCTGTTGGCCATCTGAATGTCTGCCTTTGTGAACAGTCTTTCCATGTCTCTTGCCCATTTTGTAATTGGGTTGTTAGTCTTTTTCTTGTGAAGGTCCTGTTGTTGACGTTATATGCTGTTGAGTCGCCTGTGACTCATAGCGACCTTATTTATGTACAACAGTCCTAAACCCTGCTCTATCCTGTGCCACGCTACACCTATTCCCATTGATTGCAGTCACTGTATCAATCCATCTCATGTAGGGTCTTCCTCTACTGCACCGTCCTTCCATCCTCCCAAGCATGACATCCCTCTCCAGGGACTGGTCCTGCTATCCAACATGTCCAAAATATGTCATATGAAGCCTGAGAATCCTTGCCTCCAAAGAGCAGCCTGGTGTCACTCTCTCTAAGATGAACCTGTTTGTTCTCCAGTACCACAGTTCAAAGGCAACAATTTTCTTTCTATAATCCCTAGTCATTGTCCAGCTTTCTGACGCAGAGCAAGTAATTGCAGAGACTATGGCCTGATTAAAGTAAGCTTGGAATCAGATTGTCATCTACTTCCAAAATAGCTTGCCTCCGGAAACTCTATGAAGTTGGAGAAATGATGGAAATTATACAAGTGTTCAAGTGTTTTGTTCATAGAGTTGCTATGAATCATCTATAACTCAATAGCACTTAACAACAACAACAATGGCCTATATCAGACACATGTTAGTGTCCAGATTCACATTGTTGCTCTTCAGTACTTTGGAGGGGGTGTCTGACAAGACTTTCCCATTGCAATTTATCTTTTAATTTCCTGGATGCTGGTACAAAGAGTGTAGATTGTAGATCCAAACAAACTAAAACTGTTAACAATCTCCATCTCTTCACCATCTATCATAATGCTGCCAATAGGCCCAGTAGTGACAGTCTCTTTTCTTGATGATGAGCTTCAATTCCTATTGAAGGCTGCATGCAGTCTTTGACTCTCTGCAGCAAGCACTTCAGGTCCTCCTCAGTTTCAGCAAGCAGGGTTATGTCATCTGCATAACATAGATTATTGATAAGTCTACCTTCAATCCTGACCCCAGATTTCTCCTCATAGAGCCCAGCCTCCTGGATATTCTGTTCTGTGTACAGATTAAAAAGATAAGGAGATAGGACACATCCCTGGCATACCCTCTTCCTATTTTTTAACGATGCAGTGTTTCCTTGCTTCCAAGTATAGCTTTCGCATAAGCACAATCAAATGTTCTGGGATTTCCATTCTCAGCGTCAGCCACAGTTTGTTGTAATCTATACAATCAAATGTCATTGTATAGTCAGTGAAACACAGATAAGACATTCCTCTGGTACTCCCTGCTCTCAGCCAAGATCCATCTGAAATTAGCTATAATATCCCT
>NW_006399762.1:18741168-18751428 GCF_000299155.1 Elephantulus edwardii
TTGTTCTTCAGTTCCTTCAGCTTTAGAATTCCTGAGTGGGTTTGGCCATTTTGATTTTCTGACTCCAGCTCCTTGCACATTTCATTGTAATACTTTAATTTGTCTTCCCATGCTGCCCTTTGGAATGTTCTGTTCAGCTCCTTAATATCTTGATTTTTCTTTTTCTCTTGCTTTGGTTTCTCAGTGCTCTAGTGCAATATTCAGAGTTTCTTCTCACATCCATATTGATCTTTTCTTCCTACTCTGCCGCTGTAGGAAATGTAATATCAATTACGTAAAGTCTGGGGGTAGGGCTGGAAATCTGCATTAAAAAACACCCCATAGTTTTTAAAATGTTAGAAATCCTCAATTGCTTCATCTTTGATATTAGTAGTTGTTGGGTATATTTATATAATAGTATTAATAGGTCTTGTGTATATACATGGATATTATTCTATATCTGACAACTTGGTACTTGAGGATGGATCTTGTAATATTCTTTTTAATGGTGATTATAACACCATTCTTCTTTAATTTGTCATTCTCAGCATAGTAGATTATAGGATGTTCTGGTTCAAAATTACTAATACCAGTCCATCTCAGCTCACTGATGCCTATGTAGATCTTTATTCTATAAATATATTTTATTATGTTTTTGGCAACTTCCTATTTCCTAGATTCGTATTGCATACATTACACATTCTAATTCTAGTAATTGAAACATGAAATTTATTTATTATTTAAGTCTATTACCATTTGTGTTTATTAAGAGATACTAGGTAGAATAGTTTTGGAGGTGCTCTTTTTAATGTTAAAATAGTAAAAATTATTTCTACAGTTGAATTAAATTTTAATCCCAAGTATATTTTATATATCTGGTGAATTAAAAATTACTACTTTAGGGGGAAAGAAGCTGCACTGCCATCCCAGAGGTACACGGTTCAAATCTACCAGATCCTCTCCTGAAGAAGGAGGGAAAATCTCCTGTACCAGCCAGATCTGATTTGACAGTACATACACACAAAAGTAATAAAATAAAATAAGTTAAAAAAAATGACTGCTTTACTCCTGGGCCTCCATAAGGAAAAGACTGATAACCCAATTACAAAATGGGCACACATGGAAATTTCACAGAGAAAGATATTCAGATGGCAAACAGACACGTGAGAAATGCTCAAACTCACTGGCAGTAAGAGAGATGCAAATCAAAACCACCATGAGTTACCATCTCACTCCAGTAACAGTGGCAAAGTTTAACAGGACAGCAAATAATAAATGTTGGAGAGGATGTGGTAAGAAAGGAACTCTTGGTTTTTTGTTTTGTTTTGTGGGGGTTTTTTTTGGTATAAACGGTAAGATTTATTGACCTGTATCTTAGTACAGACCCTGGGTGCTCTTGATATACAAAGTCCAAACATTCTGCCAATTCTTCCTTTCCAATGAAACCAGAAAATTGACAGCCAGGTGGATGTTTTAAACAAGTTCATCTTCTGTCATCTTCACGTGGCCAACAGCCACTACTAGACCCAGGACCTTTTTCATCTATGTTTGAGGGCGAACTTCACCTTGTCTACTTTTGTGACCATGGGGTCAGCAGAGAAGGGAACTTGCCAGCCTTATTTATCTCTGGACCCAGGATTCTTAGGATCTGCTTGATCAGCAATTCAGAAGCCAAAAATTTATCATACTTCTTGGCGAGCTTTTTTACTACCTTCTTATTCTTTTTTTTTTTTAATTTTTATTGTATTCTTTTTATGTGTACCGTCAAATCAGATCTGACTGGTACAGGAGGAGATTGCCCCCTCCTTCTCCAGCACAGCATCTGGTGGATTTGAACCGCATACCTCTGGGATTGCAGTGCAGCGTCTTGCCACTTAGGCCACCAGAGCTCCTTTGACTACCTTCTTATTCTTGTTGAGTTTTTTTCGGCACTTCGATGTCCATGTGGGGGATATCCACAGCCTTGGCTTCATCACCCTGCTGCTGATCCCTAAGAACATACACTGAGAACGTGGGGAATGTGGTGGACTTAAGCCTGACAGTCCCTGAGAAGCACTTGTCCTTCTGAGGGTTGTAATTCTTCAAATCTACAGCACTACTGTTTTCAAAAACTTTCTTTGTTTGTGTGGTTCCTGTGTAGGACTTCCTGCACCACCTCATAGAGGATGTCACAAGAGATTTTGCTGCTCATGGTTTTTAACACCACAGTAACCGGAAAAGAGTGAGAAAGGAACTTTTATATGTTGTTGATGGGGTTTTAAAATGGTACAACCACTCTGGAAGGCAGTTTGGCGCTTCCACAAAAAGGTGAACATAGAAATTCCATATGACCCAGCTATTTCACTACTTGGAATATGCCCTGAGAAAATGAGAACTGAGGCACAAATGGAGATTTGTACACCAGTGTTCATAGCAGCATTATTGGCCATCACAAGAACATGGAAACAGCCCACATGTTCAACTACAAACAGATGGAGTGAGAAATTATGATACGTTTACACAAAGGAATACTATACAGCACACAAGAGCAATGATTTTTTAAAAAATTTATTTTAATAATTTTAATGAACATTTACAGAGATTTTAGATTTCCATACATAGCAATGATTTTATAAATTATTACCTAACTTGGGAGGGACTGGAGAGCATTATGCTGAGTGAATTAATTCAGTTCCACAAGGACAAATATTTTATAAAACCATTATGGTAGAATGAGTATAAGTATCAGGGAGGAGGGGATGGTAGAAGCAGAGGAATGAGGATGTGCAGGGGGAGGGGAGAATTAATTATGGGGTTGTACTATTTGATGGGTAGTGGGTGAGGGAAATTGGAAGAATCTGTTCGGGAAAACTACAAATTTTGTAAATTAGTATAAAAGGCTTCTTGTTGGCTATAATTTATGCTTTATTATAAAGATGATTATTTTAATGATATCACTTTGCTTATGGGATTTTTCTCTTTAATTTCATATTGATATTAAAAGTAAATCATTCTCACTTGCATAAATATTGTTTGATAGCTTATTTATTATCAACTGCTTTTTATTGTTAAAAATTTAGTTAAAATTTTAGAATCTTAATTTTCGAATGTGTTTAGTTTTAAAAATGAATTAATCTAATACTCTGTTAAAAAATTCTTTTTTTACTAGTTTATTTACAAAATTCTAATACAAATTTGAAAAAATTATTTCAATTTCCTTCAACCCCCCCCCCATTAAATTGTACAATCCAATAATTAATCCCCTCTTCCCCCTGCACATCCCTCTGCTTCCAGCCTCTCCCACCCCTCCTGGATCCTTATACTGATTTTACAATAACAGTCTTATACAATATTTATCCTTGTGGGACTGTTTAGTTCACTCAGCATAATGCTCTCCAGTCCCTCCCAAGTTAGGTAATAATTTACAAAGTTGTTGCTCCTGCATGCTGCATAGTATTCCAATGTGAGAGTGTACGGTAATTTCTCAATCCATTTGTGGTTAGACATTTGGGCTGTTTCCATGTTCTTGTGATGGTGCATAAAGCTGCTATGAACATTGTAGTACAAATCTCAGTTTGTGCCTCAGTTCCAAGTAGTGGAATAGCTGGGTCATATGGAATTTCTATGTTCAGCTTTTTGAGGAAGCTCCAAACTGCCTTCCAGAATGGTTGCACCATTTTACAATCCCAAC
Source organism: Elephantulus edwardii (assembly GCF_000299155.1). NCBI lineage: Eukaryota > Metazoa > Chordata > Mammalia > Macroscelidea > Macroscelididae > Elephantulus > Elephantulus edwardii. The sequence continues at coordinate 18,744,818 of NW_006399762.1, forward strand.
AACTATGTATAAGAGTTCCTTTCTTACTATATCCTCTCTAGCATCTATTGCTTGCTGCCCTGTTAACTTTGTCACTCTTATTTTGGTTTGCATCTCTCTTACTGCCAGTGATTTGGAGCATTTCTTCATGTGTCTGTTCACCTTGTATGACTTGTAATTGAAGGATAGATTATATACATGCATACTTACTAAGAAAAAGAAAAAAGATAGCAGCAGCCTTAAGTAAATTTTCAAGCACAAATATAACTTTTTAGGTTTGGGGAATTTTTTTCCCCCCATCAAACTTACAGATCACCTCCAGAACTATTCTAGACAGTATATTTACTGATAATTTTTTCCTAGTTCTTTCCCTTGGAAAGTGAAGAAAAGAATGATTTTTTTAAATGTTAGTCCTAAAAATTTGTGAACAACCTCAATTTTCTTACCCATTGTTTTCCTGTTATTATCTCCACTAATATCAAGGTTTCATAGCAGAAAATAATTCCTCCTTCCCAACTCCTTTTTTTCTTTCCTGTTTTGAATCTCCTCTCTAATATTGAGCTAATAATACTATATGTACACTGTCTATATATATTACTTTAAGGATAGATAGAAAGACATGTAAAGAACAATTCTTGAATGATCTATGAAAAACAAAATTAACTTATAATAATCTACTCTACCAGTTATACTTTTTGACTCAATTTATAGTTGTTAATTGTTGTTGTGGTTGGTTATGATTGTTCTTAAATGCCACTGTGTTGTTTCCCTCTCGTGGCCACCTGTATATCCCACAGAACAAAACAGTGCTCAGTCCTGTGCCATTCTCACGATTGCTTTGGCCCTTCAGCCCCTTATTGCAGGCCACTCTTTGAGTTCATCTCTTTGAAGGTTGTCTTCTTTTTTATTGATTTTTCTAGTTTACCAAGTATGATGTCTTTCTTCAGGGATTGGTTCTACCTGATAACATATCTCAAGTTACTTATACAAGTGTATATAATGCAGACTCTAATTACCTATGTACCGCTGTGGAGGCAGTTCTCACTCAGTGTGAGCCTCAGTTGGGTTTCTGAGGATGGAAACCTTTATGGAGGAGACTGCCTATCTTTCCCCTGCTTCACAACTGTTGAATTTGCACCGCAACCCTCTGGTTAGCAGGGTGGTATGTTACACCCTACTCCACTAGGGGTCCTTATACTCTGATTGTTGTTGCTGCTGTATGCCATTGAGTCAGAACTGACTCATAGCTGTCCCTCCAAGCAGATTTTCAGAGGCAGTGAATTGCCAGGGAGGAGATTGCTCATTTTTTTTCTCAAGGAGCAGCTTATGGATTTGAACCATAGACCTTTGAGTTCCTAGTGTACCTCCTTACTACCTGGCTACCAACCTAAATCCATTGTGTTGAATTAAATTCTGACTCTTAGTGTTCCTTTAGAGCAGAAGAATTGCCCCACAGTGTTCCCAAGGCTAGAATCTTATGGAAGGAGACTACCACCATTTTTCTTCCACTCCCTAGGTTTGGATTATCCACCTTTCAGTTGGCACCCAAGCACAATAGCCACTTTGTTGAACAGGTCACCATAGTACTACCTACTCCGCATCAAAGAGTAATGGAAACAAAAACATGTACACAAACACATACCAAAGCTATTTGCTTTTTTGTAAATTTTTTTTTGAATAGTGATACTGACTTGGGCTCAGCTGACTTCCGGAAGAGTTCTACTTGGCAGAATAGAAAACAAAGGCACTTATTTGCTTTTTGATCCTCTGCACTTCCATCAAACATAAATATTCTGAGTTTTTAACAGTTCAGACATTTAAAAATGATGATGTTTATGTTCTTAACTTCAGAAGAGTATTTTCAACATGTTATATGAGGAGCATATTGGATGTAATTTTCCTTTCATGTGTGTGTTAAGATTATAGTGATATGATAAATTATTGTTGATTTAGCTAATCACTTAGAAATAAATTACTCTTTTCTACACATTGGTTGGCTGTTGACTATTTCTTCCCCTTGTGACTAGGTAGAGTAAAAATCCAAGAAACCTCAAGGGGGCAGCAGAGTAAGCCGAATGGCAGCAGGAAATGTGAACACAGACAATGCCATCTCTGAGGGGCATCCCTGGACATATAGGAGCCTCTCTGAGAGTACATTCCTGCTTTGGAGTCATACTCTTAAGTTTTTGCTTTTAGACGAACAGGCTATCAAATATTCTGAGGGGAGACAGAGGCCCATAATATTTTAAACTTGGTTGTTTACAAAAAAGAAGGAAAAAACAACCTAAAAACAAAACTCTTAAGGAAATGCTTCCTGTATTCCTTCCTTTTCTTCTCTTTCTATTGTTACGTATTTATTGATTTTTTTTTTCTTATATGCTTAGCACTTTGTTAAGTACCAAGACGATAATACCAAAGGTTTCTGCTATCAAGGAGCTTATAGTATAGTGTATACAGAGAAGAATAAATTTCATTGGATTTGCTTGCTGAAACTGAGGAGGACCTAAAGCACTTGCTGCAGGTCAAGGACTGCAATGTAGATTGAACCTCAACATTAAGAAGACAAGATGCTCACCACTGGGCCAATTGGCAGCACCGTGATGGATGGAGAAGAGATTGAGGTTGTTAACAATTACAGTTTGCTCGGCTCTACAACCAACCACTTTTTTGGCACCAGCAGTCAGGAAATCAAAAGACAAATTGCACTGGGAAAATTTGCTGTCAAGGACCTCTCCAGAGTGCTGAGAAGCAACAAGGTCATTCTAGAGACTAAGGTGAGCCTGATACAATCCATGGTCTTCACAATTACTTGTTATCCATCAGAGAGCTGAATAATGACTAAGGATGATAAAAGAACAATTAATGCCTTTGAGTTTTGCTGCTGGAGAAGAGTCTTGAACATACCATGTACGGCCAAGAAAATAAGTAGGTGTGTCTTGGAGAGCGTGAAACTAAGTTTCTCCTTGGAGGCTAGGATTTTGAAGCTCACTCTCACATACTTTGGGCACATGGCCAGGAGAGACAGATCCTTGGAGAAGGACAGCATGCTTGGAAGGGTGGAGGGATAGGGCAGGAGAGGAAGATCCTGGATGAGATGGATTGATACACTAACCAGGGCAACAGAAAAGTAGGTGTGTCGGAGCCAATGAGACTGCCTCAGGACAGAGCAGGCTTCAGAGCAATTGTACATAGGGGTCGCTATGAGTTGCTGGAGACTTGATGGCATATAATAACAACAGTATAATAACTCTGTAGTAAAAAGTTGTATAAAGAAAGGAATGATCAAGTCTTTTTTGGCTTTGTTATTGTTTACTCATTTCTGTGCTCATAATAACTCATGTTAATGTTGAAATTGAAGGTAATTAAATCAATATACTTTATTAAAGTTTATCCTTAACATATATTTTAGAATTCCTGGTTGCAAATATTGCTTCCTTAGCTATTATTTACAGTGGATATTTAATAGAAAGCTGAATTATTTATTACTTTCTATATAAATACACAATTAATATATTTGTCAGTATATCCTTATGTAGCCCTCATTTTAAATTATTTACCTGTAGCTTGTTGAGTTTCAAGGGCACCAAGTGAAAGGATCAGCTACTAGTCCTGCGATGGTCAGAAAACACAGCTCACAGCTAAGCTGCAATCTGTTTCCAGATAGTGTTGAGTCTGAAAAATTAATGAGATCCTCTTCTTGCTTTCCAACATCAAAGTTGCCAAGCACATGCATGCAGATTGACTTCTTACAGGTAAAATTTTATAATTGCATCTTCCCAAATCTTTTATATGCTCTAAAAAAGAGTATGGTCAGCTAAACTTGCTTGGTTTTAAGTTAAAAAGTAGTATGATAAATGAAAAAGAAACCTAGTGTCTTAGATGAAACTATATAAGACAAATATATTTTTATTTCAAAGATTTACTTACTTTCTAGGGTCAAGATCTAAAAGACTTATTCATTTTTAGGGTTTTTGTGTTTTTTTTTTCTGAAAAGAACAGGAATTCATGGGCAAAAGAGGCAGATTGTATATCTCATCTGTCTTGTAGTTAGTAGATTTTTTTTTCTCTCTAGTATTTCTAAGTGTCTGTATTGAGCATATCACATTACTCACAAATAGAAGTAGGTCAGTGAGTAAAAATGATATACAATGTTATTTTGTCTAGTTTTCTCAGTATTTAGATTTCCTCAGTATTTACAACTGTGTCTGTTTATCACAGAGATTTTTTTCCCTTTCTCTATTGAAAGACAGTACATATACAACAGATCGTATGTATTTCACTCAGTAATTACCATAGAATATTATCAGCAGTTCAGAAGCTCCCCTCATTCCCTCAAACACTCCCCTGCTCTCCAATGATAACCACTCTTTTGACTTATAACACCACGTTTGCTTTGCTTTTTAAACGTTATAGAAATAGAATAACAGAATGTATCCGTGATGTCTGATTTTTTTAATTCATCATTGTAATTTGAAATTCATGCTATAATGTGTTGTGGTGATGGTGTCAGATGCCATTGAGTGGAATACAACTTATAGTGACCCTGTGAACAGCCAACCTGAATCCTGCCAGCCTCATCATCTCTTACGCACTAGAGCCCGTTGCTGAAGTCACTGCATCTTTCTTGTAGGGGGTCCCCTCCTCCACTGACCCTCCATCTTTTCTAGCATGAAATCCCTTTCCAAGGAATAGCCTTGCCTAGCTACATGCTTAAAGTATGAAACATGAAGCTTCGCCATCTTTGCTTCTTAGGAGGCTGTACTTTTCCCAAGACATATCTGTTTATTCTTTTGGCAGTACATAAGATATTCAGCACTCTTTTCCAACACCAAAACTCAAAGGCATCAATTCTTCTGTCATACTTATATATGGTCCAGCTCTCCAGTGTATAGCTGGTGATTAAGAAGACCATGGCTTTTATCAGGCACACCTTAGTCTTCATACTTAACATCATTGCTCCTCAGCATTCTGGAGATCCTTCACAGCAGACTTGCCCATTGTAATATATCATCTGTTTTCCTGACTGCTGGTACCAAGGGTGTTGTTTGTGTGCTGGACTAATTATTGGATGAATATACTTAAATTTATTCTGCAAGTTTTTAGTTGCTTGCTCTTAGAAGCTATTAAAAGTAACGTGACTGGATATTCTTGTACATATTTTGTGAGATACGTGTGCAGACACTTGTATTTGGTAAAGTACCACGTAATGAGTTTGTTGAATCACAGAAGATCTTTGCCAAGTTAATTGCAATTCACACCTGAATCTTCATTAGAACTTTTTGTGTACAGTTTTTGTTTTCAATTTGTTTATTCTTGTGGGTGTGTAATGGGATTTCACTGGTAACTCATTGTGATTTTATGTTGCATTTCTATGACTAATAATGAGATAGGGCTGTTTTTTATATTTATTGGACATTTCTTCTATGTTCTTTGTGATGAAGTGCTTGTTCAACTTTCTTCCTTATTTTTAATTGGCTTGTCTTTTTATTAATTTATTAGAATTATTTATGTATTTTGAATATATATAAATTGTCAGTTGTAGGTTTTTCACATATCTTGCTCCACTCTAGCTATGCCTTTTGTTAAATAGAAGTTTATCATTTGTAATGTAATACTGTTTATCAGTTGTTTCTTCTATGGTGAGTTTCTGCCTCAGAGTCATAAAAATATTTCTTGATCTTCTAGAAGTTTTATTATTTCATCTCTCTGAAATTCACTTGTAATTATTCTTCATATATGAGATAGGTATAAAGCTTTCATCATTTTTCCATATAGATACCCAGTTGATTGAACAGTATGTATTGAAAAGACTATCTTTTTCTCAATTACATTACATTGCCATAAATCAAAACTCATTGTTGAATCAGAGGCAACCCATATCTGACTATGTATTGGCTTTCTGAGGATATAAATCACAGAGGAATATGTTGCCCTTCTTTCTCCCTTAGAACTGCTCATTTTGAACTGCCTATGGGTTAGCAGAGGGAGCTGTGGTGGCCTAATGGTAAGACACTGCACTGCAATCCCAAAGGCACACAGTTCAAATCCACCAGCTGCTTTACCGAAGGATGGGCAGTCTCCTCCTGTGTGATTAACTGCTTCTGAAAACCCCCTGGAGGGGTCAACAGTGGGTTGGTTCTGACACAGCGGTACACAACAACAACAACATGGTTTAACAGTGCAATTCACTACAGACTATGCCTCCAGGCGTCCCTTACCATAAATTAGGTATCCATACATTGTGGATTGGATTCTGGTTTCTCTTCTGCTGTGCTGGTCTGTAATTTTAGAAATATTTTTTTACACGCATCTTAAATCTTCCCACCTTATTCTTCGTGGTATTTGCTTTCCTATATTAGCTTATCGGTTTTCATGCATAAACATAAATATGCTGAGAATTTGACTAGGGAAGACTTGACATTTTTACACTATTTTACAGGTCTATTTTCTATCTTTTTAATTTTGTAATACTTTCCTCCATTTATTTAAAAGTTTAAAGTTCCTAATGTTTTATGGTTTTATTATAGAGTTGCTTAATATTATTTCTATATTTGAATCATAGGAGCTCTTCACATTTTAAAGTTTGAGTCTTCATTTTCTCCAATTTATTTGGAGAAATGATTCTGATTTTT
>NW_006399762.1:18751678-18753963 GCF_000299155.1 Elephantulus edwardii
TCAGGTATGACTTATTGCGACTTTATGAGCAATAGATCGGAACCCTGTCCTATCCTGTGCCATCTTCACGCTTCCTGACACCTTAGAGCCCATTGCAGCAGTCACTGTGTCAGTCCACCTGGTTGAGGACCTTCCTCTCCTTTGCCAGTGCTCCACTCTTCCAAGCATCATTTCCCTCTCCAAGAAACATGCCCAAAATAAGTGAGTCGAAGCATCATCACTCTTTCCTCCAAAGAGCAGTCCAGCTGCACCCTCCCCTTGTTTGCCCTTTTTGGCAGTCCATAGTGTGTTCAGCACTCTTCTCCAACATCACTGCTCAAAGGCATCAGTTCTTCTGTCATCCTTATTCATTGTCCAGCCCTCAGATGCATACATAGCAAGTAATCGGAAAGAATATGGCCTGAATCAGACACACTTTAGTCCTCAAGGTTGTGGGTAGTCTAGTAAAACATTGTAAAGTATGTGGCAAGACTTAACAATGGAGATAACTGCTATCTGAATAAATATTAAACTAATTTTAAAAAACTTATCCAGCAGTTAACCCTGATTATAAGAAATTATATACCATTAGAAAGAAGTGATCATTACAAAATTATTTACATCTTACATTTTTAATGTTGTATTTATTGATAGAATACATATTTGGCGCAGACTTATATTGTGTCTCACCCAATTCACTATGAGTCGTCTACGACTTGATGGCACTTAACAATAACAACGACAACATAGAGAGAGAGTTCTGTTGGCCAAGTGGATAGAAAGTTATGCTACCAAGCCAGAGTTGGGTGCTTTTAATCTGCGGCCCTCAGGCCTGGTTTTAATTGTTTTTGGTTAAACATTCTTCTAAGTGGTATAGCACTGGTCTGTCCATTTGCTGTACAGAGGCAGCTCTTGGTTGCTGTGATACTAAACATTGCGACACTAATGTATCAAATATGATAATGGTTACGAACGGTGGACAGTGTTTGATGGCGGTCCCCTATTAAAAAAAGCTTAGAAGCAGGAGTGGCATCCACATCCAAAGTAGCTTGCCTCCAGAAACTCTGTGAACTTGAAGAAACGATGAAAATTATACAAGTGTTCAGGTCTTTGGCTCATAGGGTCACCATGCGTTGTCTATGACTGACCGGTACTTGACAACAACAACATCACCCAGTTCTGTTTTATTACCTTTGGAGAAACGATGAAAGTTATACAAGTGTTCAGGTCTTTCATTCATAGGGTCCCCATGAGTTGTCTATGACTCAGTGCCACTTAACAGCAACATCATCACCCAATTCTGTTTTGTTACCTTTGGAGAAACAACGAAAGTTATACAAGTGTTCAGGGCTTTCGTTCATAGGGTCGCCATCAGTTGTCTATGATTCAGTGGCACTTAACAACAACTTCATCACCCATTCTGTTTTGTTACCTTTCTGTGAAGTCCCTATGCTATATTCTTCTTGGAGACATTTAAAGAACAAAGTTACTATTACATGTCTAACTATAAAACGTACCTGAATATTGTTATTGTTGTTGTTGTTATGTGCCATTGAGTTGCTTGCGACTCACCGCGGTCCTGTGTACAGCAACTCTGAAACCTGCTCTATCTTGAGCCAATTTTATTTTCCTGACACACCTACTCCTATTAGACCAGTCACTGACTCAATCCATCTCATCCATAGTCTTCCTCACTTTCCCTGTCACTCTAACCTTCCAATCATAATGTCCTTTTCCAAGGAATGGTGCCTCCTGGCCACGTGCCCAAAGTATATCAGAAAGAGCTTCAACATCCTTGCCTCCAAGGAGCAATCTTTTCCAACACCACAACTCAAATGTTTTTATTCTTCTTTTATCATGCTTAGTCCTTATTCAGCTCTTCAGTGATAATTGTGAAGACCATGTTTTGGATCAGTGCACCTTAGTCTCTAGACATCATTGCTTTTCATTACTCTGGAGAGGTTCCTGACAAGAGATTTTCCCAGTGTAATTCATCTTTTGATTTCCTAGCTGCTGGTACGAAGAGTCTTTTTTGTGTAGCCAAGCAAGCTGAAACTGTTAACGGTCTCAATCTCTTCACCGTCTGTCATGATGCTGCCAGTTGGCTGAGTGAGAATATTTGATTTTTTTTCTTTAAAAGTAAAGTTACATTTATTAGAAAGTTGAACTCACAAAAGGCCAGGCCCTCTTCCTTGAAAAGAAAATATGGAGGAAGCTGAATCTTTGTTTTTTTAATGTTGAGCTTGAATCCATATTGAAGGCTATAGTTCTTGACAAATTTCTCAGGCCATTCTGCAAGCAACATT
>NW_006399762.1:18754883-18757015 GCF_000299155.1 Elephantulus edwardii
AAAATTTTCTGTTCAGATCTAGTGTCTGATATATAAAGTGTACATCACACATTGATATTTAAGTGATTATTATGGTATGACCATATTTCCATGTATATAGTAACAGCTATATCACAAAAGCCGTGCACAGTGATTGCTTCCTGGCTTTTGTATGTTGTTAATGAGTCTTTTCCAACTCATTCTGAATCCATCCATAAAGTGTAGAGTAGAGTTGGTTTTTTTTTGTTTGGTTGGTTTTTGGTTTTTTGGGGGTGTTTTTCCAGAGTAGAGTTTTCAAGGCTGTGACATTTCAGAAGATTGCCAGGACTGTCTTCCAGTGCATCTCTGGGTAAGCTTAGCTAGAAGATCAGAGAAAGATTCATCCCCAACCTGTATTGTACTGACAATACAACCTTGCTTGCTGAAAGTGAGGAGGACTTGAAATACTTGCTGCAGAAGATCAAAGTATACAATCTTAAATATGGACTGTATCTAAACATCAAGAAGACAAAAATTCTTACCACTGGTTCAGCAAGCAACAGCATGATAGATGGATAAACGATTGAAGTTGTCAACAGTTCTATCTTACTTGGCTCCACCATCAAACACACTTGGTACTAGTAGTCGGAACATCAAGAGATGTATTGCTTTGGGCAAGTTTGATGTCAGAGAATTCTCCAAATTACTAAGGAGCAGTGGTGCCAGTTTAAAGACTAAGATATACCTGATTCAGGCCTTGATTTATTTTTAATCACTTGCTGTGCCTCTTAGAGCTGAACAATGAATAAGGATGACAAAAGAATTAGTACCTTTGAATTGTGGTATTGGAGAAGAGTACTGATTGTCCAGTGGACTGCCCAAAGAACAAATAAGTATGTATTCAAAAAAGTGCAAACGGAATGCAACCAGAAGACAAGGATGACAAAGTTTTGTCACATATACTTTGGGCGTATTGCCAGGAAATACTGTTTCTTGGAAAGGGACATCATGCTCACAAAGGTGGAGAGTCAGTGTAAGAGAAGAAGATCCTCAGTGAGTTAGATTGGCGCAGTTACTGCAGCAGTGAGCTCAGGTATATTGGAGATGATGAGGGTGGACAAGGTGTAGATTTGTTGTTCAGAGTCACTGTAAGTTGTACTCAATTAATGTCACCTACCAACAACAAAGTCTAGCACTTGGACTATAGAAAGGACTACAGATAATGCCAGCACTGTTAAGTCAGCTCCCTGTTTTAGAAATGTGAAATCTATAAGATGCATAAGAATTGATAAAATATGATGGCTTCTGCTTTCCTAGATAGTACTGGCCTCATACATAATACATATAGCTTTCAATTTTTAAATTAAAGCCACAAAGTTTATGTATGTATAAGTATATAGATGATTTTATATACTAAGTGAGTGGTGAAAATGGTTATAAACTCGACTGTCAACCAAGAGGTTGGTGATTTAAACCACCGAGGGTACCTTGATGGTAAGATCTAGGATTTGCTTCCAAAACCCTTGAAAACTCTATGGAACGATTCTGTTTTGCACACATGGTTCACCATGAGTTAGGATTGCTTCACTAGCAACACTTCTTTCTATATACACTTTTCCTTTTTTTAATTTTTACGTTTTTCCTTTTTTATTTTATGAATTGATAAGTGTATCTCTGTTTTCTAGTTCACAGATAAAGAAAACTTGTCACGGAAAGATACTAGCTTCAATATTGAAGGCGATTTTCACATGATATCAAAGTCTGAGAAGGGCTCCATTGAAAAGGAATGTAAGTAAATTACTAGCATCATTCTAAAGTTATCTGGCACTGAACTAAATGTCAGTGTAAAAATACATGCTTCCTCCCCACCCCCCCACACACAGCAATTTTAGATTTCCCTTATAGGGATTCAGAACATTTGTATCATTCTTTGGACAATAATTTCAAATCAACAGAGAAGACTGTGTGGGAAGCAAATAAGGCATAATATAAACTGATTTTTAATAGTTAGGAGTAAAAATTATTGATAGTCTTACAAGAATTTAATATATTTGAAATGAAAGGCTTCATACAATAAGAACTACTGTTTTTAAATTTAATTATAAAATCTTTATTGGCATCCACAGCACATCAGCAGAGAACTGCCAGAAGTCCAGGCTGGGTTTAGAAGGGGT
>NW_006399762.1:18757900-18776976 GCF_000299155.1 Elephantulus edwardii
ACATCATGCTTGGGAGGGTAGAGGGACAGCGCAGGAGGGGAAGACCCTCTATGAGATGGATTGATTCGGTGACTGGGGTAATCGGGATGGGTGTATCAGAGGCGGTGCGGTTGGCGCAGGGTAGAGCAGGGTTTAGAGCTGTTGTGCATAGGGTCGCTATGAGTCGGAAACGAGTCGATGGCACATAACAACAACACATTACTTTAGTGGTGAAACAGAAGAATTTATTAACAGTAAGAACAAAATGTGGATGACAACCATTAACTTTTGTTCTTTGAAATTATTTTTATTACTGCAATATGACATGAAATGAGAGGCATACAGAATATAAATGAAGACATAAAATAAGTATCAATTCAAAATTAGTAAAGTTCAAGTAGAAGAGACTAAAGATACTGTGTGGGGGGAGGAATTATTTCCTAAACCAAGTAGAAAATACAATAGAAAAGGAGTACCAGAAATAATAAACAATAATACACGATGCCATGCTATAATATTAATAGACTTGTACAGAACATACATGAAATCAATAGACTGAAATTTTGCTCAGATATATAAATGCATGAGTAAATGGCTATTCAACAAAATTTTTTACTCCCTTCTGAATATTAGTAACTTGTAGAAATATCTTAAGACTAAGATGAGCATAACATCACCCTTGAGCTAACTCTGGTAGCTAATAGCAAAAACAGAAGGGGAGGAGAGATGTAATCAAGACAAGAGGCAAAGTTAATTGCTGTGTAGAAAAGGCTGTAAAAATGCACAGAATTACAGGTGGAATCAAGTTTAGAGTGTTAAGGAAGGTGGCTTTACCACACTCTTGCTGTGGTAAAGGAATCAACACTTGAAAATACTGAGGTGAAGAAGAGTTAGCTTGATTTGAGGAAATGGGAAAAGGCCAAGGTGACTGCCTTGTACTGAGTGAAAGAGAAAGTCAATTTTTTTCTGTCCTTGGAAGACATATTTGCCCCTATATCTCTACACAGTGTGTTGGAAATAATAATTTTTATAGCATAGATGACTAGAATTCTTGCAAACTCTATGGGAAAAAAATTCAAGAAAACATCAGTTTGCAACTTTATTTCTTTTGATTCCCCTTTAAGAAGTAATTTCTTCTTGGATAGGTAATTTCATCACTGCAAAACATCTCTACGTTGAGTCCTGTTTCTACTTTTCCTTTGACTTCAAGAGATGAAAACTTCATACCAGAATTCTCTGAGGAGCCCATGAAAGCAAGAACTTTATCTGGTGATCTTCACTTTCTCAACTGGGAGGATAGTTATTACTATATTATTCTATTATCTGTCTCTACATATGGAGTTCAATTTTTTGAGAGACTATTACTGAAATAATATTTTGGAACCAGATTCAGTGTCAATCCCTCAAAAACCGTTGCAAATTCTTTCTGCTTTCTGATTTCTTTTATTACAGATAGATAGCTATTACAGGTACCATTGTCCTTAATAAAAAAAAAATTACTGATTCTCTAAAGTTGCAGGCCAGTAGCTATAGGTCTATATTAACCTTTGGCCATCCTTTATGTATTAAAACTGTGCTCCATAGGACCTTCAGTATCATAAAATTCAGAAGTAGGTTGGCAGGTCTTTCTCCCAACCTGCCATTGAGTGAACTTGAATCTCCAGTCTTCTGCTAGCAGCTGAATGTCTTACCCATTTCTGCCAACAAAATGTTTCCAGCTCTCTGTTACTGTGTGCCGTCAAGTTGGAAATGACCCATAGCTTACCTTCTGGTAGGTTTTCAGAGGTTAAATTGCATGGACGGCGATTGCACATCTCCCGTGGAGCAGCTGGTGGATTCAAACCACATGCCTTGAGATTGCAGCACAATTCTTGCCACTTTAGTTCTCTCTAATATCCTTCTCAACATTTATCATCATAAACCTCTGAAAGTATCTTTTACCGTTGTCCGTATTTCTCACAGCTGTATCTCCAGAGCTTTCTCTCTTCCAGGGAGAGGGAATCAATGACTCATACATGCCATTGGCTAAATATACATAACCTCTTTGTTTCCTTTTTTCTTGCTTTTATGAATCCTAAGACTGTTAGGAAACTATTAAAATTCTCTCACCACTATAGCTACTCTCAGCCTTATGGGTTTACTTACAATTTCGCTCTTCTGTAAAGTCATTTGTTGCTTTAATAAGTATAAATTATTCTATAGTATGACTCCTGCAGTGGTCAAGAAATCAGATTACGTTGTGGGCCAATCTGCTGTGTTGTTGTTGTTGTTATGTGCCGTCAAATTGTTTGCGACTCATAGCGACCCTCTGTACAACAGCCCTAAACCCTGCTCTATCCTGTGCCAATCGCACTGCCTCTGACACACCCATCCCGATTACCCCAGTCACTGAATCAATCCATCTCATAGAGGGTCTTCCCCTCTTGCGACGTCCCTCCACCCTCCCAAGCATGATGTCCATCCCCAAGGACCTGTCCCTCCTTGCAGCATGCCCAAAGTATGTCAGACGAAGCCCCAGAATCCTTGCCTCCAAGGAGTAGCTTGGTTTAACCCTCTCTAGGGTGAATCTGTTTGTTTTCTTGGCAGTCCATGGTACATTCAATACTATTCTCCAGCATCACAGCTCAAAGGCATCAATTCTTCTGTCCTCTCTAGTCGTTATCCAACTCTCTGATGCATAACAAGTGATTGCAAAGGCCATGGCCTCTATCAGGCACACTTAGTCTCCAGAGAGACACTGTTGCTCTTGAGTACTTTAGAGAGGTCCCAAACAGCAGACTTTCCCATCGCAAAATGTTTTTGATTTCCTGGCTGCTGGTGCCAAGAGTGTTGACCATGGAGCCAAGCAAACTGAAGCTGTGAACAGTCTCAATCTCTTTGCCATCCATCCTGAGGTAAAAGATCTATTTAAAAGTGCTAACGAGCAAGAATCTTTTTTATCTTTTTTTTAAAGTTGTGATTTGAGTAAAAATTTTAAAAGTTAATTTTTTTAAATCAATCATCCATGCACATTTTGTTCCATACCATTAATTACAGTACCCACAGTGTCTGATCATGCATTCAGTGCATATTATCCTTCCCTTTACCCATCTTAATGTTTATTATCTGTGAATTATTTTTTCTTCTTTTCTCTCTCTGATAACCGTATTACAATGATTCTCTGGTAGAGTGAGATGATATCTCATTGTTTTGATTTGTAGCTCTCTGATATCAATAGCTTAGAGCTATTGGATTGGAGGAAGATTCATCAACAACCTACCTTCTCCAGATAACACAACCTTACTTACTGAAACTTTCTGAAGCACTTGCTGCAAGAAGGTCAGGGACTGTAGTCTTCAATATGGATTGAAGTGCAACATCAAGAAAACCAAGATTCTCACCACTAGGCCAATTGGCAGCACCATGATAGATGGAGAAGAGACTGAGGTTGTTAACAATTACAGCTTGCTCGGCTCCACAATCAACACATTTGGCACCAGCAGTCAGGAAATCTAAAGATGAATTGCATTGGGAAAATCTGCTGTCAGGGACCTCTCCAGAGTGCTGAAAAGCAACAGTGTCAGTTTAGAGATTAAGGTGCACCTAATCCAGGCCATGGTCTTTGCAATTACTTACTATGCTTCAGAGAGCTGGACAATGATGAAGGATGACTGACAGAAGAAAAATTGATACCTTCAGATTGTGGTGCTGGAGAAAAGTCTTGAACATATGGACAGCCTTGAAAACAAATAGGTCTGTCTTGGAGAGGATGAAACCAGGTTTCTCCTTGGAAGCTAAGATTTTGAAGTTCTGTCTCACATACTTTGGGCAATGAGAGGAGAGACCTGTCCTTGGATAAGGACATCATGCTTGGAAGGGTTGATGGACAGTGCAGAAGAGGAAGACCTGTGATGAGATGGATTAATACAATAACTGGGGCAGTGGGGTTGGTGTGTCATGCATTAGTGAGACTGGCTCAGGACAGGGCAGGGTTCAGAGCTGCTGTACATAGGGTCACTTTGGGTCACAGGCGACTCAACAGCACATAACAACCACAACATGTCCTGATGTTTTTCTTTTGGAGACTACTTGGTTTTGGGTTCTTTAAAAACCTTGAATGTGGATCTCCTCATGGTTCATGATAAGTAGGAAGTTTTCTTCTAGTACCTCTTTCACAGTTTTCTCAGTTCTTTCCTTGCCCCTCTTGTGTTCTAGAATTCCCATCCTAAGTATTTTATTCCTTTTGATGTTCTACCACATTATTCTAATGCTTTCTCAATTTTCCTATATCTCCTTTTCTGTTTTTGCTTCTAGTACGTTCCCATTCAGGTTCTTGTCTTCCAGCTCACTGACATTGTTCCATCTCTTCTGTTCTGCTTTGTGTCCCTCCAGCATGTTGAAACCTTCTGCCATTTTGGTCTTGACATTTCAGTTGCATTTTCATGCATTTCTGTTAATTTCCAATACTGTATTGGTTGTGCCCTCTCTTGTGATGATTTTTTAAATTCTTGTACTTCCTTATGTATGGTTTCAATTCTTTCTTCCATCTTTTTAAATTTCTTCAGTAGTTGTTCATTTTCTTCTTCGTTGATGTATTTCTTCTGGCTCCCTGTCATTTGTACCTTCTTCCGTAACTGTTCATATAACTTTACCTCAATATACTTCTTCTGAATTTCCGTCTCTGGGATATTCATTGGCTCTGCAATATATTCTGCTTTTTAAGGAGAAGACTTGTTTTGCTTTTCCATGATGTTTGAGGCTGCCTGCTGCTTTCTTGACATTATGTGAAGCTTTTCTTAGTAGTTTTTAGGCCATATCTGTTGTGTCTGTCTAGGTTGTTGTTAGTTCTTTTTATTTATGAAGTTATTGATGATATGCAGACTTAAACTATTCCCTTTATGGAAGAGGGCAACTTGCTCTATCAACCAGAAGCCCTTTCTGGTCTTGTGCAATAGGAAAGTGCACCTTTCCTAAAACCCTTCAAATTCTCTCTGGTCTGTGCCCAGCCCTGAGTGAATCTTATCATCTGCAGCCCACCTCTCCTAACATTTATTGTTGTCCTAAATGGTCAGCAGTACAACCAGCTTTCCCAACTGGTGCAGTTTCTTTCCAGGGGTAGCACAGGCAGCTACCTCCAGCACCTCAGTATGTCCTCTGTAGTAACACACAACCTGGGGGTATCTCTCACCTGAGTGCGTCTGCCTTCCCTAAAGTCTGTTATTGTCTTTGGTGTTCAAGCAGCATGGCCTGTGCCCAATTCCTCAACTGATGTAATTTCTCTTCAGGAAGGTGCTAGCTGCTCCCTCCCCAAGCCCTCTGTAGTCACATGCAGCCTGATGGAATCCCTCACATGAAGTCAGCCTGGCTCTCCTAAAATCTATTATTGTCCTTGGTGGTCGATGGCAATGAATCTCTGACATGAATTCAGCCTGGCACTCCTAAAATCTATTATTGTCCTTGGTGGTCGATGGCAAGGCCTGTGCCCAGCTTCCCCAGCTGATGCAGTTTCTCTTCAGAGAAGCAGTGGCAGCTCCCTTCTGCACCCTCTATTATTCATCCACAGCCTTGGGGGAGTTTCTTACCTCAGTTCTGCTTGCCTCCCATAAGGTCTGTTATTTTTCCTGGTGGTTGGTGGCAAGACCTGTGACCAGCTTCCCCAAATGAAGCATTTTCTCTTCAGGGAGGCATTGTCAGCTCCTTTCTTTAGGTTTTTAATATGGTATGAGGCATGACTCTTGTTTCAGTTTTCTGCTAATAGATAACCAGTTTTGCCCTCATAATTTGTTAAAGCAACTTGTCCTTTCTGCATTTAATGGGTTTCATCTTTGTCAAAGAACAGTTAGCCTTAGGTGGATTGATTTACTTTGGGATTCTCAATCCTGTTCCATTGGGTCTGTCACTATACCAGTACCATGCTGTTTTGGTTACTGTGGCTATGTAGTAGATTTCAAGATCAGGAAGAATTTTAAGGTCTACTTTGTTATTCTGCTTCAGTAGTGTTTAGTTATCTGGATTTCTTTCATTCCTTTCCACGTGAAACTGGATTGCTTTTCCATCTCTTTGAAGTATGATGAAGGGATCTGAATTGGGATTGCGTTATACCTGTTTGCAGATACTTGATTTTCACTTTTGGGAAATAAGAATGTAGCATCAGACTGTCATCCAGCTGCCATG
Organism: Elephantulus edwardii; assembly: GCF_000299155.1. Lineage (NCBI taxonomy): Eukaryota > Metazoa > Chordata > Mammalia > Macroscelidea > Macroscelididae > Elephantulus > Elephantulus edwardii. The sequence goes on from NW_006399762.1 coordinate 18,764,033, forward strand.
AAGGCCAAGGTATAGCAGGTTACCTGGGCCAGCATCACAGTTGGTGGAGAGAAGGTCAGCACCATTGAAAAGGGCCTCTGGAAGGAAGGAAGGAAGGAAGGAAGGAAGGAAGGAAAAAAAGGGCCTCTGTGTGTTGCTGAGCATTTCTCCGCAAGATACATAGAAAGAGTTGGAGCACATGGTCCGAAAGATTTTAAACCTTCATGTGTTTGAGGATGAAAATGGGAAGCACTGTTGAAGCATGTGATGAACAAATAGTATGAGGTGCTGTGTGTCAGCCAGTTCACCCTCTAGTGCATCCTCAAGGGGAACAAGTCTGACTTCCAACTGGCCATGCCCGCAGAACATGCCAAGGGTTTCTGTAATAAATTTTTGGAGCATATATGGAAGGCTAACATGCCAGACCTCATCAAAGATGGCAAGTTTGGTGCCTATATGCAAGTTTACATTTAGAACTATGGGCCTGTGGCCACAGAACTAGAGTCTCCAGCTGCCAGCACCACCACCTCTGACCCAAAGCAGCTGTCAAAGCTGGAAAAGCAGCAACAATGGAAAGAGGATCAGAGCCAAGGGACCTTCTGAATCAAGCAAAGATAAAATCGTTCCTTTGAAAGAAGACCACATTGCCAGCGTCAGGACAGAAGGGGAAGTGTCATCAGAGCGGGAGTTGTAGAAAGCAGAGGAAACGGGAACTTGGTACATGATCATCGGCAGAAAAAGTAGCATATCATTAGATCCTGAAAAATTTGTGAAAGATTTTCAGCACCTGCACTGTTTGAAGGATTTGGAACTGAACCATGTCAAGAAAAATTGAAATAAGAAAGTGGGAACCTGAGTAATTCTTCACCAGAGTAGCCAAAAGAACATTAACATTTTCTTGGTTATCACTCCCCAGGAAAAGTAGCAGGCCCTGATAGTCTGAGGAATGTACCTACAGCATTTCTCCCACCTTCAGAAATTACATAGCAGGGCACACACATGCTTCCTCAAAGAGGGCTTACCTTTCAGATAAGTTTGTCCAACATCATTTACCTCTGAAGAAACCTTTCACACTGTGTGATATATTTCCACATGCCTATGATGGATCTCAGATGTTCATGCTATCTCTGTTCTTTGCAACATTGGTTCATAAGCTAAGGCCAGTGTGAAAGTGTAAAAGGAACAATCATTATTGATATTGGAAGCAGGAGTGGCATCCACTTTCTAAACAACATGCCTCTGGAAAGTCTATGAACTTTGATAAATGTCAATAGTTGTAGAGGGGCTTCAGGCCTTTTATTCACAGGGTCACTATGAGTTGTGCTCAATTCAAAGGTAATCAACAACAACATCATTGGTAATACATTGAGTGAGATCTCTGCATCTTTTAAGTTGTGTTCTCTTTTTTAGAAAAATTATCCCAAACTTCAGAAATTGTTGTGGGTTGTTGTTTTTTTTTTGTGTGTTCTCTTTTTTAGAAAAATTATCCCAAACTTCAGAAATTGTTGTGGGTTGTTGTTTTCTTTTTTTTGTGTGTTCTCTTTTTTAGAAAAATTATCCCAAACTTCAGAAATTGTTGTGGGTTTTTTTTGTTTGTTTTATTTAACAAGTCCTGCTGTTTTAGAGCTCATGTTTGGAGTTTCTCTGATAGCTACACTTTTTTTTAAAGAATTCTCTTGAAAAAGGCCTTCTCTAAGCAGTCTCTGATTGCGTGATGACAGCCTAACTATTATAATTTACAGTTGGTGACATTTTACTTGGAAATGAGACTAGATGAGAATGAAATTCCGTTTCAGAATGGCCTGATGATTAAGACCAAATATAGCTGGTACAACTGGTTTATTCACCTTTGAAAAGTGGGAGAAAGATTCCTGAAAACAAACTTGTTGCCGTCCAATCTTCTTTGGCTTCTAGCAACCCAATAAGATAAAATCGAATCATCCCATCAGTTTTCCAAAGCTTTAATCTTTACAGAAGCAAACTGCCAAGTATTTGTCCCATGGAGTGGCTGATGGGTTTGAACTGCCAGTCTTTTAGTTAATAATGGTGTGCTTTAACCAGAGTGCCACTAGGACTCCTAAGATAAAGGATAAACTATAAGTTTCCTTTATCCAGGAACATTGGGGTTAACTGTACATATAAACCAATATTTCCACACTTAATTAAGAACCAGATTTCATTAGGGGGTGGGAAGAATGTGACATCAAGATTAGAGGAAGACATAGCAACAACCTTGCTTGCCAAAATTGAAGAGTACTTGAAGCAGTTTCTGCAGAAAATCTAAGACTATGCTGCCTTAAATATGAATTATATGTCAATATTAAGAAATAAAAAAAAAAAAGAAAAAATCCCTATCTCTGAACCAGTAGGCAACATCTTGATAGATGAAGAAAATATTAGAGTTAACAGTGATTTCATCTCACTAGGGTCCACAATCACCGCTATTGGTAACACAGTCAAGAAATAAAAAGATGTGTTGGTTTGGGGAAATTTACTGTCAAAGACCTTCCCAAAGTGCTAATGAGCAACACTGTCAATTTAAGGACTATGAGCAAGCCGTGGTCTTTTAAATTACTGTCTATGCATGTGAATCATGAAACAACATATGATCAAGAGGTAGTGATGATGAAGGAGGAAGTTCAAGCTGCTCTGAAAGAACTGTAAAACAACAAGGCCCCAGGAATTGACAGCACACCAATTGGCATATTTCAACAAACAGGTGCTGACCTGTGCACACTCACCAGGTTGTACCAAGAAATCTGGGGGACAGCTGCCTGGCCAACTTACTGGAAGAGATCCCTATTTATTCCCATTCCAAAAAAAAGGTGATCTAAGAGAGTATGGATATTATTGAACAATATCATTAATATCCCTTGCAAGCAAAATCTTGTTGAAGATAATCCAAAAATGACCGTAACATTGACAGAGCACTACCAGAAGTACAAGCTGGATTTAGAAGAGGCTGTGTCTTTAGGGACGTCATAGCCAGTGTTTGAAGGATCTTGAGCAAAAGCAGAGGGTACCAGAGGAATGTCTCTCTGTGTTTCATTGACTATGCAAATGTGTTTGACTTGTGTGGATTACAACAAGATATGGCTAACTTTGAGAAAAATGGTATTTCCAGAACACTTGATTGTACTTATGAAAAGCCTATACTTAGACCAAGAGGCAGGCATCAGGACAGAGCAAGGAAACATTGCATGGTTCTAAATCAGGAAAGGTGTATGTCATGAACGCATCCTATCTCCATGCCTTTCAATCTATATGCCAAATAGATCATTTAGGAGGCTGGACTTTATGAGGAGGAATATGGCATCAGGATCAGAGAAAAACACATCAACAGTCTGCATTATGGAGATGACACAGCCTTCCTTGCTGAAATTGAGGAAGACCTAAGGCATTTGCTGCAGAAGCAGATTTGCTGCCACCTTTAATATGTATTGAAGCTCAACATCAAGAAAACAAAGATTCTCACTACTGGTAACCATTGGCAACATCATAGTAGATGAAGAAGAGATTGAGATTGTTAACATCTTCAGCTTGCTTGGCTCCACAATAAGTATTCTTAGTACCAGCAGTGAGGAAATCAAAAGACAAATTACACTGAGAAAATCTGCTGTCAGGACTTCTCCAGAGTACTGAAGAGCAATGATGTCATTCTAGAGACTACGGTGTGCCTGACCCAAGCCATAGTCTTCACAATTACTTGCTATGTGTCAGAGAGCTGGACAATGAATAAGAATGATAGAAGAATAGATGCCTTTGAGTTATGGTGCTGGAGAAGAGTCTTGAACATAACCGTGGACTGCCAGGGGAGCAAATAGTTTTGTCATGGAGAAAGTGAAAACGGGCTGCTCTTTGAAGACAAGGATTTTGAAGCTCCATCTCATATACTATTAACATGTTGCCAGGAGGGACTACTCGCTGGAGAAGGATATCATGCTTGGAAGGGCACAAGGGAGGAAGAGCCTAGATGAGATAGATTGACTTAGTGGGGTAATGGAGGTAGGTGTGTCTGAAATAATAAAATTGGCTCAAGATAGAGCAGGACTCAGAGCTGATGTACATAGGATCACTGTGTGTCGCAAGTGACTCTGTGGACATAACAACATACATGGACAGTGAATACAGAAGAATCATCAATGCCTTTGAGTTTTGATGTTGAAGAAGAGTACTAAATATCCCCTGGACTGCTGAAAGAATAAACAAGTCTATCTTGGAATAGATACAACCAGCGTGCCCCTTAGAGACAGGAAGATCTTAATTGGGTATGTTGTCATAAGGGGCCAATCCCTGGAAAAAGATACAATGCTGGGGAAGAGAGGATCAGAGAAAAAGAGGAAGACCTTAAGATAAATGGATACAATTAGTGTAGCCATGGACTGAAGCATATAAGAGATTGTGATTATAGAGCAGGATAGACAAAGTTCAGGGCTATGTTCAAAGGGTTGCTATGAGTCATAGTCAACTTGATAGAACTTAAAACAGCAACTCTCCATGGACAGGCTGTATTCTATTTATGTAGGTTTCTTTTTGTTTCTTACAGAAATATTTTGTAATTTTCTTTGTGTAAGTCATTTGTTTCTGGTTAGATTTATTACTGTATATTTCATCTTTTGGGTGGCTGTTTTAAATGGTGTAGTTTTCCTTATTTACTCTTCCATGTTCTGTTTCTTAGTGTAGAAGAATCAAACCAATTTTTATTTATTTGTCTTGTACCCTTCCACTTTGCTGAATTGGTCAATAATTTTCATGCTGAGTCTTTGGGATTTTCTATGTATAGGATCATATCATCTGCAAATAGAGATAGTTTTACTTCCTCTTTGCCGTTTTGGATGCTTTTTGTTTCCTTTTCTTGCCTTCTTGCCCTGGTAAGGCCTTCTAATACAATATTCAAAATTGAAATAGAAGGCATCCTTCTTTAGTACCTGTTTACAAGGAGAATGCCTGTCATCTCCTCTGTTGAGGGTACGGAATTTTTATTACTGTAAAAGACTGTTGTGTTTCATCTCTTATGAATGTCTAATAAACCTCAGTGTCTTTCGTTTAAAGACAAAAAGACTGAGGCACCTGACCAAATTAATTGTATTTTTAATTGTTTCTTTTTATTGTCAAAATTAATATGACAATCAAAGAACTGATGTCTTTGAATTGTGGTCTTTGTGAACAGTATTGATTATACTGTGGGTGACCAAAAGAACAAATCTTTTCCTAAGAGGCAAAGATGATAAGGCTTTGTCTCACATATTTTGGATGTATTATCAGAAGGGGTCAGTCCCTGACAAAAAACATCATACTTGGAAAAGTAGAAGATCAGAAATGGAAAGACCATCAGTGAGATGGTTTGACACAGTCATTGCAAGGAGGAATTTATTAAGCACATTGAAGATTATGAGGACAGCAGGATTTGTTCTGTGATATTGTATCTAGGGTCACTATGAGATAAAGACTATGGCACTCAACAGATACATAGCCGTAAGTCCTTGTTTCAGAAAGGATCTGACTTTAGTATATGTTTCCTTCAATGCCTTATATTTACAGAGAGTTTTAAGTGTGAAAAGTACTTTTCATCTTAGTTGTCTTATTTCATTCTCACTTATCTCTATGAAGTATATCACTCACTCATTGCCTTTATATTCGAAGAACCAACTCATAGCTGACCCAGTGGCAAGTTTTCAGAGGCTGTAAAGTGCATGAGAGAAGATTGCACATCTTTCTTTCTTGGAAATACTAAGTATACAAGTTAACTGTTATTAATCTCATTCTATAGATAATATAACAAACCTAAACAAGTCATTTGACTTGCCTAAAGTCACATAAGGAACTAAAGGGGGAGTAAGAATAAAAACTCCATATTTATTTTTCCATCACACAAGTTTTCTCACTTTCTTACAGAAACTATAGTAGTGAAATTCTATACAACTTTTAAGTGGATTTTGTTTTGTAATCACATTTTGGGAGCCCTGGGGGCCCATTATTAAGAAGCTGGGCGCTGCAATTCCAAAGGCGTGTGGTTCGAGAGCTGCTCTATGGGAGAAGGATGGGCAGCCTCCTCCCATGTGCTTAACTGCCTCTGAAAACCTGCCAGAGGGTCAGCTATAGATTGGTTCTGACTCTAAGGTACATGACAACAACAACTCTGTTACTAAAGTTCTTGTCAGGAGAAATAAAAAAGCTAAAATCTCTTTCCCTTCAAAATCAATACATTAATTAGTAAGTACTAAAATACATAAAGGAAGTTACCAATATAGTCATATAAATAGAACATGCACTTCAGTCTCCAGAGTAGAGAGAGAGAAGAAAATACTAGTTCTGGTTCTTGAGCCTGCCAATTTGTAGTAATGGTACCTCTGTTGGTTTTAAGTGTCCTTGAGTTGATCCAACTAAGAGTTAACCTTATGTATAGAAAAACGAAGTATTACCTAGTCCTTCACCACCCTTAAAGTCATTGTTGTACTTGAGATCACTGTTGCAGCTGCTGTGCCAATCATTGAAGGCTTTCCTCTTTTTTTGTTGACCCTCTACTATACAAGATGTTCTTCAGAGACTGGTCCCTTCCTGTAACCTGTGTGATGTTATCCAAAATTTGGGTGAAGGAAATCTTGCCATCCTTGCTTTTTGGGTACTTTTCTGCCAAGACAGATTTGTTCTCCTGACAGCTTATGATATATTCATTGTTCTTCATTAACATCTTAACTCAAAGGTATCAGTTCTTCTAGCTTTCCTCTTTGTTGTCCAGCTTTTGCATCATGAAGTAATTGAGAATATTTGTCAAGTTCACTATTAGTCCTCTCAGCTCTGATAATTTCATCTATAAATTAAGAATGATAAAATCTTGTTTTACTTTAAAGTACTTTGAAAACTTAAATATTACATAAATACAATGAAACAACTGAGAGGGGAAATCCTTAGTTAAGGAGAGGAGTAAAAAATCTTGTTTATCAAACTTGAGAATATTTCAGTGTCTCCAACTTCTGCTTTAAATTTTTTCAATTGATTTGAGATTAAAGCCATTAGATATTTTAGGTGGATACAAATGAAGTGACTCATTACCCCATTTTCTTCCCACTCCTTAACTCTGGGACAAGTTTTGACTTACACATATTCATCGAATCAACATTCTGTTTCAGGGATGAAAAAATCCAGTTCTTTGGAGAAGAAGAAATTTGAAAGGCTTCCATTAGTAAGTAGAACCCGAGTTCCACTCATTACTTTGCCACCTCCTGATGAGCCGACTGACTTGGATTCTTGCTCATATGTGATCAGTTGTGACACACAAGAGTCCTCTGATTCCTCTATCTTCAGCTTGTATGAAGAGCCAGCATTACTGCCTTTTAGCTTTGAGTCTGAGAACCAAAGTGAAACTCTTTGCTTTGAAGATTCTGGAAAAGATACCCAAGAAAGTCTTTCACCTCTCAGTAATCTGTATACCCAAAGCAAATGGCTAAAATATCAGACCACATCACAAGGCAACCTGGCTACTCCAGACAGAGTGGATATGACATTTAGTGACAGCTTCTTTCCTGAGGCTGTTTCTGGGATAAATTTTATTGACTCGAGTGAAAGGCAGAGTGGTGTTACAAATAAAGGATCTTTAGACTGTGTGCATTTGCATTTGATAAAAGGCATGCTCTATCAACAGCAGGATTTTAGCAGTCACGATTCAGTTTCCAGAAAGACAGCTTTCTCTCTGAATTTAGAGCAGATTTCCAGAACTGAAGCCATTCAGAATATGTTAGGAGAGTCTGCCTGCTCTAACTGCCCTGTAACAGGAGATGCACAGGTGAGGATATGTACCAGTGTCTCTTGGTACATTTTTCTAATAATTATTGTCTGATTTCCAACAAAATTATTACCATAATATAGGGGATCAATTTTTACTCTTGGAGAAGATGCCTTCATCTTACCCAGAACTCTAGCTGCAAGTATATAATTTATTTTGTCTTAAAAAACTTTCCTGTTGGTGGCAAACATTCAATAAAATTTAAAATTTAGAAATATCTACTGCAGTGTTTAGCACATAATAACCCAAACCAAATCCACTGCCAATGAGTTGATTCCAATTCACAGCAATTCGATACGGTTCCCAAAGATGGAAACCTGTTTGGAAGCAGGCTACCACAACTTTATCCTGTGAGGATAATAGATTTGAACTGCTAACCTTTCTGTTAACAGCTAAATGCTTAGCCACTGTACCACCAGGGCTCCTTCTAGCATATAATAGGTACTTTCTAAATCATATATTCAGCACCTGTTACCACAACTATTAATACAACTATAATTGTTTTTATTCCTTATCCTCAGCTCAGTTTTGCTGATCAGATGATTTGCCTCTGGTGAAAGAGTCTCTTATGATACTTTGTTGTTGTTGTTAAGTGCCATCGAGTCGCAGGCTACTAATAGCAACCCTATGAAGGAGAGTCCTCAATGCTTGGGTGTCTCTCATCCTCTCTCCAGGTTCATAGGGTTTCCGGAGGCAAGCTATTATGGAAGTGGATGCCACTCCTCCTTCCAAGCTTGTTTTAATCGGCGAGCTCCACTTCACTCTCTGTCTGCATTGGGTAACCAGCCATTTGGGTTATTTTTACTATAAGTATCACTAGAAATAGAGAAACATAATTATCTAGTCACATCAATTTTTTTAAAGCAAAAAAAATTTCAAATTTTTCTAAGGAGGAGACAGAAATAATCTCTTTAGAATGAGATGTCCTATGCATATTCATTCTTGATATACTTTGTTTCTTATTTGGAATGAAAAAAATATTTTCAAGGATGTTAGAAATGAAAACTAAAACTAATATATTTTACTATACATTTCTATAGCAAATAATTTTCTTGTTATAAACTTTTTCTGGAATTGTTATGTTGTTGTTGTTGTTGTTGTTGTTGTTGTTGTTAAGTGCCATCGAGTTGTAGATGACTCATAGTAACCCTGTGAACAAAAGACCTAAACATTTATGTAAGTAACTTTCCAAGTTCATAGTTTCTGAAGGCAAGCTATTTTGAGAGTGGATGCCACTCCTGGCTTCCAAACTTGTTTTAATCAGGGAGCTCCACCAAACACTGTCCACCATAGGTAATCATTATCACATTTGACACATCAGATGCTGGAGTTGTTATAATTACTTGAATTATTTCTTTTCAGGAGATAAATACCTTGGAACTCTCATTCCCAAGTGGGCAAAAAATAAAGTCTGCTTATCTTCCCCAGAGACAAATTCATATACCGGCTGTTTTTCAGTCTCCTGCCCATTATAAGCAGGTTTTTACATCTTGCCTCATAGGTATGACTGTGATATTTTTATTTTGATTGATTACTACTTAATGTAAACTAGTATAGCTGTTAAAAGTGACTTTTCTTATTAAAATTTCCAGTTGAGATATAACTATTTCCTAATGTTTGCTTCATAGTTGTTTTTTTAAAATAAAAATTTTATACTGGTTTACTTACAAAGTTCCTATACATTGTTTTTCACATCAGATCTTACCCATTTCTTTTATCTGCCCTTCCCTCCACCCATCGAATACTGTGACCCTTTGATTACCCTCACCCCAGCCCAGCCCCTCCTTCACCCTATCTGGGCCCACCCTCCCACCTTTGAATCCTGATAAACCTTTTACTAGTTATCTTTCAGTTTCTACAATAATGTTCTTGTACAGTATTTGTTCCATAGTTTTTAAAAAAGAAATTATCTTTTATTGGTTTTCATACAAAAGTCATGTACATTGTGTTTAATAAAACTAATACTCCTTGAACTGTGCCGCTCATTATCCATAATAGGCTTTTGATAATAACTTTTAGGATAATTGTAGATGATAACTGAGTTTTAAAAATGGGAAATGCCAGTATTATCTTTTTAAAGTTACAGAGTTTTTGTTTGATGCTTTTTTCCCTTTTTTTAATAAACTGAATGTGTATTTTAAGTAGAAAATTTTAATTAAGATAAATAATTAGGATTTTGTCTATTTTGGTTTTTATTAGGTAAATTCATAGAATACAACCATCTCCTTTTTCTAGTTCTAAAACATACCTACCTCCTTAGTTTCCTAGAAAATAGTTTCCAGAAATTCTTTTCTCCCAGTTCTGTAAGCTTAAAGTCTAAGACAGAATATTGGCCTTGTTGTTTTCTTCTATAGGATTTGAGAAAGAAACTTTTCCGTGACACTCTCCTAGCTTCTGATGACTACTAGCAATCATTGGCCTTGCTTTGCTGATTACAATGCATTTGCTTCAGTGTCACATAGGTTCTTGCTCCATGTATTTGACTCCCTCTTTCTGTCTCTCCCCTCCTTTTCTAAAATACTTCTTACAAAGAATTGGAACTAGGACCCAACTTATTCTAACTTTGATTTAACTGGTAATATCTTCAAAGAAAACTTTTTCTTCAAAGTCACATTCACAAGTACAGGGATTAGGACTTCAACATATCTTTTTAGGGGTCAATTAAATTAATAAATAATCATTAAACCCAATGCCTTCAAGTCATAGTGACACTATAGCATGGAGTAAAACTGCCCCATAGTATTTCAAGGTCTAATCTTTATGGAATCATAAGTCCAATTCTTTCTCCTATGTAACAGCTGGTATATTTGAACTACAAACCTTTTAGTTAACAGCAAAGAGTCCAACAACTTCGCTAACCAGGAACACATGTATGTTTTAAGAGGGATACAGTTAAATTTATACTCTTCCCTAAACCTATACCCATTAAGCAGTCAGTCCCCATTCCTTCTCTTCTAGTGTTTGCATAGTTGGTTTTGATAATTTATTTTGTTGTATTAGAGTAAAACTTGTGTTTTTAAAATTGAATATAATGTTATAGTTGACTGTGTTAAGAGGCTATTTTCAAGTTAATAACTAAAACTTATACCAGCATGAGATGTTTATATTTCATTTTCATCTTTTTGTAGAACATCTAAATATATTGTTGTTTGTACTGTCACAAAGACTGTACAAAGCTCTTTCAAAAGTTGACATATCATTTTACACATCTTCAAAAGAAGAGAAACAAAAAAATGTGGAAAACAGCGTGCCACTCTGCCATCATCATCAGCCTGCAAAACTTGTCATGGTTAAAAAAGAAGGTCCAAATAAGGTATAATTTTCTCTCCCCTACTTCTGATCCACCAAATACTTGGATTATAAAACTATGGGTTTATTTTGTTTGTTTTCCTCCCTTCTTCCCTGTAATCTTTAGGGTTATAAAGTTTTAACTGCCTCTTACCTCATGACAAATCTAAAAAACTTTTTTTTTAAAAAAAATTTTATTTATTTATTTATTCTTTTTATGTGTGTACCATCAAATTGGATCTGACTGGTACAGGAGGCGATTGTTCCTCCTTCTTCAGCAGAGCATCTGGTGGATTTGAACCGCACACCTCTGGGTTTGCAGTGCAGTTTGCTGCCACTAGGCCACCAGAGCTCACCTAAAAAACTTTTTTAAAAAAACTTTTCTTGTGCTGTAGTTGAAAATTTATACAGCAAAAAGACAAGAATGGACAAATGTATAGAGATTAAAGTTTATTAGTGGTTACTAGGAGTGGGAGGCTGGAAAGGGAGAAATTATTGCTTGTGGAGCGCTGAATTTCTGTTTATACTAGTAGAAAAACTATATTTTATTAAAGCTAATGTGTGGTTCAAAACAAACTGGCTAACTCTGAGAAGAATGGGAATCCCAGAAAACTTGATAGTGCTTATGTGAAACCTATACTTGGACTGGGAGGTAGTTGTCAGAGCAGAACAAGGAAATACTGCATGGTTCAAAATTGGAAAGGTTACACACCAGGAATGTGTCTTATCTCCATACCTTTTCAGTCTGTTTGCAGAATAGATTATCAGGGAGGCTGGCCTATATCAGGAGAAATGGTGGCATCAGGATTGGAAGAAGACTTAGCAACAATCTGCATTATGCAGATAATACAACTTTGCTTGCTGAAACTGAGGAAAACCTGAAGTACTTGCTGTGGAAGATAAATTACAGCCTTAAATATGGAATGACACTCAACATAAAGAAAACAAAGATTCTCACCACTGGGCAGATTGGCAGCATCCTGGCAGATGGTGAGGAGATTGAGATTGTTAACAGCTTCAGTTTGCTTGGCTCTATGATCAATAGTCTTGGTGCTAGCAGCCAGGAAATTAAAAGATGAATTGCATTGGAAAAGTCTACTGTCAGAGACCTCTCCAAAGTACTGAAGAACAACTTTGTCAGTCTGGAGACTAAGCTGTGCCTCATTCAGGCCATGGTCTTTGCAGTTACTTGGTATGCATCAGAAATAAGGACAATGACTAGGAATGATAGAAGTAGAATTGATGCCTTTGAGCTGTGGTGCTGGAGAAGAGTATGGATGGCAAGAAGATCATTGATGGCTAGGAAAACAAACAGTTTCGTCTTGGAGAGGGTGAAACCAGTCTGCTCTTTGGAGGCAAGGATTATGAAGCTTCATCTGACGTACTTTGGACATGTTGCAGGGAGGGACCAATCCGTGGAGAGGGATGTCATGTTTGTTGGTAGAGGGATAGTGCAAGAGAGGAAGACCCTCGATGAGATGGATTGACTCAATGACTGGGGAAATGGAGGTAGGTGTGTCAGAGACAATAAGATTGGCACAGGATAGAGTAGGGTATAAGGCTTTTGTATGTAGGGTTGCTCTGAGTTGCAAGCAACTCGATGGCACATAACAATAACAACAATGATTGCATGTGATCTGATTACATTTGATTAAATGCTTGCTGCAGAGGGTCAAGGACTGCAGCCTTCAGTATGGATTGAGGCTCAATGTCAAGAAAACAAAGATTCTCACCACTGGAACAATTGGCAGCATCAGGATGGATGGTGAAGAGACTGAGATTGTTAACAACTTTAGTCGGCTTGGCTCCGCAGTCAACACTCTTGGCAACAGCAGCCAGGAAATAAAAAAAAAATATTGCCATGGGAAAGTCTGCTGTTAGGGACCTCTCCAAA
>NW_006399762.1:18777081-18779274 GCF_000299155.1 Elephantulus edwardii
GGGATAATCGGGATGGGAGTGTCAGAGACAGTGCGATTGGCACAGGACAGAACAGAGTATAGGGCTGTTGTACATAGGGTCACTATGAGTCTCAAGCGACTCGATGGCATGTAACAACAACAACATGGACAATATATTTAATGACTAAGAAAGTGTCAAAAGTTGGAGAGAATACACAGTCATTGTATTAATAACAACTGACTCACACTGAAAAATTTCAGAAAGTACCGTATAAGCAGGAGCCAATGGTAATGAATAAGGAAATGGAAGCTGCATTGAAGGCATTGGCAAAAAAATAAGGACCCAGAAATCAATGGGATACCAGTTGGCTGGTTTACAAATGCAGCCCTCTTTCTGCTCACTGGTCTATGCTAGGAAATTTGTTGGGCAATTCTCTGGTGAACTGATTGAAAAAGGCCCATATTTGTTCCCAAGAAAGGTCATCCAACAGAATGTGGAAACTGTCGAACAATATCATTGATATCACATGCAAGCAAAATACTCCTGTACATAGATAGGAAATTTCCAGAAGTTCAAGAAGAATTTAGAAGAGACTCTAGCACCAGGCATGTCCTTACTAATGTCAGGTGGATCCTGTTTCCTAGTCCATCTTAATCTGGGAGCTCTACTAAAACCTTTCCACTGTGGGTAGCCCTTGTGTCATTTGACATACCAGTAGCATAGCTTTTATATCACAGTAACTCACAAGCTATTTCAGTACAACAAGCTGACAGACAAGTGCTGTACCAATCAGAATAATGTTCTCCCCAAATACAACAAACTGACAATTTTGTTTGAGCAAATCAGTCTTTCAGCCCACAGCTGACTGTTAATTAAATCAGAAAGATCTACTAGCCTACAACTGACTGTTAATCAAATAAAGGAGACTTACCTCCCAAATCCCAGCTGCTTCAAACAAGAAGCTCTCAGGCCCCAACCAACTTTCAATCACAAAAGCCCACTGCTCACCAGGCCCTTATTGGTTTAAAAAAGAGGCTCCCGGCCGAACTTGACCCTTAATTAAATCACAAAGACCTTTCAGCCCACAGCTTCCACTTTGTCAATTTGGATGCCTCATATTTCCTTCTTTTGCCTATTGTTCTAACTAGAACTTTCAATAAAATATTGAATAGTGGTGATAGCAGGCATCATTGCCCAGTCCCTATTGCCAAGAAGAATGCCTTTAACCCTTTAACCTCTCTCCATTTAAAGTGAGGTTGGCTGTTGGCTTTGTATAATGCTCCTCCTTATGATGAGGAAATTCCTCTCTTTTGTTGATTGTTCTATTTTGTTGATTGTTCTAATAAAGAATAGGTGTTGAATTTTGTCATGCTTTTTTCTATCAAGTGAGATGATCATGTTGATTTGTATCCTTTCTTTTATTGTTGTGATGAATTAGTTACTGTTTTTCTTATGTTGAACCCTCCTTGCATACCTGATATGAATCTCACTTGATCATAGTGAATTATTTTGATATGATGCTAGATTCTATTGGCTAGGATTTTGTTGAGGAGTTTTGCATGGATGTTCATAGTGAATTATTTTTTTTATATGATGTTAGATTCTTTTCACTAAGTTGTTTTTGAGAGTTTTTGCATCTTTGTCCGTGAGAGATATTGGTCTGTAGTTTTCATTTTTAAAGTTATCGTTACCTGATTTTGGAATTGTGATTATGCTTGTTTCATAGAATGAATCTGAGAGTGTTCCACCTTTTTCTATCTTCAGAAACAAGTAAAATTTATGACAATCCTCTGAACGTTTGGTAGAATTTACCAGTGAAGCCATGTTTTCAAGATTATTTGATGACAGTTGAATGCTTACAATATGTTGTTTAGCATACGGGTTTATTTACAGATTAGAAGATGTATCTTTAACTGATATGTGTTTTAAAAAAGAATATATTTTATGCACATTTATTCTCTAATGTATGTACTTTTGTGAGAAGAAAGACTAGAAGGCAATGCATAAGATGTTGCTTAGTTGTTTCTCCTAAGTTTTCAGGCAATCTCCAGTGGGCAAGTTTTACTTTAAAAGCCAATAAATTTCTGTTTTCAAATTAGTTAACTTTCTTTTAAAATAATTTTTTAAGAAAACTAATTGGATAGTGAAGAGATTGAGATTGTACACAGCTTTAGTTTGCTTGGCTCCATAGTCAACAGTCTTGGCACCAGCAGCCAGGAAATTAAAAGGTGC
>NW_006399762.1:18780221-18782932 GCF_000299155.1 Elephantulus edwardii
TTATAAAAATTTTAGCAGATGTAAAAACAATACAAAAAGGATAGCCTTTTCTCACTAAATTTTAATATCTTATTTTTTCTCTTAGGGTCGTCTCTTTTATACATGTGATGGATCCAAAGCTGACCGATGTAACTTTTTCAGGTGGCTTGAAGAAGTGACACAAGCAGGGTTAAGACAGGTGGAATCTCGACCCAACATGGTTTTAAGTGATACAAAGAGTATTGGCTTGTATTTAAGAAGCCAAAAGATACCACTTTATGAAGAATGTCAGCTTTTGGTTAGGTATGTTTTATGGTACCATATAATTGTCTGTAATTAGATCAAAGTAAGTCTAATCCCAATGCATTGCTCGTAAGATTCTACCATGGTCTTGCAAACGTTTTTTTAAATCTATTTTTTGCTTTCTATTACTGATGTCAAACATGATGGCAGAAAGCAAAGAATATCAGAAGAATATTTGTGTTTTATTGACTATATAAAGGTATTTGACTTTATGTAAAACATTGAGAAGAGTGAGAATCCCACATCTAACCACAAAACCTATACCTAGACCAAGAAACTATTGTCTGAGCAGAGCAAAGAAACACTACATGGTTCAAAATTAAGAAAGATGTGTGTCTAAGCCATATCTTTTCTCTGTACCTATTTTGTCTGCATGCTGAGCAAATCATTCAAGAAGCTGAGTTCTCTGTGTGTGGCAGGGAATGGGCATCATGATTAGAGGAAGACCCATCAAAACCTGCATTATGGAGATGACACAGCTTTGTTTGCTAAGTGAGGAGGACTTGAAACACTTGCTGCAGAAGATCGAAGACTATAGCCTTCAATATGGATTATGTCTCAAAACCAAGAAGACAAAAATTCTTAGCCCTGGGCTGATAGGCAAACTCATGCTAGATAGAGAAAAGATTGAAATTGTCAGTGATTTCATCTTACTTGATCCACAGTCAACAATTGTAGCACCAGCAATCAGGAAATCAAAAGTCGCAATGCATTGGGAAAGTTATTGTAAAGGAGCTCTCCAAAGTGCTAAGGAACAATAATGTAAATTTGAAAACTAAAGTGTGCCTAAGTCAAGCCCTGGGAGTTTTTTTCAATTCATTTGATATGTGCCGGAGAGCTGGACAATGAATAAAGATAGAAAAATCGATGCATTTGAGTTGTGGCATTGGAGAAGAGTTCTGAATATCTCATGGACTACAAAAAAAAACCCCACACCAAATATGTCTTGGAGAAAGTACATTCACAGAGCTTCTTGCAGCCAAGGATGGCAAAACTTCAGCTCAGATACTTTGGACAATTTGTTGGGAGAGGCTATACCTTGGAAATGGAGATCATGCTTGGAAAGGTAGAGGGTCAGGGAGAGAGAGGAAGATCTTCAGTGAAGTGAGTTGACACACAGTGACTAAGCAATGGGTTCAAGTGTGTCAGAGATTATAAAGATGGTGCAGAATAGGATAGAGTTCAGATCTGTTGTTCATAGAGCTGGTATGAGTTATACCCAACTTGATAGTACATTAACAACTAATCAAAGAATATCAGCAGTATTGAGATATCTAGCAGGAATGGTTTGTTGGAGGGGGTTTTTTACCATTTTTTATGTATGATGAGGACTATTAAAATCTTAATCAGCAAACCCCAGGCTTAATTTAGTGGTTCAGAACAGTATGTTAATGATCATTCATAAGCCTGAACTATATAGTTCATAGAATAATAGACCACTGTTTCCTAGAAACTAGCCTGTCATAAAAATGAAATTACCCAAATATTAAATATAAAGACCATTTCCATAGTAATTGAGTACTAAATTCCTAAAGAAATCCTTTTCTTTAGTGCAAGTATTTTTCTGAATACTTCACTATATTATTTCATTTTAATCATCACAATAATTCTATAAGATATGGAGATAATGTCATAGTTATCTCCAGTTTATAGGTAATAGAAATTGAGGTACCAAATTTTTTAGCTATTTTACCTTGCTTAAAATTGGTGACAGTCCTGTGACATTTGCAGTTTTCTTTGGAAGATATATTTATGCTCTGTATACTGAATCTATTGGTTACTTTTATAACAGGAAATGTCTTTTATCTGCTCTTTTCTGTAAAATGCTAGTCTGAAAGATACTATTCTAAAATCTGAGCATTCATATGAAGACAGACTAGGGACAAGGATTAGCCATCCACTTTCGAAATACTAGGTTTCGAAAACCCTATGTACAATAGAGCACACTTAGACTAGCAGATAAGGCAACTGAGGCTGAGACCTCAAATATGGAAACCCAAAGAAGGAGCAACAGCTGTAAGCAAACACTAGTGATTGGAACGTGGAATGTGAGAAGAATGAATGTAGGAATATTGGACATTGTTAAGAAAGAAATGTTGTTGTTGTTGTTATATGCCGTCAAGTCTCTTGCGACTCATAGCGACCCTATGTACAGCAGCCCTAAATCCTGCTCTGTCCTGTGCCAATTGCATTGTCTCTGACACACCCATCCCGATTACCCCAGTCACTGAATCAATCCACCTCATAGAGGGCCTACCTCTCCTGCACTGTCCCTCCATCCTACCAAGCATGATATCCCTCTCCAAGGACCTGTTCCTCCTTACAACATATCCAAAGTATGTTAGACGGAGCCTCATAATCCTTGCCTCCAGGGAGCCGCCTCATTTAACCTTTCCAGGATGAATCTGTTTCTTTTCTTGGCAGTCCAT
>NW_006399762.1:18783219-18784607 GCF_000299155.1 Elephantulus edwardii
AGGCTGCAGTCCTTGACCCTCTGCAGCAAGTGCTTCAGGTCCTCCTCAGTTTCAGCAAGCAGGATTGTGTCATCTGCATAATACAGATTGTTGATAGATCTTCCACCAGTCCTGACCCCACATTTCTCCTCATAGAGCCCAGCCTCCCAGATAATCTGTTCTGCATACAGGTTGAAAAGGTGTGGAGACTGGACACATTCCTGGCACACACCCTTCCCAATTTTGAACCATGCAGTGCTTCCTTACTCTGTTCTGAAGACTGAGGAGAAATGTGGCATCAGGATTGGAAGAAGACTCACCAACAACTTGTGTTACATAGATAACACAGCCCTGCTTGGTGAAACTGAAGAGGACTGCACCCTTCAATGTGGATTCAAGGTCAACACAAAGAAATCAAAGATTCTTACTACTAAATTGATTGACAGCATTATGATAGACGATGAAGAGATTATTAATATCTTTAGTTTCCTTGGCTCTGCAATCAACACTCGGTACCAGCAGCTAGGAAGTCAAAAGATAAATAGCATTGGGAAAGTCTACAGTCAGACACCTCTCCAAAGTATTGAAGAACTACATCATTCTAGAGACTAAGGTGTGCCTAATCCAGGCCCTGCCATTTCCTTGCTCTGTTCTGATGACTGCCTCTTGGTCCAAGTATAGGTTTTCCATTGGCATGATCAAGTGTTCAGGGATTCCCATTCTTCTCAGAGTCAGCCACAGTTTGTTATGATCCACACAGTCAAATGCCTTTGCATAATCAATGAAGTAGATTCCTCGGGTACTCCCTGCTTTCAGCTAAGATCCATTTAATATCAGATACAATATCCCTAGTACCACGACCCATTCTAAACCCAGCCTGGACTTCTGGCAGTTCTCTGCTGATGTGCTGTTCCAGTCGTTTTTGGATAATCTTCAGTAGAAATCAATGATGCTGTTCTATAGTTTTCACACTCTGTTGGTCACCTTTCTTTGGAATGGGAACAAATATAGATCTCTTCCAGTCAGTTGGCAACATGGTTGTTTTCCAGATTTCTTGGCACAACTTGGTGAGCACGTCCAGGGCAGCATCTGTTAGCTGAAATACGTCAGTTGGTATACCACCTATTCCTGGGGCCTTGTTTTTTTGCTATTTCCTTCAAAGCAGCCTGAACTTCTTCCTTCATTACCATAGCCTCTTGCTCATATGTTGTTGCATGAAATTCTTCTGTGTCTGCCAATTCCTCTCAATACAGTGGCTCAGTATATTCTTTCCATCTTCTTTTAATACTTCCTGGATCATTTAATATTCTTCCTAAAGCATCCTTGATTATTGAAACTCTAGGTTTGAATGTGTTCTTCATTTCCTTGAGCTTCAGAAATGCTGAACGAGTTTGGCCCTTTTGATTTTC
>NW_006399762.1:18786327-18817068 GCF_000299155.1 Elephantulus edwardii
GTGGTACTGGAGAAGAGTATTGAGGGTACCATGGACTGCTAGGGAAACAAACAGATTCATCCTGGAAAGGATGAATTAAACCAGGTTGCTCCTTAGAGGCAAGGATCCTGAGGCATCTGTGACTTAATTTGGACTTGTTGTAAGGAGGGGCTAGTCCTTGGAGAGGGACATCATGCTTGGAAGCGTAGAGGTACAGCACAGGAGGGGAAGGCCCTCTATGAAGTGCATTGATTCATTGACTGGGACAATTGGGATGGCTGTATCGGAGACAGTTTGATTGGCACAGGATAGAGCAGAGTTTAGGGTTGCTATGCAACAGCACATAACAACAACAACAATCCATGCTATAGTCATTGCAATTCCTTGGTAAACATCAGAAAACTGTATAGTGACTATGGGTGATAAAAACATCATTGATGCCTTTGAGCTATAGTGCTGGAGAAGAATATTGCATATACCATGTACTGCCAGGAGAACAAACAGGTCCATCCTGGAGAGAGGTGAAACCAATCTGCTCCTTGGAGACAAGGATCCTGAAGCTTCGTCTGACATACTTTGGACATGTTGCAAGGAGGGACCAGTACTTGGAGAGGGACATCATGCTTGGGAGAGTAGAGGGACAGCACAAGAGAGGAAGAGCCTCAATGAGATGGATTGATTTAGTGACTGGAGTAATGGAGGTAGGTGTGTAAGAGACAATTAGGTTGGCACAGGATAGAGCAGGTTTCAGGGATATTGTACCTAGGGTCACTATGAGTCACAAGTAACTCTACAGCACATAACAACAAAAACATTTATATTATAAAATAACCCTTGTAGCACAGTGCTTTTTGTGTTGGGCTGCTCACCTTGGCTTTCGGCTTGGCGGAGGCCTAAGTGCGATTTTCATTCAGCATCTAGGTTCATCTTATACCAGCTACCTTTACCATGCCGCCCAAGTTCAACCTTTTCAAATCTGTATGCAGAACAGTTCATCTGGGAGGCTGGGCATGTACCTGAGGTATACTGGTGGAGCAATCAGTGCCATATCCGCTCTGGCCCCCAAGATCGACCCTCTGGTTCTGTCTCCTAAAAAGGCTGGTGGTGACATTCCCAAGGCCATTGGTGACTGGAAGGGACTAAGGATGACAGTGAAACTGATCATTCAGAACAGAGAGGCCCAGATTGAAGTGATGCCTTCTCCCTCTGCCCAGATAATCAAAGGTCTAAAGGAACCACCCAGAGACAGAAAGAAGCAGAAAAATATTAAACACAGTGTCACTATCACTTTTAATGAGATTGTTGGCATTGCCCGGCAGATATGACACCAGTCTTTAGACAGAGAATTCTCTGAAACTATTAGATCCTGGGAACTGCTCAGTCTGTGAGCCGCAGGCTGCAACCCTCATGACATCACAGATTACATCAACACTGGTGCTGTGGAATGCCCAGCTAGCTGAGAACTACAGATGAAAATATTTCAATAAAGGACCATTTGTTAACAAGTAAAGGGAGGAGGGGAAAGAAGGGAGGAAGTAAAGGAAGGAGGGAAGAAAAAAGGGAGGGAGGAAAGGAGGCACGGAGGGAAGGTAGGTAGGTTGGAATCTATCAGCCACTGTGAGTGAGAAATTTGGGCAGTGTCTTCATGTAAAGGCAATGTCTTGAAAATTGCCATAAGTTGGCATCGATTCCACAATAGTGGGTATAGTTTATATGTGTGTATGCTTGTACTATGTTCCTTCCTTTACAAACTGTGATTCAAAAATTTGAAAAAACAAAACTAGTACCTAAATAATAATTTTTTTTTCTTTTTTTATTTTGCTTTGCAGGAAAGGATATGATTTTCAGGGGAAACGGTATGGCAAATTAAAGAAGTATAGTACTGAAAATCCTGAACTTTTTAATGAACCAAAAAGTAAACTATATCTTAAATTAAGTAGAAAGGAAAGTTCTTCTACTTACAGCAAAGGTAAGTTGATCTGGTTGTGTTGGTGACTTAGTCTGACCATAAGTTTCTGTAACATTCAGTTTTGTAAATTGTAGTAAAGAGACTTTGAGAAGTATAATTGGGTGGTAGTATATATTGTAAAATTAATAAAGAACACTAAAGAAGAATTGATGTATTTGAATTATGGTGTTAGCAAAGAGTGACCTGGCAACAAAACAGACGTATTTCTTGGAAAAAACAGAGCCAGAATGCTCCTTAGAAGCAAGGATAGTCAACCTTTATCTTCCTTACTTTGAACATGTTACAAGGAGGGACCAATCCCTGAAGGAAGGAATCATGCCTGGTAAAGTAGAAGGTCAGCAGAAAAGAAGACCTTCAACAAGATGGACTAATACAGTGACTCCAACCATTCAAACCGTTCCATCACCAACTAAATTAGGGTGGAGAAGATGCACCGACCTAGGCCTTGCCCAACTATCCCTAGCCTCCAGGGGTTGGAGAGCCTGCATGGGCCTGGATATTCATGAGGAAGACCATTTCATTGAGAAGCAATTTGAAAGAGACTCCTTCAGTCATGTGATTGTCAGGAGTGTGGCTTGCCCCAGCAAGTGTGTGGGGCCTTCTAAGAAGAACTCTCGAAAGAATTCAATCTAATTGGTACGTGGACACACGCCAAGGGCATGAGCCATTTCTGGTTCCACCATAGCCTGACCAGTGGGGCCTCAGTCATGCTAGGACCCATATTCTCATCCCATGGTAGGATCCCATTCTTCTCATCTTACTCTGGGACCCTGCACTCCCATCCCAGCCCTCAGTCCAACCCTGAGAATTCCCCATCCTGAGTCCATGAGCCAGAACCCAAGTCTCCCACCTCATACTGAGACCTCTTCCATCTAAAACTCAGATCCTTACCCCTACTTCTAAAGGATTAAATGTCTAAGATGGTAATTTTGGGGTCTAAGAAGATAGAAGAATTGATGCCTTTGAGTTGTACTGGAGAAGAGTATTGAACATACTATGGACTGCTAAGAGAACTAACAGATCTGCTCTGGAGAGAGTAAAGACGAGATCTTACTTGGAGTCAATGATTTTGAGGCTCCATCTCACATTATTTGGGCATGTTGCCAGAAGGAACCAGATCTTGGAGAAGGACATCGCAGGAGAAGAAGACCCCAGATGAGATGGATCAATACAGTAACGGATAGGTCTGTCAAAGATAGTGATACAGGCCCAAGATAGAGCAGGGTTCAGAGCTATTGTGCATAGGGTCACTATGAGTCATGGTCTACTCAATGGCATATAAAAACAGCAACAATAGTTCTATGAGAGATTGCCAAAATGCTCTTCACAGTGACTAGCAATTTACAAACCTACATGCAATGGGATAAAAATTCCTTTTTCTCCACAAATTCATGACACCTAGTATTTTCCATCTTTTGAATCTTTGCCATTCTAATGAGGATGTTGTGGTATCTCATTATGATTTTGATTAATGTGTCCTCATTGACTCAGTGATACCTCAATAACAACAATGGCTAAAACTTTGAACATTTTTTCATAATGCTTATTGGGCATTTGAATATCTTCTGTGGTAAAATGTTCGATTCCTTCACCAATCTTTTAATGAGTTATTTGCTAATTGTTTGGGCTTTCGTACTCTCCAGAAATAATATTAAATTAAACATATCAGAAATTCTAATTTAGCTTAAGACTTAGTATCATTTTTTAATTCCTTTTTAAAAATGTTTGTCTTTTCAGATGATCTTTGGGTGGTTTCAAAAACTCTAGACTTTGAACTAGATACTTTTATCGCCCACAGTGCTTTTTTTGGACCATCATCTATGAATGAAGTGGAGCTACTGCCTTTGAAAGGCTATTTCCCTTCTAATTGGCCCACTAACAGTAAGTATTACTGTGCCTGTTTTTATTTATTTAAGTGAAGAATAATAGACATGGGATGTACTGGGAGTCAAGGTACTAATAATTTTATTTCATTTCATATTTAATTGACATTTAATAAATTACTTTAGTTAACTTAATATTTAAGATTATTTGATTAAAATAAAAACAAACCCACCTCCACTACTGTCTGCCTTGGATTCCTGAACTCCTAGCTGACCCTTCAGCAGGTTTTCAGAGGCTGTGAATCACATAGGAGACTGCCCATCTTTCTCCCATGGAGCCTCTAGTGACTGGATTTGAACTTTTTACCTATAGCGTGGTATTGCAACTCTCTACTTTCTAGGCCACCAGAAGTCACCGAAGTTTAACATATAAGCATCTCTGCAATTCAAATCCCAAGGAATAGCAATCTAATGATAGTCTTTGCTTAAAGTTGAACTTTACAAAATATATACTTGATTATTTAAAAAATATTATTTCTATTAATCATATAAGTAAAAGTTCTTACAAATAATTTTTTACTTCCAGTTCTAATTTTTCCTATTTACTTGAGTGTACATTGGATTGCCAACCTGCTGCAGGGTCAGCTACGGGTTGGTTTTGACATGACAGCATATAGCAAAAACAATACTTACTAAATAGTTATTTCTGCAAAATTTTATTGATTTTGTAACAGACTTTACAGAGAGTTGACCAAGGAAGTGAATTTTTACTTTGAGGCTAATTTATCCAATTTCTTGCCAAATTCTTCAGAAGGCAGTAAGCTAACACACTTATTTTTTGTTTTAATAAAGAAATCTTTAATAAGCCAAATGTATGTTCATTTCTATGGATCTGTAGAATTGTTTATGAATTTTGATCTCTGGAATAATTTTTGATGGTTGAATTTGATCCACAACTAGTTAAATGTCTTTCTTGTTGTTTCTATTGTTATATGCCATCAAGTCACCTGCCACTCATACCAGCCTTGCATACAGCAGCTCTGAAGCCTGCCCTGTCCTGAACCAGTCTCACTGACTCTGATACACCTCCCTCTATTACCCCAGTTACTGTGTCAAAATTCTTCTCATCCTACTTCTTCCTCTCCTGCACTGTCCCTTCACCCTTCCGATCATGATGTCCTTCTCCAAGGACTGGTCTCTCCTGGCCTAGGACCCAAAGTATGTGAGACAGAGCTTCAAAACCCTTGCCTTCAAAGGGACACTTGGTTTTGCCCTCTCCAAGACAGACCTCTTTGTTCTCTTGGCAGCTCATGGTATATTTAGGACTGTTCTCCAGTACTATAATTCAAAGGCATCAGTTTTTCTGTCATCTCTACTCACTTTCCACCTCTCCGATGCATAGCAAGCAATTGAGAAAATCAGGGCCTAGATTAAGTGCACCTTAGTTTCTAGACTGAAATCATTGCTTTTCAGTATTCTGCAGAGATCCCTGACAGCAGATTTCCAGAGTGCAATTCGTCTTTTGATTTCTTGACTGCTAAGAGTGTTGCTCCACAGCAAAGCAAGCTGAAATTGTTAACCTCAATCTCTTTTCCATCTATCATGGTGGCCAACTGGCAAGTTGGCCCAATGATGAAAATCTTTGTCTTCTTGATGTGAGCTTCAATCCATATTGAAGACTACAGTCCTTGACTTTCTGCTGCAAATGCTTCAGGTCCTCCTCAATTTCAGAAAGCAGGATTATGTCAGCTGCATAACGTAGTTTGTTGATGATTCTTCCTCCAATCTTGATGCCACATTCCTCTTCATAATGTCCAGCCTCCTGAACGATCTGTTCAGCATATAGATTGAAAACGTATGAAGACAGGATGTATCCCTGATGCATTCCTTTCCTGACTGTGAACCATGCAATGTTTTCTTGCTCTGTACTGAGGACTGCTTCCTTGTCCAAGTGTAGGTTTTGCATGGGCATAATCAGGTGTTTCTGGGATTCCCATTCTTCTCAAAGTTAGTCATGATGTGTTGTAATCTACACAGTCAAATGCCTTTGCATAGTTAATGAAATGGATATCCCTCTGGCACGCTTTACTTTCTACCGAGATCCATCTGACATTGGTGATGATGTCTCTAGTGCCACAGCCTCTTCCAAACTCAGCTTGTATATCTAGTAGTTCTCTGTCACTGTACTCTTCCAGTCGTTTTTGGATAATCTTCAGTAAGATTTGCTTGCATGTGATATTAGTGCTGTTGTTCAATAATGTCCACATTCTGTTGAGTCACCTTTTTTTAGAGTGGGAATAAATACAGATCTCTTCCAGTCCCATCAATTCCTGGTGCCTTGTTTTTTGCCAGTTCCTTCAGAGCAGCTTGAACTTCTTCCTTCATCACCATTTCCTCTTGATCATATATTGTTTCATGAAATTCTTCTCTCTTAGCCAGTTCCTTTTTGGTACAGTGAATCTGTGTACTCCTTCCTTCTTCCTTTAATGCTTCCTGGATCATTCTGTACTCTGCCCAAAGCATCCGTAAGTGTTACAAGTCGAGGCTTGAATTTGAATGAATTTCTTCAGCTTGAGAAATACTGAGTGAGTTCATCCCTTTTGATTTTCTGACTCCAGCTCATTGCACATAATGCTTTGCCTTCCAGTGCTGCCCTTTGAAATATTTTGTTCAACTCCTTAACTTCTTGCTTTCTTCCCTTTGTCTTTAAATAACATATTTCTAGTATTTTATGTAGTTGTTGTTATATACAAGTTATCAAGTTGGAACAGACTCATAGGTGACCATCCAGTGGGTTTTCAGAAATAGTGAATCACATGGGAGGAGACTGCCCATCTTTGTACCAAAGAACAACTAGTGAATTTGAAAATGTATCTTTAGGTTGGCAACACTACTCCTTATTACTGAAATGCCAGAGCTCCCTAGTATTTTATTACCTTTTTAAGAAACCTTTTGATCTTTCTTACCTAAATAATCCTAGTCCAGTAATGTTACATTGAGTGAACATGCCACATTTTTTATGAATATTGCCATATGTGTCTAAATTATTTCCTCAAGAATATTTTCATTCTCATGTTCTGTTCTCTCAGTTCTTCTGTAAAATAATAGAGGTAGAAAAGAAAGATAATCTTCAAAAAAATAAACAAGTACTGTTATATAATCCAGGATGGGGTGCTGATTAAATTGGTCTCAAGCAGTGCCACCATACACATATGTTGTTGTTGTGTTGTTATGTGCTGTTGAGTCATTTGCAACTCATAGCGACCCTATGTACAACAGCCCTAAACCCTGCTCTATCCTGTGCCAATCACATTGCCTCTGACACATCCATCCCGATTACCCCAGTCACTGAATCAATCCATCTCATAGACTGTCTTCCCCCTTGCGCCGTCCAAAAGCAAATTTTTTTCTTTATTTAAAAATATTTTTGTTATTATGGAGACTATTTACAGCAAAATATGCACCAACTCAACAATGTCTGTATGTACTATTTAGTGATATGAGTATGTTCTTCAAGTTGCATAACCATTCTCATCCTTCTTTAAAACTATTGTTCTTGTGCTGATGTTTGAAGTTCCAGTTTAAGTTATTATATAATTCATGGATGTCATCATATAAAATATGAGTGAGCAAATAGTATAGTACTTCAATACAAGAAAGTATGGGGACTTCACATGTATTTAATAATGTTGTTGTTGCTGTTGTTGCTGTTGTTGTTATGTGCTATCAAGTTGCTTGTGACTCATAGCAACCCTATGTACAACAGCCCTAAATCCTGCTCTGTCCTTTGCCAGTTGCACAGCCTCTGACACACCCATCCCGATTACCCCAGTCACTGAATCAGTCCACTTCATAGAGGGCCTTCCCCTCTTGCACAGTCCCTCCACCCTCCCAAGCATGATGTCCCTCTCCAAGGACCTGTCCCTCCTTACAATATGTCCAAACTATGTCAGATGAAGCCCCAGAATCCTTGCCTCCGAGGAGGATCATCCTGGTTTAACCCTCTGCAGGATGAATCTGTTTGTTTTCTTGTCAGTCCATGGTACCCTCAATACTCTTCTCCAGCACCACAGTTCAAAGGCATCAATTCTCCTTCTATCCTCCCTAGTCATTGTCCAACTCTCTGATGCATAACAAGTGATTGCAAAGACCATGGCCTGTATCAGATGCATCTTAGTCTCCAGAGTGACACCATCGCTCTTCAGTACTCTGGAGAGGTCCCTAACAGCAGACTTTCCCATCACAATATGTCTTTTCATTTCCTGGCTACTGGTGCCAAGAGTGTTGACTGTGGAGCCAAGCAAACTAAAGTTGTTTAACAATCTCAATCTCTTCACCATCCATCCTGATGCTGCCAATTCATGTCTTAAAAAAAAGGGGCTTATTTTATGTCATGTGATTATAAGTTATACTGATAATACAGAGATTTTGTTTAAATGGTTCATTTTTTAATTTACATTAAGCATTTACTTTCTGTATTCTTTCAACAGCAGTGGTCCATGCACTATTGGTTTGTAATGCTAGCACAGAGCTGACTACTTTAAAAAATATTCAAAATTACTTTAATCCATCTACTCTACCTCTAACACAGCACCTGTTAACAATGTAAGTCAATACTTGATTTTGGGTTGTTGATAATCAAAGTGGTGACAAAATGTGAATGTAACAGTACATTACATTAATGTTAATGATAAAATTTTACCTTTTTTAAAAAAGATTTTGATTGCTGGCAATAAAAAGAAAATATCAAGTAAAGCAAGTACTATTTCTCTTCTTTTTTACTGTCTAGTTAACTATTGTTTAGTTTAGTAAATATTACTGTGAAGTTTTTCATTTTGTCCAGGGATAATTTCTTCAGGATCTTTTGACTTGCATCTTTTTTCTCATGTATTTATATTCATTGTCACTGAGTTGATTCTTACAGCATCTCTGTTAGACCAGAGTAAAACATTACCTTGGACCCCTAGTGGGTGGTAAGTACTCAGCTGCTAACCAAGTTAGTGGTATGAACCTACAAGCTGATCCATAGGAGAAAGATATGTAGCACTCTGTTCCTATAAAGATTCACAATCTTAGAAACACTATGGAATCTTTCTACGCTGTCCTTTAGGATTGCTGAGTCAGAATCTACTTTATAGCATTGGTATGTTTTATTTTTATACTGCAAATATTTAACATTTTACAACCTGAATCCATTGTGTATAAAAAAATACTAACTTTAATGAAACCTGTGTTTGGAAGCTCTGGTGGCCTTAGTGGTAAGGAGTTGTGCTTCCAACCCAGAGACATGCAGTTTGAATCCACCAGCTGCTCCCTGAAAGAAATGTGGGCAGTTTCTCCCTGTGCAATTTATTGTGGTGGTGGTTGTGTGCCATCGAGTCAGCACCGACCCATAGCTGACTTTCCAGAACGTTTTCAGAGCCAGTTAACCTCTCCGGAGCAGATTGCCTATTCTTTTCCCGTGGAGCTGCTGGTGGATTTGAACTGTGTGCCTTCAGGATTACAGCACAGCTTCTTACCACTAAGCCACCAGAGCTCTTAGACTCTGAGAGTCAGTTTCAACTGAACTGCAAACAATAACATGCTCAAGAAGGGCCAGTCCTTGGAAAAAGATATCATGCTGGGAAAGGTTGAGGATTAGTGTAAAAAGAAGGGTGGTGTGGGGGCAGCCATATCTGACCTTTCAGCTCCACAAAGTGGAACTGCCCCCGCAAACTACATCCACAACACAAAACCAATTCCCAGGCGATTAGACTTGTTTCCTCGTACTCGCACCTATCTCTACTAATTCCAACATCAATTCTGCTTTTCTACTTGGTCTGCAATCAGTTGTAATAGCTCACAGAGTACCATACTTGAGATTATGGAGTTTTTCAAGGGAAGTTAACTAGATACAGATTCTCAGTTAGGACGGCTTCTGAAGCATGCTCACAGGCAGTTCAGCCTTCAACCTTGTGACTTTCGGCCAGTGCTGCTAAGTTCTCTTAGTACTGCCAATATGGAATCTTCCTCCAAAATCTTCAGCAAGTTTGGGCAAAGGTTTCTGGTCTGGTTCTGTAGGGCAGCAGTCCCAGGTCTGCTCTGTCTCATGTCAGATCTCTGGTTCTCACTGTGTCTGCTGCTGCTTTCCTGTAGGTATGGCGAGTCTATAAGACAAGGAGCTCGAGTCTATAAGAGCACACACTATATTCTCTGGCTTCTTTGCTAGTGGTGAGATTCTCCAATTCTGCTGCTGGATCCACTCAATGTTGAAACTAGGCAATCCTATAGTGCATCAAGAATGCACCCTTTCTCCATACCTTTTCAATCTGTATGCAGCACAGAACAATCAAGACTCTGGGTTTAATGAGAAGGTATGTGGCATCAGAATTGGAAGACGACTCAACAACAACCTGCAATAAGCAGATGACACAACCTTGCTTGCAGAAACTGAGGAGAACCTGAAGCACTTGCTGCAGAAAGGACTGAAGTCTACAATATGGGTTGAAGATCAACATCAAGAAAACAGAGATTCTCATCATTGGATCAATTAGCAGCACCATGATAGAGAAGAGATTGAGATTGTTAACAATTTGGTTCCACAATTGAACACTCTTGGCTCCAGCAGTCAGAAAATAAAAAGATGAATTGCACTTGGGAAGTCTGCTGTCAGGGACCTCTCCAGAGTAATTAAGAGCAATACTGACTGTGGTCTTCAGAGAGCTGGACAGTGAATAACGATGACCTAAGAATCAATGCCTCTGAATTCTGGTGCTGAAGAAGAGGACTGAACAACTATTGCCAAGAGAACAAACATTTCTGTCCTGTAAGAGAGTGAAACCAGGTTGATTTTGAAGTATGATACTTTAGGTGTATGGCCAGGAGGGACCAGTCATTGAAGAACAGGTTTGGAAATGTGGAAGGACAGTACAAGGGAGGAAGACCCAAGATGAGAAGAATTGGCACAGTCATTGATGTATTGAAGGTAAGTGTGTTAGATACAGTGAGACTGGCTCCAGACAGGGTAGGGTTTAGAACTGTTGTGCATAGGGTCACTAGTCACAGTTAACTGGATGACAAATAGCAACAACAACAACCCTATTCGCATGTCCCTGCCCAAATATTTGGCAAAGTCAATCAGTGGGTGAGAAAACTATTTTGAACCAGAAACCTTTAACATCATAGTCAATAAAAGAGATGAAGACCTTTAACAAGAAGAATTGATGCAGTGACTGGAACAATGGACTTGAATTATGTCTGAGACCCTTGCAGGATAGGACAAAGTTCAGAACTGTTGTTCTTAGGGTCACTGAGTTATAGTCTACTCAGTGGCCCATAAGCACAATAACAATGTGTTTCATTTTCAATGTTTTGAGAAAAATTATATTGTTTAGAAATATATATTTTTATATTAAATGCATTAAAATGATAGAGTATGTTTTCTAATTTAGAATATTATTATGTTTCCTAAGTTAGAATATTATTACCTATCTTGTTTCATTTTTCCTCCTTTAATGAAGAACTGTCATATATTTATGATTCCGTTAACTTACTTATTCACTTTAGAATAAATTGTGGAAATACAAGTAAAACCAATGTATTTAATGTAGTTTTACCTACATTGGCGTATTGTTGTTATGTATCATCAAGTCAGAACTGCCTCATAGCTCACACTCCAACAGGTTGTCAGAGGTAGTAAATCATACAGGAGGAGATTACTAGTGGATTCAAGCCACTGTGGCTTTGGGTTAGTAATCACCAGAGTTCCCTTTTACCTACGTTAATAGAAACTATATTTATTATCTAAATCATCTTTGTATAATAGAATGTGGGCTTATAGTCAGTTCACTACTTACTAGTATTATTATTTCTCCTATGCCTATCAGGACGACACCACTAATATATCTGTGCTTATATGTGGGATAATTGACTACAGCATAGTGGTGTTATAAAGGTGACACCAAAGCGTAGAAAATACTTAACAGGTTCATCCTAAAGAGAGTGAAACTAGGCTGCTCCTTGGAGGCAAGGATTCTGAGGCTTCACCTGACTTACTGTCCTTGGAGAGGGACATCATGCTTGGAAGGGTGGAGGGACAGAAAAGGAGAGGAAGACCATCAATGAGATGGATTGAATCGGTGACTGGGGTAATGAGGGTAAGTGTGTCAGAGACAGTAAAGTTGGCACAGGATAGAGCAGGTTTCAGGGCTGTTGTACATAGGGTCGCTATGAGTCGCAAGTGACTCTATGGCACATAACAACAACAACAACAGTGCCAGCATGTAAGTAGTCCATGCTGTTAGCGCTAACCTCACACACTGTCTTCCAGATTCTGGTAAGTAAAAAAAAATATTCTATGGAGGGTTATAAAACAAAGTCTAAGCTGTGAGTTGTTGTTATTGTTAATTACCTTCAACTTGAACACGACTCATAGCGCCACTATGAACAAAAGGCCTGAAGCCCTTCTATAACTATGAACATTTATCTAAGTTCATAGAGTTTCCGGAGGCGTGCTATTTAGGAAATGGATGCCACTTGTAGGTTAATTAATCTATTTCAAAAACTCTTCCTTTTTCTTTGACTGGCTTTGTTTTGGTTTGGTTTTTTTACCACCTTTCCCTTAGGTCTTCACCAACTGCTGTCAGCAATAAGAGAGTCAATAAGAAATTTATCCCACCAGCCTTTAAAAATTCCAGCACAAAATTTGAAATAAGCCAAGAAACAGCATTGCATTTAGCGAGTGAGTTGATCGAGGTATACAAGTTAAACCAGGATCAAGCTTCAGCTCTAATTCAAATAGCTCAGATGATGGTATCACATGAAAGTACTGAAGTGGAGGAATTGAGGACTTGTGCCCTCCCCATCACAATCATACATGGTAAGATGCAAGAAAGAAACGGTTCTAATAAAATTTAACGTAAGTTTTACTTCTTTGTGCTTTGTAATTTCCTAGTTAAGCATCCCAAATATCTCCAAGTAGTCTTTTTGAACCTGAACCTATTTTAATAAACTATTTCCTTAGATGAAGTCACATCAGATATCCTGAGGGGGAGAGTTGGCAACACATCTGATGAATGAGTAACATAATACACAAAGTGTCCACACTTGTTCTAAATGTCTATGCATTATAGATCTACTCATTAGAACAAATGTCAGCTCGGATCAGCACAGTTTTTTATTTTTATTCTTCGTTAACTCATTCCTCAATCCTTCAAAGAAACTATTCCTAACTTCTCACGTCACCATCTTTGCTCCATCCCCCTGTTGCTGAAATTGATTTTGCCTCTAAAACAGGAATTGGAATTCATAATAAAAACATAATCCAGTGTTCTTACCTAAGTTTAGACCTGTAACATCCTTCATTTCTGTCCCAATGCAAGATATGTGTTTCCTCTCATTTAGAGCTAATACCTCTATTTAGATTCTGTCACATTTTTCTCTCTACTTATATTTCTCCTTTCTTCATTTTTCTTAATATTTAAGTATACATACTCTCCCAACAAATATACATACTCTCCCAACTTAAAAAAGCACAACACAAATTAATAACAAATCTATCTTACTTTTCTTGCCCTTAAAGACAAAGCTTATTAAAAAAGTTGTTCAGAAATGACAGTCTCTGGGGTTGATTATTTATTTTTGCCTTCTGTCTGTTTCCAGCCTGTAAACTGTGTAGGATTACTTCAAATTACTAAAACTACTTTTACTAAAGTTCTCACTAATCTCAAATTTTTAAACTGCTTTATGTCACTTGATCCTTTTTTGTTGACTATTCCCATTTGAAATTCTACTTTTCCATAAGATGCATGAGAGAAAGTGGTTCTATCCTAGTTATTACTGATTTTCAAGCTACTTCATCATTTCTTCTTACTTATTAAATGTTAATCTTCTTTCTCATGCAGTTCCTCATTAGGCCCTCTTATTCTAAACAAGCTCAGTAAGATAGTTTCATCCATATTCAGAACTCCATCTAATCTCATTGTATCCCATGACAAAGCCCACATCAAATCTCAAGACCAGATTTTCTCCAGAATCCAAATCGAGTACCTATCACAACTCTTAAACAACTCAAGTTTGAACTGTGTGTGTCTACTTATGCACACACTGTTTTACAAAATATCTTGTGATATCAGTTATCTCTGCATGAGCTGTTTTGTCTCTCCAGTAAATTGTGTGTCACAGTAAAAAGTGATCTCCTTTTGGGGGGGGGGTATAGTTTTTAATTTTTTTTAATTAATTTTAATGAAAATTTGGAGACTTTGGCTTTCCATTCATTCATTGTTGCACTATTCTCCCTGCCCACCCCTTCCCCCCAGTACACTCCTTTCTTTGAAAAGTAAAAGAAAAATTCTTTCATTGTTTTACAGTCCCTACCTCTAGGTCCACTCAACTAATGCAGCCTCCGTTCTGGACTCCAGTCATGACAATAATACCCAATAACATATCCCTTTTAAATAGTTCTCTCTCTCATCTGCTTCAAAGCAGTATACATTATTTATCCCATCTCTCTTAGTCTCCCTGCAACCCAAATGTCAGTCCTGTTTTACAACAGTGGCACTGTGCAGTATTTGTCCTTTTGTGACTGAGATATTTCACTCAGCATAATGTTCTCCAGGGTCACCAACTTTGAATAATATTGCATGAATTCCTTGTTTTTCAAAGCAGCATAGTATTCCATTGTGTGAATATACCACAACTTCTCTATCCATTCATTTGTTGATGGGCACATAGGTTGTATCCAATTCCTTGCTATTGTGAGCAAAGCTGCGATTAACATGGTTGTGCATATATCTGCTTGGGTGGCACTTTATGGTCTCTTTGGGGTATATTCCCAGTAGTGGAATTGCTGAGTCAAATGATATCTCTATTTGCAACTTTTTGAGAAAGCTCCATACCACCTTCCACAGTGGTTGCACCATTTTACACTTCCACCAACAGTAAATAAGGGTTCTAGTTTCTCCACAACCTCACCAGCATTTGTTGCTTGCTATTCTGTTAAATTTTGCTATTCTTACTGGGGTGAGATGATATGTCATAGTTGTTTTGATTTGTATCTCTCTTAGAGATAGAGATTTTTTACCATTTCTTCATGTGCTTGTTAGCCATCTGAATGTCTTCTTTGGTGAAGTGTCTGTTCATATCCTGTGCCCATTTTTCAATTGAATTGTTTACCTTTATTTTGCTGTGGTGAAAAAGTGATCTCTTGACGTTCTCTCATATTTTCCATTGTATATAGTGCAGTGCCAGAAACCTTAAGTGAAGGTGTAGGACCCATACAAAATGCAACTAGTCAAGATGCTACAAGCCAAGTGAAGTAAAAAGGCTTGATATAACAAGAGAAGTTGAATTGTTTGATATGTACCACAGATTGAGATCCATAGCTGTGGTTGCCCTGGCAGTTCAAGACAAATGAATCCAGAATAAGGGCCGTTGTAAAAGGAAGTTCATGGTCTCCTGTCAGTGCAGTGTAATACCTTTTTTATCTCATTTTGAAATACAGTTTTAAAATGAATGAAGTATTTAATACACATAATATACAAAATATGTGTTAATTTATTGTTTACATTATCACTGTTGTTTCAGGTCAGTGGTGGTTAAGTATTTGGAGTGTCAAAATTTATCATGGATTTTCAGTTCAGAACTGACCCAGTTCAAGGGTCAACTGTATATCTAAATTTACCCTAATAGATCCATCAGAATGTATCGAGTAGTTTAAATTCAAATCTCCTCTTGCTCCATTGACTCCCACAGACGTCCATCCCCAAGCTGATCCTGTGTCATGCCTTATTTTGAGGGATTACATCACACCCTGTACACAAAGCTGGACACCTCAGAGTCAACATAGATTTTCTTTCTCTCAAAAATAAGTTATTTTCTCTTAAACCTTTAACTTTTTTACTACTATCAGATCAGTCACTGAAATGTTCTCCTTCTAGTGTCTACCCATCTTTCTTATTAGTATCTCCAGTTAACTTGAACTACAGTCTAAGTCTTCAGGCAGTCTAATGAGTAAACATGTGGGCTCCAGATCTAGAATCCTGGTTTTATGTCCTTGCTCTATTGTTTATTAGCTCTATAATCATGGACAACTGCAGTGGTAGTCCAGCAGTGGAATTCTTGTCCTTCTATGCAGGAGACATGGGTTAGGTTCCTGGCTAATGCACTGTAAGCACAACCACCATCCATCTGTCAGCGGAGGCTACAGCAGCACATCCAGGGTAGAATCAACTGGGAAGATGGCCTAGTAATAATCTATCTGAAAAATCAGCAGGGAAAATTGTGGATTACAGCAGTTTGATTGTATTGTGCATGGGATTGCCAGGAGTCAAGATGACTTAATGTCAGCTAATGATTATCTTGGGACAAATTCCCTACCTTTTGGTTTTCAGTTCTGTAAAATGGGTGGAAGATTAAATGAATTAATATATTTAAAACCTTTAGACCAATGCCTAGTACATGGATAGCATTTAGTAGATGTTAGCATATATTTCGTGGTGATTATCTCACACAATTGACAATCTGTTTCCCTCTAATTTTTCCCTTTTCCACATTATCATTCATGTGTACCTTTTCTAAAATGTAGGACAATCGCTTCAGTTCCCTTACTTGAAATCCTTCGTTGACTTCACTTGAATTTAAGAAGATTCAGACATATTAGCCGTAGCAAAGCAGAGCTTTTATGGCTTATTCTCTATTTCATCAATATACATCTTTCCCATTTTCTGTTTGACCTGTGTACAGCCATATGCTTTCATGCCTCTGCCTGGAATACCAATTTCTTTATAAACAGTTTGGGCAACTTACTCTTTAAACCTTAGTCTTGCCGTTTCTTATTTTGTTGCTGTTGCTTGACTTACCTGTATCCTTTGGTAGCCAATGACCTGATTTAAAAATGGGGATCTTTGGTTATTTATCTCTTTATCCCCTGTGTTTAGCACATAGTAGGCTCAGTGATTTTTTTTTAAAATAAATGAAGGAAGTAGAAAGATAGGTGGATACAATATTCCTTATGCTTCTAGGAGTTTATTTATAGTATTTATTCTTTCTTCCTTTAAAATAATTAGGTGTTTTTGGAGCAGGGAAGAGTTATTTGCTGGCAGTGGTAATTTTGTTCTTTGTTCAGCTATTTGAAATGAGTGAAGCTCCTCCAGTTGGAAATGTAAGACAATGGAAACTTCTGATTTCATCTTCCACCAATGTAGCTGTTGATAGAGTACTTCTTGGGTAAGTGTAATAGATATGTTTGAAGAGCTAATCCTTTTCAGGTTATTGACAAAAGAAGTCATTCATCATGAGTTCCATATACCCATGCACATTCTTACTGAGTATGCTTGCTAAAAATGAAGACTTGGAGCACTTACTGAAGATAAAAGATTACCGCCTTCAATATGGATTGCATCTCAACATCAAGAAAATAAAAATCAAAAAAATTTTAAAAAGTAAACAAAAATCCTTACCACAGGACCAATAGGCAACCTCATGGTAGAGGGAGAAAAGATTGAAGTTGTCAAGGGTTTCATGTTACTTACATGCACAGTCAACACCCGTGGGAGCAAGAAATCAAAAGTAAATATGCTGTCAAGGGCAACTTTAAAGTGTTCGGGAGCAAGAATGTCAGTTTAAAAACTAAGGTACACCCGATTCATGCCATGGTATTTTCAGTTACTTCGTATGCATCTGAAAGTTGGATAATGATTAAGGAATCATTAAGGATTCCTAAGAGGATTCAATGCCTTTGAATTGTGGTGCCAGTGAAGAGGACTGAACAGGATATTCACTAAAGATTTGAATATAGCTACATGCATATAGAGCCCAGAGCTATATTATTAGTGGAACCAATTTATCATGGGCCTTCAGCATCCCTAGTGAGATGATACAAATACAAATTCTGACTCTTCTTTAGTTGTGACATTTCTCAGTTGTGTTTATAGTACACAACTTTGAATAATGAAGTAATGTTCCTTCAGGACAAAGAGTAAGTTATAGTTCCTTTAAACTATAAAGAAACACTTTAAATTCCCGTTTTAAGATGGTATAAGATGCTTTAGATAACTAGGTAGTTATTAAATGCTATTTCTAGAGTAAGACATGTCAGAAGAAAGAGTAGATGAGGATTTCTTCTGTGTCCAGAGCCTTAGTAGAGCAGTGAGGGTGGGTAATGAAGAATAGTCATGGCCTTTAAAGGTAGAAACACTTGCCTGAGTTTGACTCTTCTCCTTCACCTATTGAGCTACATACATGACCTCGACAACTCTCCCTCACCTCTACATTTCAGTGCCTTCATTTCTAGAAAGATATCTCACAGAGATGTTTTAAGTCTAGTAAGATTAGTTTCTGTAAGGAGCCTAACACTCCTAAAAAGTCTTGGTACTAAATATATGGTAGTAGTTGTGATTTCAGTGAGTGAAAACCAACTTGCTAACAACTTGTAGTATAAATAATAAACATCCTCACCTGCTAACCAATGGTTCAAAGTTTAATTCTATCCATAGATGCTTCTCAAGAAACACCTGGTGGTCTGCATCCTAAACATTAGGCATTGAATAACCTTTGGAGCATAATACCGCTGCACACGTGAATTATCCCTTAGTCAGTATTTATAGCCACTGATTTTGTTGCTTTTGATACTGTTCTCTCTATGGGGATAACCTTACGGGTGATAAATGGTAACATTACTATTTTATGAACGATTTATGGACCTTCACCATAAGTACCTTTGAGTCAGAACTGACTCATAGCTGACCCTTTCAGAGGCAGCAAATTGCCCAGGAGGAGCTTGTCCATCTTCTCCCCCTCTTACCTCCCCCATCCCCACTGGGGAGCAACTCATGGACTCAGCTTGCCTTCACATTAGCAACGTAACTCCTTACCACTAAGCCACCAGTGTTCCCTAACATAATGGTGGTGGTGGTGTGTGGCATCAAGTCGGAACATACCCTCTAGCGGGCTTTCAGAAGCAGTAATTGCACAGGTGTTGGTACCGTAGAGTCAGAACTGACCTATAGCAGACCTTTTGTCAGGTTTTCAGAGGTGTCCATCCTTCTCGCACAGTTGCAAAGGAGGAAATTGTTATTTTCTCTTAAAAAAATGCACTAGATAAACACCTCCAGATAAATGACATTAATTGTACTTGAGTATAAACATTTCATGTTGAATTATGCCAGTTTAAAATTTAAGGTGTGTCTGACTGCAACGGTGGGATTTCTAATTGCTTCAGTATGTGTGTGAAGACTGAACAATGGGTGAGGAAGACCAAAGAAGAATTAATGCCTTTAAATTTTGTTGGTGAAGGATATTGGATAGTATCATGGACTGCCCAAAGAACAAACACATCTGTCTTGGAGGAAGTGTAACGAGGGTGTTCACTGGAGGCAAGGATGGTGAAACTTCATCTTGCATACTTTGAGTATATTGTCAGTAGGCTCCAGTCTTTAAAGAGGGACATGATACTTGGTGGAGTGGAGGGTCAGCGAAAGAGAATCTCAATGAGCTAAGCTGGCACAGTGATGGAAATAATTGGCTTGACCATGGTAGAGATTTTGTAGATGGAAGAAAGGAGAAGGTTTTGGTCTGTTCTTGCTTGGGTCACAGTGAGTCAAAGTCAATACAGTGGCATCTACCAACAGCAACAATAAAATAGTCTGTTATGGGGAATTAAGATAAATATTATATTATACTTTATATTCTATTTTCTAAGTAATCAAAATTTCCTTTTTTTTTTTAAGGCTTCTTAGTCTCGGATTTGAAAAGTTTGTCAGAGTTGGGAGTGTTAGGAAGATTGCCAAGCCAATTTTACCTTATAGGTAAGAATGACAACAATGAATGAATGAAAACCCAAAATCTCTGTAAATGTTCCTTAAAACTAATAAAATTTAATAATAATTTAAACAAAAAAAACCCAACATATGATTATATAAAACAAACTACATGAATGAAACATGAAGTATAAGAATGATTGCATAAAACAAAGTACACATATAAAATATGATATATGTGAATATGCAAATGAATAAATTTTTTTTAAAAAAGAAAAAAAACCTGACCTTTGGTTCTTGAATAAAAAAGTAGATAACTTTTTCTCAGTTGAGTTAGTACAACAACAACAAAAATCACATTTTTTTTTTACATTACAAAAATAGAATACAGAATGTTTTTCTTTCATGAAACTTTTTTAGCTTACATGCTGGCTCGGAGAATGAAAATGAGCAATTAAAAGAACTACATGCATTAATGAAAGAAGACTTAACTCCTATGGAAAGAGTTTATGTGAGAAAAAGTATTGAACAGCATAAACTAGGAACCAACAAAGCTCTCCTGAAGCAGGTATATAACAGCTTTAATTTATTTCTTAAATTATATACACTTTTCAAATTTTCTTTATTCTTACTGAGGGAAGAGTATTCCCCTTGTTGTTGATGTTGTTGTTATGTGCCATAGAGTTGTTTGCGACTCATAACGACCCTATGCATAATAGCTCTGAACCTTGCTCTATCCTGAGCCAATCTCTGACATGCCTACCCTCATTACCCTTGTTACTGTGTCAACTTATTGTGTCAGCTTATCCCCTTAAATATTGATAGCTTAGGGCCAACAAATTTTGTGTGTGTGTGTGTGTGTGTGTGTTTGATTATAGGCCATTTAGACATTGTATGTTTGTTAAAAAATGTTCTTCATTTTTGTGAACAGTTCCACTTCACTGTGACTACTCAGCTTTTTTCTCTTCTTTTTTGCATATTTATTGTATATACTCAAAGAGGATGATAAGATAGAATCTGACTCTAGGCAGAATTTCTGAGTGTAAGTTGTCTTTGATAGCTTTGGAGAAATCAGAGCTTCTCACAGCCTTCCCATATCCAAGCATCCTGGAAGATTAGACACAATTTCTCTCATATATTGGGAGCAAGATTGGACATTATGACATTATCATTCATTAAATTTTGCTTTCCAGCCTGGACATCAGCTAGTTGTTGTTCAGTTCCGTAAGTTAAATATGACTCGTAGCAACCATAGGAACAACAGATCTGAACTCTGACCTATCATGGGCCATCCTTATCATCTCTGACATACTTGAGCCCATGTCAATCCATACTGTTGGGAGTCTTACTCCCTTTTTGTTGACCTTCCATTTATCCAAGCGTGATGTCCCTTTCCAAGGAATAGCCTCTCCTAACATCATGCTCAAAGTATATGAAACAAAGTTTGGCCATACTTGCCTCTAAGGAGCACTCTAGCTACACTTTTTCCAAGACATATCTATTTGTTCTTTTGATAGTCTATGTGATATTCAGTACTCTTCACCAAAAGCACAATTACAAAGAATCAGTTCTTTGGTCATCCTTATTAATTGTCCAACTTTCATAGGTGTTGTTGATGTTGTTGTTATGTGCCATCAAGTTGCTTGCGATTCATAGAGACCCTAAGTACAACAGCCCTAAACTGCACTCTATCCTGTGCCAACCTCACTGTCTCTGACACACCTACTCCCATTACCCCAGTCATGGAATCGATCCATCTCATCGAGGGTCTTCCTCTCTTGTGCTGTCCCTCTCTCCTCCCAAACGTGATGTCCCTCCCAAGGAGTGGTTCCTCCTTGCAACATGCCCAGAGTATGTCAGAGGAAACTTCAGAATCCTTGCCTCCAAGGAGCAGCCTGGTTTCACCCTCTCCAGGACAAATCTGTTTGTTCTCCTAGCAGTCCATG
The DNA here is from genome assembly GCF_000299155.1 of Elephantulus edwardii. Lineage (NCBI taxonomy): Eukaryota > Metazoa > Chordata > Mammalia > Macroscelidea > Macroscelididae > Elephantulus > Elephantulus edwardii. The sequence continues at coordinate 18,807,779 of NW_006399762.1, forward strand.
GTATATGCAACACTCTTATCCAGCACAACAGCTCAAAGGCATCAATTCTCCTTCTATCACCTCTATTCATTGTCCAGCTCTCTGATGTATAGCATGCAATTGCAAAGACTATGACCTGGATCAGGTGCACCTTAGTCTCTAGCTTGACATCATTGCTCTTCAGTACTCTGGAGAGGTCCGTGACATCTGACTTTCCCAATGTTGGTACCAAGAGTGTTGATTGTGGAGCCAAGCAAACTAAAACTGTTAATAAATCAATCTCTTCATCATCCATAATGATGCTTCCAGTTGGCCTAGTGGTCAGAATCTTTGTTTTCTTGATATTGAGCCTCAATCCATTTTGAAGGTTGCAGTCCTTGACCTTCTGCAGCAAGCACTTCAGGTCCTCCTCAGTTTCAGTAAGCATGATTGTGTCATCTGCATAATGCAGTTTGTTGATGAATCTTTTTCCAATCCTGATGCCACATTCCTCCTCGTACAGCCCAGCTTCCTGGATTATTTGTTCTGCATACAGATTGAAAAGGTATGGAGACAGAATACATCCCTGGTGGACACCCTTCCCGATTTTGAACCATGCAGTGTCTCCTTCCTCCGTTCTGATGACTGCCTCTTGGTCCAAGTATAGGTTTTGCATAAGCAAATCAAATATTCTGGGATTCCCATTCTTCTCAGAGTCAGCCATAGTTTGTTGTGATCCACACAGTCAAAAGCCTTTGCATAATCAATGAAACACAGATAGACATTCTTCTGGTATTCTCTGCTTTCTGCCAAGATCCAGCTAACATTAGCTTTAATATCCTTTGTACTATGGCCTCTTCTAAACTCAGTCTGCACATCTGGTAGTTCTCTGTTGACGTGTTGCTCCAGTCATTTTTGGAAAATTTTCAGCAGAATCTTGATTGCATGTGATATTAATGATACTGTTCGATAATTTTCGCACTCTGTCATGTCACCTTTCTTTGGAATGGGAACAGATATCCATCATCCATCTCTTCCAGTCAGGTGGCCAGGTGGCTGTCCTCCAGATTTCCGCTATCATTCAAAGGCATATGAAACAATTAAAAATATCACAGCTTGGGTCTTATGTGCCTTAATCTTTAAAGTGACAGTCTTGCACTTTATACATGTCTCTGATAAGATTTTATGCAGTGCAATACATTGAATTTTTTCTATTTATTCACATTTTTAAGATTTCCAGTGCTAGTTCTCTTCATTTGTTTGGTAAACTTTAGCTTCCTTCTGATACTCTTTTCACATGAAGAGCTTTCTTTAATATTTGCTCTGAAGAAGCTGCACTGCAAACTTAGAGACAGAAGGATGGGCAACCTCCTTCTGTGCATTTTACTGTCTCAGCCCACTGGAGGGCCAGCACCAAACTACAGTAGTCAAGTCTTATAGCACAATCCTCTTCAGATTTTGTTTGAAAATGTTTTTAATATTTGTGATCATTTTATTTTGTCTTGGAAGATTTTGTTTTAGAGAAAGACTTCTAAGTTGACAGTTAAATTTTTTTTACTTCTCTTTTGAAATTGATTGTGGATCCAAATGAAATTAAATCCTTAACAACTTCGGTCTTTTCTCCATTTAACATAATATATCCTAATGGTCTAGCTGTGAGAATTTTTGTTTTCCAGTGCTGGTGTTTCATAGTTTGCGCTGTTGATCTGCAGGCCTCTAATCTCTGGTTTGAATTCATCCGCAGCTCTGAAGGAAAGAGAACGTTGGGAAGCTTCTTGCCCTTAGGATTTATAGTGTCTGAAAGGTCCTTTATCAGTCAGAGTTGACTTCTTTGCAGTGTATAATAATAAATATTAAAAATATGTATCATCTTTAAAAGAAAAATAAACTTTTGTATTGACTATTCCTCTAACCAAAAAAACAAAACAAAACACTAGTTCCTCATTCCTAACTCTAGAGTTCTCATTCTGAGTTTCTGTAAGATATAATTACTAGAAAGAGATGATATTTCAGAGTGGTACCAGGAGGAGTACATAATGTTTCAGCAGTAAAAAATATCCACTGCTGGATCATTTTTTAAGAACTCTGTTTAAAACTACAGAAGTTTTATTGTAAATATGGCCTCAGGATTTTTGTGTTTAACTGAAAAAGGAAAAGTGAACTGATAGAGGGCTGTAGTGTGTGATCAATGTTATTATTTTATAAGAAACTTTTTTTTTTATTTCACAGGATATTTGGAGGTAATATCTGTTAAGTGTATTTTGCTAATCCCGTTGTTGAGAAAGCTGTGGTCACTCTTTATGCTGTTCAGTTGTATACAAGAGTTAGAACCGACCCATAGCTGACCCTCCAACAGGTTTTTAGAGGAAGTTAATCCCAGTGAGAGGGATTAACACAGTGACTGCAAAAGTGGGTGCAAGTGGTCATAGATGATGAGGACGGCACAGGATAAGAAGACTTGGTTTAGTCTATTGTTCATAGGGTCGCTATGAGTTGTATTCACCTCAAGAGCACCTAACAACAACTATCTAGATATCTATGTTTATCTACTGTTCTTGTTGTCTATATATGTAGATATCTACCAGTTATCTATATATACATGGTGGCCTAGTGGTAAGTGGCTGTGGTGCAGTCCTGAAGGCATGTAGTTCTAATCCACCAGCTGCTTCCCAGCAGAAGGATGGACAATCTCTCCTCTGCAATTAACTGCCTCTGAAAACCTGCTGGAGGGTTCTAACTCCATGGTACTCAGCAACAAGAAGTACTAACTAGGCTAATGATGACATCCAATTTGAAAATTATTAGGTTATCCTATTGTTTATATCTAATTCCAGGGATTAAATAAATATTACATTTTATCACATATTTTGCCTTGAGAATAATGACTTTCTGTTTTAACACTCGAAAATATTGAAATGTAAATGTTCTTGTAAACTGTAAGTATACTTTAATTTAGTCAGCTTCGTCTGGATAGATAAAATGTAAATGCCATAGTTTTTTACTCCTTTATGTTATGTTTCACTTCTAATTAATTATTATTACTTTAGTGGATTATGGTTTATGTATACTTTTGTTATTTTTATCTTATAGGTAGAAATAATAAAAATGTGGACAGTAAGTGACCTATAATTTATGACTGCCAGAACGCTCTTGTTCATTTTAGCTGTCTATTTCTTTGGTAAATATGCTTTATTTTAATGGTTGCTGATTAACATTTTTATTATAAACAAGGTTCGAGTTGTTGGAGTTACCTGTGCAGCCTGCGCCTTCTCGTGCTTGAATGATCTTCAGTTTCCTGTGGTTGTGCTGGATGAGTGTAGTCAAATGACCGAGCCAGCTTCTCTTCTTCCTATTGCAAGGTAACTGAAAAGATTCTTCTCCCAAAGGCACTCAAATATCACAGTTACTTCAGATATATTCTCAGTTCACTGTCTTGCTAGTCTTTTCCAAGAATTTGTAGCTAAATTGGTGTTAAACTGATCTTTTTTAAAAAGAGAAAAGAATACAGAGAGAATTTTTTCATGCTACATTAAAATTTATTTAGATTCCATTTTACACAATTTTGCTTCATAATCCTTGAAATGTAAATAGCCCTTTAAGTATTTTACCTAGGACTTTACATATTTTTAACTAGATTAAAAATTCCTGTTTAGTCATGATTTGAAAACCTAATTCTCTTGAAGAATATTCTTCAGTCTCCTTACCTTCCTATAATTCTATTATTTTAATTAATCCTGATGAAAATCTTAGATTATAAAAGTAAATAATGGAAAACAGTTGAAATTGAAAGTTGGCCACCTGAGATTTACAAGACTTTGAAATCTTCTAAACTGCCTCTGCAAATTTGAATATTGTATTTTTGAAGCATCTCTAATTGATGCAAAGGCAACAGAAAAAAATACTAAACAAGGACTTTGTAGGTCTGAGTTCTAGTTATTGTTCTCTCCCTAGTAAGTAGGGAGTAGAGGGTGAACTTCCATGGTTTATCTGGAACATGAGGGAAGTCTTAGTTATGACTTCCAGTTTTAAAATGAAACAATCAATAAAATTGAGATGAATTGATCACTTTACTCAGGATGTAGGAATAGAGAAGATACAGGGTCTAGAGAGGAGACTAGGGGTATAATGCTTGTAGAGCACCTGCTTCATACTAACCATATTACATACTTCACTTAATCTCTACAACAGCTATGCAAGATATTATCACCTTCAGGTTATGAATGAGGATACAGAACCTTAGAGACATGAAATAATTTTCTGTGTCCATAGAATACAGTAGAGCTGAGATTTGGATATGTTGTTTTGTACCATCAAGTTGGAATTGACCCAGAGTTGACCCTCCAGTGGGTTTTCAGGGGTAGTTAATCACACAGGAGATTGTCCTCCCTTCCCCGACTGAGCAGCTGGCAGATTCGAACTGCATGCCTTCAAGATTCGAGCACAGATTCGTATCGTACCACTAGGCCACCAGAACTCGAAATTTGGATACAAGTTTATTTATGTTTGTAGAAGCTGGACTCTTCTAGAAAACTGCTGTTTAGAATGACATTTAGTCCCTCCAAGCCTAATTTTCTTCATCTCTGTAATATGAATTTGAGCCAAACAACTAAGAGACTTTGGGTTCTAAGACTCCATGTTTTCCCAAGTATGCTCTTTTAAATTCTGATGTGTACAGGAAAAGTGAGCACATAATGGGTTTAAAAATTTCCTCTCTGTGCTGGCCTTGGCAGCACATTTACTGAAATTGGAACAATACAGAGAAGATTAGCATGGCCCCTGCACAAGGATGACACAAATTTGTAAGCATTCTGTCTTTTTTTAAAAAGAAGTTTCCTTTCTGGGTAACTTTCCAAAGCCTTTAATAAACTTATTAGGACTATTAAACTTAATCAGTGTAAAGGTTGCTTCATGGAATTCAAATTATTGGGAATATGTTTCGGAAAACACAGTTATAAATATGCTCTTTTCATTGCATAGATTGATTTTCAAAATTTTGTTTATAGGTTTGAATGTGAAAAACTGATTCTTGTTGGGGACCCCAAACAATTGCCTCCGACTATTCAGGGTTCTGACGCTGCTCATGAAAATGGTTTGGAACAAACACTTTTCGATCGACTTTGCTTAATGGTACATACTGCTAAATTAAAACAGAATTATTATTTATTGATTAAATATTGTGAATCTTGATAAGCAATGAAAATAATAGAAGTCAGAATTGTTCCGAAAGTACTTATTTAAAGATAAGTTGAACATACAACTTATATATTGTTTTTGCCCAACTACCACTCTGTATTACCCCAAAATAAAACTCTGCATCTCTTAAGCAGATAGCATAATTCTTTTGAGATTCATTCATACTGTAGCATGTGCTAGTACATCCTATCTTCTGTGTGGCTAAATAATACTCCACTGTGTATACATACCCCTATCTGTTACACAGTCACTATAACAAAAGATTTAAATGTTCTGGCCAGAAGAACTGTACTATACTTTTACAGAAAGAAAAATCTTACTATGATATCTAGTTTAAAGTACTTTTGAGTAATTGGTTTGTTGTTTGATCTTTCAACAACCTTGAGCTTTTTAACAGAGGAGGAAAAACTGATATGAAACTCTTTGTTAAATCTCAGGTAAATATTGCTTCATTCTTAAGAGATAGGGATTCATAAAAGGCTCTTTTAACAAGAGAGTTTGCATAGAATGGAATTGTTTCCCTGCTCAAAAATACAGAAATATTTTTACTTTCATGATTCCAGCCCACTTTTTTTATCCCCTTGCAAGTTCTTAGATAGCTGGGTGCATCATTGTTTTTATAAACTCTGATTTTATGTCATATTCTATTTAAAAGCATAACATTAAATATATTTGAGTAGATGCTATATTTAACCTCTTCATTCACCTGAGTGCCTTCAACTTCATCCATTTTAGTTCTTTAACATAACAGTATGCCTTTTGTCTAAGTAAAAATAATGTTCCTGTGAGTATTTTGGTAGTAAAGCTTTTAATCAGAAATTCAAACACTCATTGACTTAGACTTTTTCATAAATGTGTACTGTACCCTTGTTAACAACTTTAGTCTGCTTGGCTCCACAGTCAACACTCTTGGCACCAGTAGCCAGGAAATCAAAAAACGTATTGCCATGGGAAAGTCTGCTGTTAGGGACCTCTCCAGGGTACTGAAGAGCAATGGTGTCTCTCCGGAGACTAAGGTGCATCTGATACAGGTTATGGTCTTTGCAATCACTTGTTATGCATCAGAGAGTTGGACAATGACTAGGAAGGATAGAAGGAGAATTGACACCTTTGAGCTGTGGTGCTGGAGAAGAGTATTGAATGTACCATGGACTGCCAAGAAAACAGACAGATTCATCCTGCAGAGGGTTAAACTGGGCGGCTCCTTGGAGGCAAGGATTCTGGGGCTTCATCTGACATACTTTGGACATGTTGTAAGGAGGGACAGGTCCTTAGAAAAGGACATCATGCTTGGGAGGGTGTAGGGACAGCGCAAGACGGGAAGACCCTCTGTGAGGTGGATTGATTTCAGTGACTGGGTGTGTTAGAGGCAGTGTGATTGGCACAGGATAGAGCAGGGTTTAGGGCTGTTGTACATAGGGTCGCTATGAGTCACAAGCGACTTGACGGCACATAACAACAACACCCTTAAGACGAACAGATTGTTGAGGTTTGTGTTTTTTGGCACTATCTTTTTATCTCAATGACAGTAACTTGTTGATATAATCTTGTATTTTATTATATATGTATGTACTTATGTTTTAACTCTAGTGACATAATCTGTAGGGTATGATGCTGCAAACACAAACATGTCACCTCCCTGGTGGATTTTTATTTTTCTTTATGTATGATCTTTTCAATAACTGACCCTCCAAGAACTAGAGAAAGAATAAGGATACAGAAGAATTGATGCCTTTGTGTTGTGTTGGAGAAGAGCATTGAACATCCCATGGACTGCCAAAAGAACAAACAGATATGTCCTGGAAAAAGTGTAGCCAGAGTACTCCTTAGTAGCAAGGATGGCAACAAAACTTTGTTTCACATATTTTGAACATTTTGCTAGAAGAGGGTATTCCTTGAAAATCAACGGCATGCTTGTAAGGGTGGAGGATCAGCGAAAGAGAAGAAAACCCTTAATGAGATGGACTGATCTTAAAGTCCTTGAGTCTGGAGTTTATAATGTAACAAAGTCTGAAACTTCTTTGAAGACCTTGAATGAAATATGACTTTTATACAAGATGGAAAATTAATTAATCAATTATCAATAGCATTTTCTAGTTATTTTAAAGATTTCTTTTAAATTTAGGCTTAGGCTAATTTCAAATAGATTACTAAAGCATAATGTTGAAGGCCAAACTTAGAATTTATCTAAGAATTGGAATGTTTTGTATTTTAGAATATGCTAGTGTAATAATAGTTTATATGAAAATTTTTTTTAGTAATTTCATATTTAGGTGATTTTTTAAAATATACAGTCTATTCTGTTATGGCCATAATCAATTTGAAATCACAATATGGCAATATGTTTTTAATTTTAAAAATATTATCATTTTATTTTCTATCAAGGAAACGAATTTTTATTTTTTGTCTTTGAATTTCTTAGGGTCACAAACCAGTTCTTCTAAGAACCCAGTATCGTTGTCACCCTGCAATCAGTGCTATTGCTAATGATCTGTTCTATGAAGGTGACCTCATGAATGGGATTTCAGAAATGGAAAGGAGCCCTTTATTGGAATGGCTACCAACCTTATGTTTCTATAATGTCAATGGACTTGAGCAGGTAAATGACACTAATGTTGATTGGAGTAAGCACATTTAATTTTCTGGTTTAATTTTATTGTTGTTAGTATGATATTATTTGGTCTTCCCTAGCCTTTCTGGGAAATAAAATTTAGAATCTGTTTTTTATTCCAGATTGAAAGAGATAATAGCTTTCATAATGTGGCAGAAGCTGCTTTTACACTCAAGCTGATTCAATCACTGATTGCAAGTGGAATAGCAGGCTCTATGATTGGGGTGATAACATTATACAAATCCCAGATGTACAAGGTTTGTAATACGTGATAACATTAAGCACATATTAAGTATTATATCTTGTAATATGTACTATTGCAATATGGAGTTTTATTTCATTCTTGGAAAACCTTGAAAGTTATAGTTACTAGTGTATTGAAAGAAAAACATTCTGATTCTTGTCTAGCCTGGCTTTTTTTCTATATAATTCAATGTAAATATAACAAGGTTTAATTAAATTCCATTTACAGCTGTTGGGGCAAAAATGCAAATAAACAAATTAGAAAGAGGAAATATGGTGTGTGCTTTGTGTTTTGGGACAGATGGAATCTCTGTTTTCCAAAATGTTCTTTCATTATTAAATTTTATCAGTAAATCAAGGATATATACCAGATATGTATGTACATGTGTACCAATTTTTTTCTAGCTACTTTTTCTTTCTCAGTGTTACTTATCATTAGTTTACTTATCAGCTTACAAATTAGCACACCTGAATAAGCTTTCTAGTAATGGAAATATGTTTCTTGATTAGTATTGGTATGATTGATTAACTTCTCTTAGAAACCATTTAGGAAAATCTGTACGAGTCCAAAAATGAAAAGTACCCTCTATTAGATAAAATCATTGCCATGCATTTGGCTCAGAGGTGCAAATTCTTCATAACCCTTGCATTTCCTCTCATCATCTTTCCTCCACAGGTTTGTCATCTACTTAGTGCTGTGGACTTTGATCATTCCAATATTAAAGCTGTCCAGATATCCACGGTGGATGCTTTTCAGGGAGCTGAAAAGGAGATAATTATTCTGTCCTGTGTAAGGACAAGACAACTAGGATTCATTGATTCAGAAAAAAGAATGAATGTGGCATTGACCAGAGGACGGAGGCATTTACTAATTGTGGGAAATTTAGCCTGCTTACGGAAAAATCGACTATGGGGTCGTGTGATCCAGCACTGCGAAGGTAAAAGAAAATGTTTTTAATGCAAGCATTTTTATTTAAAACTGAGTTTTGGGAGTTAATGCTTTGGCAGAAACAGCACAATTTTTGATTGTGGAAAAAGAATGAAGTAATAATAATAGCAATCATTTGCATGGAGTCAGAACCAATTCAGAGCTGACCTTTAGTGGTTTTTGGGGAGACTCTAAATTCCATGGGAGAAAATTGCTCATCTTTCTCCCACAAAATGGCTGGTGGATTCAAACTGCCCAAGAGGCACTACTGTTACCTTTGTGTTAGACTCACAATCCCTATAGACATCACAACCAGAGCTCAAGTCAAGTTAATAATAATATGTTGTTGTTGTTGTT
>NW_006399762.1:18819058-18824279 GCF_000299155.1 Elephantulus edwardii
AGTTGCTTACAACTCATAGTGACCCTATGTATAACAGCCCTAAACTCTGCTCTAGCCCTTGCCAATCTTATTGTCTCCAACATACCTATCCCTATTACCCCAGTGACAGAATCAGTCCATCCCATCGAGGGTCTTCCTCTCCTGCAATGTTCCTCCACCCTTCCAAGGACTGATCCTGCCTTGCAGCATGTCCAAGTATGTCAGACAGAGCTTCAGAATCCTTGCCTCCAAGGAGCAGCCTGGCTTCACCCTTTCCAGGATGAACTTGTTTGTTCTCCTAGCAGTCCATGCAGTACTCTTCCCCAGCACCAAAGCTCAAAGGCATCAACTCTTTTATCATTCTTAGTCACTGTCCATCTCTTTGAAACATAACAAGTAATTGCAAAGACCATGGCCTGTATCAGGCTCACCTTAGGCTCCATATTGATATCGTTGCTCCTCAGTACCTTGGAGAGGTCTCTGACAGCCCAATGCAAGTCCTCTTTTAATTTCCTGGCTGCTGGTGCCAAGATTGTTGATTGTAGAGCCAAGCAAACTGAAGCTGTCAACAATCTAAATCTCTTCATCATCCATCATGTTGCTACCTATCGGCCCAGTGGTGAGAATCTTTATAGGGACCATAATATAGTAAAAAAGACATCTCGTGTTTCTGTTTTGGTTTTTTGTTGATTTTTTTTGTTTGTTTTTTTGTTGTGTTTTTTTTAAGGAAGAGAAGATGGACTACAGCATGCAAGCCAGTATGAGCCACAGCTGGACCATCTCTTTAAAGATTACTTAGATAAACAAGCTGAAGAAAAACAGAAGAAATCAAAGTAAATCTTTTCTGCAAAAAGATATTGTATAGATATTTTGTAATTATGTAATTGAAATTCATTTTACTACCTGTAGTTTTGATCTTTTTATTACCCTAAAATCTTTGTTGTGTTTGAGGAAAAGGGAGAGAATTTATTCTTAGGAATTCCATCCAAAAAGTTTTCTTCAAAAAAACTACAAATTATGTAGAGAGAGTTGTTGCTGTGAGCATAAAATCTTACTAATAAAAATCCTTTTTTTCTTAAAATCTTGTTTCTGCTTGCTAAAGAAATGAATTTTACAAAGGATTATTACAATCTCCATGGAGAATGCAAATATTACTTCAGTATATGTGAGTATACCAAAAGGTTATCTGTTAGAATTAATATACATAGTTATAATAGCTTAATCCTTTTTGAACTCTCTACTTTTAAAATATATGTATAAAATCTCTATAAAATAATGACTCTTTTAATGATCTTGTGTGATAATTTCCACATTCTCTTGCTTCACCTTTCTTGGGAATGGAAACAAATATGAATCTCTGGGTCAGTTGATCAGGCAGCTGTCCTCAAAATTACCTGGCATAGACTGGTGAATATGTCCATGGCTGCGTCTGTCCTTTGAAACATGTCAGTTGTTAGCCCATTGATTCCTGGAGCCGTTTTTTTTTTTTTTGTCAGTTCCATCAGTGCAACTTGAAATTCTTCCCTTATTACCATTTGCTCATCAATAACCTTCATTATGTAGATGACACAACCTTACTTGCTGAAAGTGAGGAGGACTTGAAGCACTTGCTGTAGAAGGTTAAACACTGCAGTCTTCACTATGGATTGCGTGTCAACATCAAGAAAACAAAAATCCTCACCACTGGACTAATAGGCAACATCATGGTAGATGGAGAAAAGATTGTTACCGCCAAAAACTTCATCTAACTTGGAACCATACTCAATATACTTGGTACCAGCAGTCAGGAAATAAGGAGATATATTACACTGGAAATGACTGTAGTAAGGGACCTTTCCCAATTATTGAGGAACAATAATGTCCGTTGGAGATCTAAGGTATGCCTGATTAAGGTTATGGTTTTTTCAGTCACTTGCTGTGCATCTGAAAGCTGGACAATGAATAAAGATGACAGCAGAAAAATTGATGCCTTTAAACTGTGTAGTTAGAAAGTAGGACTGAATATCCCATGGACTTCCAAAAGAACAAATAGATATGTCTTGGAGAAGGTACAGTCAGATGCTCACTGGATGCAAAGATGGTAAAGCTTCATCTCTCATACTTTGAGTATGTTGTTAGGAGAAACTATTGCTTGAAGAGGGACATGAAGACATGCTTGGAAAGGCGGAGAGTTGGAGAAGGAGAGGAAGAATCTCACCCTGGTGGATTGACACAGTGACTGCAGCAGTAGGCTTGAGTGTGTCAGGATGACACAGGATAAGACAGGTTTCAGTTCAGATTTGCTATGAGTAGTACTCGACTCAGCAGCACATTACAACAGCAACATAAATAGAAACATATTCGCAATAAAATTTTTAAGACTTACAAGAGAGATAAAGGAAGAAAAACACCCGAAGTCTAAACCTAGAGAGAACTGTCTTCAACATCCTTCAGTGGCCAATTCCCCACTTGGTACTTGGTATCCAAAAACAGAAACATTGCTGTCTGTTTCTTTCTGACTGACGCATAATGACCCTGAGTATCCAAGACTGTAAATCTTTATGGAAGGACGTTTCCACATCTATTTCTTTGCATTTTTTTAACTAAATTTTTATGTTATACTAGTTTATTGACAAAGTTTGTATACATTGTTTTTCACACTGGATCTTTCCATTTCCTTTACCCACCCCTCCCTCTACCCATCAAATTGTGCAACCCTGTGATGAACACACACACCACCACCACCACCTGCTCATCCTCACCCCTCTGCTCCCACCTTGGATCCGAACTGTGAGTTCACTCAGCATAATGCTTTCCACTCCCTCCCAAGTTAGGTAATAAATTAAAAATCATTGCTTCTGTATGCTGCATAGAAATCCATTGTGTGAGTGTGCCATATTTTCTCAATCCATTCCATAGTGGTTGAACATTTGGTCCATTTCCATGTTCTTGTGATGATGAATAATGCTGCTGTGAACATTGGTGTACAAATCTCAGTTTGTGCCTCAGTTCTAATTTTCTCGAGGTATATTCCAAGCAGTGGAATAGCTAGCTGAGTCATATGGAATTTCTATGTTCAGCTTTTTGAGGAAACATCAAACTGCCTTCAAAGTAGTAGTACTATTTTACTAAGTCTCCACATCCTCCCCAACATTTATTACTTGTTGTCCTGTTAAACCTTGTCACTGCTACTGGAGTAAGAGGGTATCTCATTGTGGTTTTGATTTGCATCTCTCTTATTGCCAGTGATTCTGAGCATTTCTTCATGCACATCTCTCACCACACACAAAAATCAACTCCTGGTGGATGAGAGACCTATGGGTAAAGCCCAGAACTGTAAAGATCGTAAGAGACAACATAGGACCAATCTTAGAAGGCCTAGCTCATGGTATAAAATATGGCTGAAAAATAGAGCCAAAAATGTACAATCAGGACAGGATAAAATTGATGAATGGGATCTTCTAAAGATTAAATTCTCTGTGCACATCATAAACACTTTTCAATAAAGTGAAAAGAAAACCTACCGACTGGGGGAAAAAAGTTAGCACTACTATTTCAGACAAGAATTTCAAATCAAAAGTTTATAGAATCCTACAGGGCCTCCACAAGAAAATGACTGATAACCCAATTACAAAATGGCCAGAAGACATGGAAACACATCTATCTCTTGTTGTGGTTGATTGTCTTAGAGTCGAGCATGACTCATAGCAACCCTAAGAACAAAAGGCCTGAAGCCTTTCTATGACTACCAACATTTATCAAAGTTCATAGAGTTTCCGGAGGCATGTTATTTAGGAAGTGGATACGACTCCTGGAGCACCTGGTAAATTCTAAACTGCTGACCTAATTAGCAGCCAAGTGCTTAATCATTGCTCCACCAGGGCACTTAGTATGTTGTTGTTAGGTACAGTTGAGTCACCTCTAACTCATATACCCAACGCCAAATGTACACCAAAATGAAAGCCTATTCTATCCTCATGTCTCTGCTGTGCTTCCATTGTTGCACTCACTGTGTCACTCCGTCTCATTGACGATCTTTCACTCTTACACTTATCTCTACTTTTCCAGTCACTTTATAAAGACTTACATATATCCCAAACCAAAGTCTCTATCCTTCTAGAAGCACTCTGGTACCTCTTCCAAGATGGATCTCTTTGTTCTTTTGACAGTCTCTAGTATATTAAATTTTCTTCACCAACTTCACAATTCAAAAGCTTTATTTTTTCTTAATCTTTCATATTCCTTGTCTAACTTTTCACATTCATGAAGCAATTGAAAATATGGCTTGGATTAGGCTGACACCATTTCTCTTAAGCACTTTAAAGATTTGACAGAGTTGCTCAATGAAATAAATCTTCACTTCCTACAAGCAAGTTTGTGTCATCTACATAGGAACTCATTGATGAATCTTACTTCAATGCTGATGTCACATTTCTTCATATGGTTCAGGTTCTCAAATTCTTTTTTCACCATGCCAGTTGGATTGGTATTGAAAGATACAACCTTGATGCTCACTCACATTCTTGATTTTACACCATGCAGTAAAACCTTGCTCTGTTTGCTTCATGGTCCATGTACAGATTTTGCATCCCACATAAGCACAAAAAAGCGTTCAAGAAATTCCATTTTTCACAATATTATTCATAATCCATTATGATCCACATGTCAAATGCATTTACATAGTAAAACATGAATAATCTTTCAAGCATTCTCTGCTTTCATCCAGTTTAATGTCATCAAGATCACATGTTCTATAGCCTCTTCTTAATTCCACTTGAACTTCAGACCATTCTTTGTTGTGTTACTATAGCCATATGTTAATAATCCTCAGCAAGATTTTACTTGCCTGTAATATCAATTTTGTTTGATGATTTCCACATTCTATTGGATCTCATATTTTTGGGGGGATAGGCACAAATATATATCTCTTCCCATCTGGTGGTCAAGAAACTTTCTCCCTCATTTCTTGGCACAGACCAGTTAGTGAGCAAGTCCAGGTCTGAATCTGCTTGTTGGTTTGTTCAAATCCTCTGTTAGAATTCTGTCAATTCATAGATCCATGATTTTTCCAGTCCTTCCGTGCAGCCTGACGTTTCTCCTGAAATTTGTGAGGATAAAACAATTCTTTGGTACAGTGATTCTCTGTATTCCTCCCATCTTCTTTTGTTATTGTTGTTATGTGCCATCGAGTCATTTCCGACTCATAGTGACCCTATGCACAACAACACTAAACCCTGCTCTATCCTGCGCCAACCGCACCGCC
>NW_006399762.1:18825940-18827239 GCF_000299155.1 Elephantulus edwardii
TGGAATCTTCTGTTCAGCTCTTTAGTATCTTGAATTCTTCCTTGTGCTTTGGCTTCTCTACGCTCCAGTGCAATCTTCAGAGTTTCTTCTGACATCTTCTTTTGATACTTCCCATATCATTCAACATTTTACCCATAGAATCCATCAGTATTGCAACCTGAAGCTTGAATTTCTTCTTCAGTTCTAGCTTGAGAAATGCTGGATGCGTTGGGATTTTTTTTTTTGGGGTTTTTTTTTTTCCTTTTGGGTTTTTAACCTCAGGACTTTGAACATTTCACTGTAATGCCTTACTTTGTCTTTTGAAGATACCCTCTGAAATCTTGTGCTCCATTTTCTTCATCCTTTCTTCTTTTCACCTTAGCTTCTTGCTTTCAAGAATAAGTTTCAGAGTCTTCTGATACTCATTTTGATCCTATTTTCATTGTCTTTTTAATGACTCTGCTCTCTTTGTGTTTGATGTCATTTTACAACTCATCTGGTTTTCAGCCATTGGTGTTGAATAAGCCTCAAACCCACTGCTGTTGAGTTGTTTGTAATGGTGACCCTCCCCCCCATCAACTTTCTGAGGCTGTAAACCTTTAGGAAAAAAGGCAGTTTATCTTTCTCCCTTGTTTGTTTGTTGTTGTTGTTGTAAGGTGTTGTTGAGTTAAGCATGACTCACAGCGACCCTATGAACAAAAGATCTGAACCCTCTTCTATCTTGTGCCATCCTTACACTTCCTGCCACACAAAAGCCCGTTGCAGTAGTCACTGTGTCACTCCACCTGATCGAGGCTCTTCCTCTCCTTCACCAGCCCTCCACCGTTTCCAGCATTGTGCCCCAAGGTATAGCCCCCTCTAGCAACATGCCCAAAGTAGGTGAGGCAAAGCTTCATCATTCTTGTCTCTAAAGAGCACTCTAGCTGCTCACTCTCCTCAACAGAAACAACAGAATCATCTGATTCAGGCTATAGTCTTTCTGATAACTTCCTTTGCATCTGAGAGCTGGACAATGAATAAGGATGACAGAATAAGCAGTGATGTCTTTGAGCTATGGTGTTGGAGAAGAATGCTGAACATCCCATGGACAGCAAGAGAATGAGCAGCTATGTGACCATTGGGCCATTAGGCAGCATCATGATAGATGGAGAAAAGATTGGGGTTGTTAACAACGTCATCTTCCTCAGCTTCACAGTCCACACCGGTGGCACCAGTAGTCAGAAAATCAAAAGATAAGTAGGACCTCTCCAGAGTGCTAAAGATCAATGATGTCAGTCTAGACACTAAGGTGTGCCTGATCCAATCAATTGCTTGCTATTC
>NW_006399762.1:18828004-18859311 GCF_000299155.1 Elephantulus edwardii
AATCTTTAATCATCAGTTATTAAGGCATCTTGATTGTATGCATGATCAACTTCAGACTACAGAAATTAGTAGAAATTCTAAATATGTTCCTCTTTCGCTTTGGTATTTAGTGTGTAAAACTGAGTAATAGTCATATTAACAAGTCTTCCTGGTATGTGTATGGATATTATGACAGTCAGTGTTTTTATCACAATGAGTGGGACACCATTCCTCTTTAATTTATCATTCCTAACATAAGTAGACTGTGACTGATTCACCACTACTAGTCCTTTTCAGCTCATTAATGCCTAAGATAATGATCTGTATGGGTCCGTTTCATTTTTGACAACTTCCAATTTTCCTAAATTCATCAATTTTGTCCTTTTGACCCAGTTAATAATTAATAAATGATAGTAAAGGGTATGTCGTTTTTAGCAAGGCATGCCACGTGTGATACACTAATCGAGTTTGTAAGCCATTCCCATCATCCTTGTAGCTACTGGCTATTCCTCCTAACCTTTGACAGTCAGTATGTCAACTATGAATGTCAAATTATATCTTTTATGTGTCTTTGCAGTAAAAATGGCAACAACCCCTTTGAAATCTTTAAAAGCACTTCCCATTCTTTAACAATATTCCCCATATTCAGAATATTAGCATTGTTACAAATGCTGTGGAAATTGATAGTATGATATGCTACTATTTTCACTAGTGTGTAGTTGTATTTAATAATTATATTCCTAATTTTTAAATTTTTTAGTAATGCACCTAATGAATAGAAAACAAAATTAGTGTTGTAGAATTTAAACTTTTCAATTCTTTTAAATCACATGCATCATTTAGTATATTATGTCTCTCTCTCTCTTTTAAACATCAGACACTTTAAGGAAGAAAAGAAAGTGAAGCAGGGTTGTTGTTGTTGTTGTTGTCATGTGTGTTTGAGTCACTTGTGACTCATAGCGACCCTATGTACAACAGCCCTAAACCCTGCTCGATCCTGTGCCAACCTCACTATCTCTGACACAACTTCTCCCACCACCCCAATTACTGAATCAATCCATGCATCGAGGGTCTTTTCCTGCACTGTCCCTCCACTCTCCCAAACATGATGTCCCTCTCCAAGAACAACCAGTCCCTCCTTGCAACATGCCCAAAGTATGTCAGATGAAGCCTCAGAATCCTTGACTCCAAGGAGTATTCTGGCTTCACTCTTTCCAGGACAAACCTCTTTGTTCTCCTAGCAGTCCATGGTATATTCAACACTTCTCCAGCACCACAAGTCAAAGGCATCAGTTCTCTATCATCCTTAATTACTGCCTAGCTCTCCTATGTACAGCACACAATTGCAAAGACTATGGCCTGGATCAGGCACACCTTAGTCCCCAACCTGACGTCGTTTCTCTTCACTACTCTGGAGAGGTCCCTGACAGCTGACTTTCCCAATGCCATTTGTCTCTTGATTTCCTGGCTACTGGTACCAAGAGTGTTGACTGTGGAGCCAAGCAAACTAAAACTGTTAACTATCTCAATCTCTTCACTATCTGTACTGATGCTCCCAATTGGCATGGAAATGAATTAATCTCTGTTCCCTTCTACCCCATGATTGTAAGATGGGATTTATCGTTCAAGTTTTCTTTCCCTCTGGGACACATAAATGGGCCCTGGTGGTAGGTTAAGCATTCGAATGTTGTTGTTGTTGTTGTTGTTGTTATGTGCCATCGAGTCATTTGCGACTCATAGTGACTCTGTATACAACAGCCCTAAACCCTGCTCTATCCTGTGCCAACCGCACCGCCTCTGACACACCCATCCCGATTACCCCAGTCACTGAATCAATCCATCTCATAGAGGGTCTTCCCCTCTTGCGTCGTCCCTCCACCCTCCCAAGCATGATGTCCCTCTCCAAGGACCTCCTTACAACATGTCCAAAGTATGTCAGATGAAGCCCCAGAATCCTTGCCTCCAAGGAGCAGCCTGTTTTAACCCTCTTCAGGATGAATCTGTTTTCTTGGCAGTCCATGGTACATTCAGTACTCTTCTCCAGCACCACAGCTCAAAGGCATCAATTCTCCTTCTAGCCTCCCTAGTCATTGTCCAACTCTCTGACACATAACAATTGATTGCAAAGACCATAAACTGTATCAGATGCACCTTAGTCTCCAGAGTGACACCATTGCTCTTCAGTACTTTGGAGAAGTCCCTAACAGCAGACTTTCCCATCTCAATACATCTTTTCATTTTCTGGCTACTGGTGCCAAGAGTGTTGACTGTGGAACCAAGCAGACTAAAGTTGTTAACAATCTCAATCTCTTCACCATCCATCCTGATGCTGCCAATTGGCCCAGTGGTGAGAATCTTTGTCTTCTTGACATTGAGCCATACTGAAAGCTGCAGTCCTTGACCCTCTGCAGCAAGTGTTTCAGGTCTTCTTCAGTTTCAGCATACAGGGTTGTGTCATCTGTATAACACAGATTGTTGATAGATCGATCTTCCACCAATCTTGACGCCACACTTCTCCTCCTAGAGCCCAGCCTCTTGGATAATCTGTTCTGCGTACAGGTTGAAAAGTTATGTAAGCATTCGAACATGATCTAAAAAGTCAGTGGTTTGAAACCACCAGGCATTCCATGGAAGAAAGATGAAGCAGTATGCTTCTGTTAAGACTGCAGTCTTGCAAACCATGTGGAACCTCTGTCTTCAGGGCTTCTGTGAGTAAGAATTGACTTGATGGAGTGGGTACACATGACTAACAGTGAACACATTGTTAGGTGTCTGTGGCCCTCATCTTTACCATCTTAGAGCTCTATCTATTTGTACTGAGTCACAGAATACTATCCTAAGGTGTGGGGCAGGACAGGAGCTCTTTTTATGCCAACAAGTAAGTTTACATAGTACTATTGTTCTAACTTCTGTCCATTAGAACAGATCAGGCCTTCACATGTTCCTTTTTTATTTTTTTAAAGGCTGCTAGTGGAAAGACAATAAGAGCTCTCATTTTATTTCCTTCTAGACTCAATATGAAGAGCCAGGGGCTCTATTTTATCTTAAAGAGATTTTACCTTAAAATCTCCTCTACTTTTTTGTAAGATTTATAAAGCAAAACAGTCTTCTGATTGGTAGGTAGCACTGAAAGTGTCTGGTTCCTGACATACTTTGGAACGTGGTCTATGAAGCTTGAATGTAAGTTTGACCTTATTTCTGTTTTCAAGAAGAAAAGAGCTTAACAACATCTGACATAGGAAAAATCCCCAATACCCCAGTTAATACTTGATTTGCTTTTTTTCATTTCAAATTCTACAGTTGGGTAGACACAAATTGAACTTTAAGGACTATTCCATCTGCTAGACAATCAAAGGGAGTGCTATTGGCCCAGTGGATAGGGAATTGGGCTGCTAACTTAAACTCGGGCAACTTGGAATCTACCAGCTGTTCCATAAGAGAAAGAAGGGCAAACTCCTCCATTGCAATTTTAGCTTCTGAAAACCTGCTGCAGGGTCAGGTATGAGTCCATTCCAATTCAACAGCAATGAATGAGTGAATGAGTAAGGCAACATATTAATGGGGTGGGGTTTTTTATGATTTCACAATATACCTAACATGATAGGCAATCTGGTAAGGAGCCTTTGATATGCCTAGTGGTAAGGAGTTGCGCTGCCAACCAAAAGACATGCAGTTAAATCCACCAGCTGCTCTGTGAGACAAAGATAGGCAGTCTCCTTCCATGGAACTGGAACCTCTGAAAACCTGTTGGAGGGCCAGTTAAGAGTCATTTCTAACTTGAGGGAACATCACAACAACTAAGGTGATGAAGCCAATTTATACCATTACAGTCATCCAATTCAGTATTGTTGTTATGTGTCATCGAATCACCTGCGACTTATAGCAACAGTATGTACAACAGCTCTGAAGCCTGCTCTATCCTGAGCAGTCTCACTGACTCTGACACATCTACCCCCATTACCCCAATTATTGTATCAACCCATCTCATCTGGGTCTTCCTCTCCTGTTCTGTCTCTCCACCCTTCCAAGCATGATGTCCTTCTCTAAGGATTGGCCCCTTCTGGCCATATGACCAAAGTATGTGAGCTGGAACGTCAAAATCCTAGCCTCTAAGTAGAAACTTGGTTTCACCCTCTCCAAGACAGACCTTGTTTTCTTGGCAGTCCAGTACAAGACTCTTCTCCTGCACCACAACAAAAAGGCATCAATTCTTCTGCTATCCTTTGTCATTGTCTAGCTTTCTGATGAATGAATAGCAAGTAATTGTGAAGACCATGGCCTGGACGCACCTTAGTCTAGACAGACATTGTTGTTTCTCTGTACTTTGAAGAGGTACCTGCCAGCAGATTTTTCTCAGTGCAATTCATGGTTTGATTTTCTGATTTCTGGTGCCAAAAGTGTTGATTGTGGACTTTAAAACAGTGTCTTCCATATTTTGTGTTCAGTGAGTATAAGAATATACTTAAGACTTTTATTTATAAGAAGAATGTATTAATTTTACTTCACAGATTAAAATAGAATAAAACGTCTATGCTTTGGTCCATTAATGATTAGTTGCCTTTGGGTTTACAGGATATTAGGGGTTTTTGCCAGAATGCTTTCACAAACATCTCATTGACTCCAGTACCAAGTACAGATATTGTTTCCCCCATTTTACAAAGAGGAAACCATAGGGAAGTGCCAACAAGAAGGAAGTGCCCGCTTAATCTGCCATGACTTGTAAAAGGCAGGATTGACACCCAGTCTGATCCAGTCTGATACTAGCCTTTCCTACTAATCTGCACCAGTTTCATTATACTCACTAACCTTGAGTTAGATCTTCATTGACCCTCCATTGAGTTGCCAAGGCTTCACATTGTAATGGAGGAGATTGTTCATCTTTCTCCCTCAGAATCACTGGTAATTTGAAGCCCAGAGAGGTGTCAACTTTGGGTTACCAGCACAGTTCCCTACAGGCCACAAAACCAGAGCTTCACCTTCCTTATAAGTAATTTAAAATTACATTGAGAAAAGAGAGAAGACATTAACACCGAAAACCATCTTTGACCCAACCAGTCATTTAGTAATGTTTTCCTGGGTTGAGTTATAACAGTTTATTTGCTTGAATAATCTATATTTTTAATAGGAAAATTACTTTCTTTTTTCTTTGAAAGGTCTCTTTAAAGATCTATATTTTTGTTAGAAGGATTTGTTTGTTCCTTAATGAAAGAAAACCTAATTGTTAATAAAAGCATATTAATAGTTGAGCTCATAATTCTAAAAATGATAATAATTATCAGAAGTAGGTTTTAAATATGTATTGTTGTTGTTGTGTACCATCGAGTTGGAACCAAGCCATAGCTGACCCTCCAGCGGGTTTTCAAAGGCAGTTAATCATACGGGAGGAGATTGCCCATCCTTCTCCCCCGGAGCAGCTGGTGGCCTTGAACCATATGCCTTTGGGATTGCAGTATAGCTTCTTTCCACTAGATCACCAGAGCTCCTATTAAATATGTATATATTTCTCTGTATACAGATATATATATGTAGATACACATGTGTATGTAGTAGTCTGCTTTGAAATCACTCCCTATCTTTAGGAAAATATTTTTAAATATTTAATTGAGTAACCTGTGAAAATATATAAGTTAAAATTTGAGGTCCAATTAAGGCCAAGTTAAGATGTCAAAATAAAATATGACTTATATTATTGCTATTTAATATTTGTGGGAAAAGAACATTTGATTTGGAGATGCCAAAAGAAACTCCAAATGCTATGTGACCATGGTTTAATTTAAAGACAGCTGTGAAAAAGCTTTAAACTAATATAATTTTTTATATTAAATAAGACTGAACTGGAAATTGGTGATTTACTGGACAGATATTGGACACTGAAAATTAAATAATTGTTCTAAAAGGATTAGCTCAATGCTGATTTGAAATGCCTGCTTTGTAATTAGTCATGAGTGAAATACCTAAGTTCCAATTTTGCTTTTGTTTTACATTAGCAAGACTTGATTATGAAGGAAGGGAAAGATAATTCAAATATCTCTGCAAGCCTATTTATTCCAGAAACACTAATTAGGTTGATTTTTAGGAAACCTTTCTGTTAGGCTCTTTTAATTATTAATTTTTATTATACTCACCTTTTTTGTACTATTTCACTTTCTAATCATACAAATCTAGAATTAGAATCTCTCTCTCTCTCTGTGTGTGTGTGTGTGTGTGTGTGTGTGTGTGTGTGTGTGTACCAATTGAAGACATAGGAAGAATGAAGCAGGAAAAATAAAATAAGTCTAATTGTGGACTAGAGAATAAAGAAAGAACATTTCCTATGTGAAATTTTTATGGTACTTATCAGGGAGCTCTAATGCCCTAGAGTGTACAAAGTTGTGCTGCTAACCAAACATGGTTTGAACGTACTAGCTGATTTGTGGGAGAAAGATGAACAGTCTCTTCCCATATGCTAAAGAGTCCAAAAACCTGCTGGACGATCAGCTATGAGTCAGTTCCAATTAAATGGCAGTAAATGTGAGGGTTTTTATTGTACTTAACCTCTTTAATAATAATGGAGCTCTGTTGGCCTAGCATTAAAGATAGGCAATCTCTTCCCATGTGATTAACTTCTTCTGAAAACCCACTGAAGGTCAACTATGGGTCGATTGTTGACAGCAAACAACAACAACAAACAACCTCTTTAATGTTGCTGTGTGCTGTTGGAGCCTACCCATAGCTGATCCTCCAGTGGGTAAAGCTGCCTGGCCACTGACTGACAGGAAGAGATTGATATTTGTTTTCATTCCCAGGTAAGGTGGTTCAACAGACTGTGGAAATTATTGAACAATATCATGAATACCACACACAAGGAAACTATCACTGAGATTCATCCAAAAATTGCTAAAACAATACAGTAACAGAGAACTGCCAGTACAAGGGTGTACATCAGGGTACTCGATGGCAACCAACAACAATAACCTCTTTTAAGAAACATTTAAGAAAACTTGAAATTATTTTAATGGTTAAATTATGATGGGTTTGTGGCTTCTTAGAATAGAACAAGTTCTTGGTTCAATGAAATTCAGCACATTCACCATGTATCTATTCTATGGCTGGCCTTCGTTAACTGGAGAACATTCATTCACACTGACTCACTGCCATTAAGTCAGTGTCCACCCTTAGCAACCTTCCATCAGGCATCTGAGACTCTAAGTCACAATGCCCATCTTTTGCCTGCAGACGGCTGGTATACTCAAATTGCCAGAGATGTGCAGTCTCCCTACAGATTATGCTATCCTAACTGAATAACAGTTGAATTCAATCTTTTCTAACAGGTTGTGTGTAGGTAGGTGTATTTACCAAATCAGACACTGAGTATAAAATGAGACCTTCCCTATTCCCATGAGAATTTCTAGTTTCCAGGTAGTAAGGAACAGAATGTCAGAAGGATCACGTCACCCCTGAGGTGGACAGTTTTCAGCAGAGCTCCCAGATTAAGATAGACTAGGAAGGAGGATTGGCCATCCTCTCCTGAAATCACAGGCCTCTGAAATCCCTAGCAACAACAGAGGATCACAGGGAGCTATAAATTGTAGTGGTAGAGGCAAGATTGGAAGGCAATAAAAATGAGGAGCAACTGCTGCAAATGTCCTTTAATAATAGGAATTTGGGGTTACCAAGTATGAGTATAGAAAAACCAGAAGTTGTCAAAAATAAAATGGCATGTATGAACATTGACATTCTAGGCATTAATGAGATGAGATGGCTACTTTGAATGAGACAGTCACATGATCTACTACTATGTCAAGAATGAAAAACTGAGGAAAAATAGTGTTGCATTTGTAGTTAAAAAGACAATTTCAAGTTCTCTCCTGAAGTACAATTTTGTGGGTAATAGGATACTAATCATATGCATATAAGATACACCTGTTAATATGACTATTATTCAATATATGCACCAACAGCTAAAACTAAAGAGAAGGAAATTGAGGATTTTTACCAAACATTGCAGTCTGAAATTGACCAAATGTGCAGTCAAGACACATTAGTGATAATTGGTGACTGAAATGCAAAAGTTGGAAGCAAGGAAGAAGAAACAGTCATAGGAAAGTACAGAGCTGATGACAGAAATGAGGCCAGAAATAACACTATTTACATTCAATGATTTATTCACTGCACATATCTTTTGGAAAAAAACAAACAAACAAATGGTGACTTTATAAATGAACCTGACCTAACGTACTGCAGAGGAATTAGGTTGATTACTTCTGTGAAGAAATCATTGGAGAAGCTCAATATTAGCAGTCAAAACCAGGCCAGGTGCTGACCATGAAACAGACCATCAATAACTCACTTGCAAGTTCAATTAGAAGCTGAAGAAAATGAAAATAAGCATTTAAGAAGCAAAATATTACCTTGAGTCTATCTCTTTTTAATTTAAAAATCCTCTTAAAAATAGGTGTGAGGCATTGAACACCAAAGATTAAAGACCAGAGAAGTTGTGGAATGACATCAAGGATATCCATCGAGAGAACAAAAGGCCATTACAAAACCAGAGAAGAAAGAAAAAGCCCAAACAGATACCAAAAGACACTCTGAAAATTACACTAGAGCATTGACAAGTGAAAACAAAGGGAAGAGGGCCAAAGTAAAGATGAACAGATTTCACATGGCAGCTTGAGAAGATGAAGCAATTATAATGGAATATACAGAGAGCTAGAATTGGGGGACTAAAAGGGAAGAACCGTTTTGGCATTTCTCAAGCTGAAAGAACTAAAAATTAAATTCAAGCCCTTAGTTGCAATACTAAGAAGTCCTATGAGGAAGATCTTGAATGCATCAGTTAAGGAGAGAATCAAATACACAGGGTGACTATATAAAAAAGACTTGGTCAACACTGAAGAGCTGGACATCTGAGAGCTGGAGAACAAATAAGGATGATAAAAAAAAATACCTTGAGTTGTGGTATTAGAGGAGAGTACTGAATATCACATGAACTGCCAGAAAAACAAAGAGTTATCTTGAAGAAGGTTTTGAATCCAGAGTGCTCCTTGGAGGTAAGGATGGCAATTGAAGGCATTGGCAAAAAATAAGGCCCCAGGAAACAATGGGATATCAATTGACATGTTTCAACTAACAGATGAAATCCTGGACAGACTCACCAGTCTATGCCTGAAAATATGGAGGAGAGCTACCTAGCTGACTGACTGGAGAAATCTGGCCTGGATTGGGTTCATTTTAGTACCAGCATTCAGGAAATCAAAAGATTAATTGCATTGGGGAAATCTGCTGTCAGGGACCTATTTAAAGTGCTAAGGAGCAATGATGTCAGTCTGGAGATTAAAGTGAGCCTGATTCAGACCATGGTCTTTGCAGTTACTTGCTACACATTAGAGAGCTTGACAATGACTAGGGAAGACAGAAGAATTTATGCCTTTTAGTTATGATGCTGGAGATGAGTATTGAACATACCATGGACTGCTAAGATAACAAACAGGTTTGTCCTAGAGAGGGTGAAACCAGTCTGCTTGGTGGAGGTAAGGATTTTGAAACTCTGTCTCCCATACTTTGGGCATGTGGCCAGGAGGGACCAGTCCTAAGAGAATAACATCATGCTTGGAAGGGTGGAGGAATAGGACAGGAGAGGAAGACCCCAGATGACCTGGATTGTCACAGTATCTGGGGTAATGGGGGACAGTAGACTGGCTTAGGATAGAGCAAGGTTCAGAGCTGTTGTACATAGGGTTGCTATGTGTCTCAGGCTAAATGGCACAAGAGTCTTTAAACAGACATTGTTGCTCTTCAGCCCTTTCGAGAAGTCCTTGACAGCAGATTTCCCCAATGGAACAAGTTTTTTCATTTCTTAACTGCTGCTACCATGGGTGTTAATTGTGGATCCATATAAAATTAAATTGTTGACAAACTCAATTTATCATTATGTTGCCTATTGGTCCAGTGGTGAGAATGTTTATTTTTTGATGTTAAGAAGTAATTCATGTTGAAGGCTACCGTCTTTGTTCTTCTGCAGCATATGTTGCAAATCCTCTTCACATTCGCTAGCAAGGTTGCCCAACCTTGCTGACACTTTCTTCCTATAGTCCAGCTTTTTAAATCATTTGTTCAGCATACAGATTCTTATTATTCCTATTTAGTCAGTCTCTCTAGTTATTAAACGGACCTGGCTTAAATTCTTCTGAGCCATGCCCTCTTCTAAAAAAATTCCAAACAATAAAAATAAAAGCTTGTAATTTATAATGACGCTATAGGACAAAGCAGAATTGACCATAGGATTTTCTTTAAGATATATCTTGTATATTGGTCTGCATACAAAATTGTTATACATTGTGTTTCACATGTTTCTTCATTCAGATTGTATTTCATAACATCATTACCATAACTGTGTTTTCTTCCCTAGGGTTTTTTAAGGCAGTAAAAATTTATGGAAGCAGACTGCCATATAACTTCCATACAGATGTCCCTAAAATGTACCTATTTTTCTTCTCATTCCCACCGAGTTGGAATGTGGCTACTCGTAGCTGATCCTCCACTGGGGTTTTGGAGGCTATAAATAGCATGGGAGGAGATTGCCCATCTTTCTCCCAACAGCCACTGGTAGACTCCAACTGCCAGAGAGAAGCCACCTTTGTGCTAGCAGCACCACTTACTAGCTACTAGGCCACCAGAGCTCCCTAAAAAGGTACAAGGAGCGTAAAAAAGCAGTCAGGTAAACACATCTGGAGTGTGACTCTGGGTGTACCTGAGGAAACACACACACACACACACACACACACACACACACACACACGAGGGAAGCTGAACCTTGCCGATTTGCATTCGCAAGTTTTCTGACATTGAAAATGGATCTTATAACTTTTCGGTCACTGGCTGTTGTTTTTTTTTTTTTTCAATTTCCCTTCCATGACAGGTTTTAGCTTTACACTTATGGTCTAGTGGTAGGGAGTTGCACTGCCAACCCAAAGGTATGAGTTCAAATCCACCAGCTGCTCTATGGGAGACAGGTGGCCAATCTACTCCGTGGATTAACTGCCTCTGAAAACTAGATACAGGGTCAGCTATAGGTGGGTTCCGACTCGAGGGTACAAAACAACAACATCTGAATAGACCTTCAATGACATGGATTGATTCAGTGGTAGGGGTAATGGGGGCAGGTGTGTCGGAGGCAGTGAGATTGGCACAGGATAGGGCAGGGTTTAGGGCTGTCGCTATGAGTCACGGGCCACACGACGGCAAATAACAACAACAATATATATATAATCTCCAGTGTGGATGCCTACAAAGTTAGCCATCTGAAATCCAAGTATTTTCTCCAGTTGAATGCATCCTTGGTGTCACTTGTAGTTGTTGAATTTGCTAAGCCCTTAAAATAAAGTATAAAAATAAATCTTGGTGCTCAGGTTGGATTGTTTTAGCGTTGGCTGCGAAGTGTAGTAAAGGGAGAGGCATGTTTGTGATGCGTTTGTTTATTTCAGCTCTAGGGTACCCACCGCAGTTGCTTTAAATTGTGCTTGTGACTGGCGTCGCAGTAGGCCATTGAGAAGCACGGAGGACTTTAGCACCCCTGAGGGAGGGACCTCTGGCTGCCTCGAGGTCCCATGGTCCCAAGGTGTCCCCAGGGACCTGCAGGAGGCGACTGGGCCTCCTTGCGCCAGTCCCTGCGCCAGGGGGAGAACTAGGTGCCCTCTGCGTGCCCAGCCTGCCTGGACCCCCTGTGCGTCCTGAAGGCACCCAGGTATGGGAGGAGTGGGGAGCTGACCCCGCGGGGCCAGGCCACTGAGCCCCGGAGCCTCCTCCACAGATTTCTGAGCTCAGGGCGCCTCGGGTAACACCCTGGCGCTAGATCTTGTTTTGTGTTTTGTGGTTTTGTTTTGTTTTTTGTGGTTTTTTTTTTTTTTTTAAAAAAAAAAAAAAGCTCTCCCCGCCTCTGTCCTGCTTGGAGGCGCAAATGAGAGAGGGGTGGGAGGGTGAGAGGGGGACGTGGAGAAAAGAGGCGCTGGGGGCCTGAATACCTTCTTTAAATTACTGCTGACACCTCGGTTCCAGGCCCCTAAAATCTCAATCAACAATCCATTAGAACTCAACAGGAGTAAAACTAAATCCTCGTTTAAGTGTATTTATCCGATCTCCTTTCACTCTTTCAAATGCTAAATCCATTTCAGCATATGCCCCCTTCTTTCTCTCGCCTTTCTCTCAAGACTGGCAGCCCATACCACTCTTGTAAATATGAAAGATGCTAATCATATGACATATCACGTCTCCGTCGGAGCCGGAATAAAGCCTTCAGATTTGGGATCATTGCCTCCAGACAACAGCTTCGTCAGCCGGAAAGTTGGGTTTTTTTCTCCTTTCCTTCAACTCTCAATCCCTTCTTTGTCTGGAGGAAAATGCAGCCGACTCGAGCCACCCAGGCCATATGGTTCACTCTGTATTTTCTTAGTTGAATTCTGAATTGTTTCTGTGACTTGCGAAGTTTTTTTGGAAGTGCCTATAAAGACGTAGGAGAGCTGCTTGCGCAGGGAGCGCTGCCGGGCCGCCGCGGTCGCCCCCTCCCGGCCTGGAGACCCTCACTCCTCACGGGGTAACACCAGCAATCGCATTACACAATATTATGACTAATGACAAAACAGGCCGCGGCTGCTGGGTTCTCTCGGGTCTCTACTCCGCGACTCCTACAGCTCCTGGCACACAGTGGGCCCTTGAGAAAAAATTACTTGGAGAATACATGAACGTGCAGTTTAGCTAAAAGGATCGACCCTGATTTTCTGGGCTCAAAAGGATCACTTTGGAGCCTTAAAACATTTTTGTTATTATTATTTTTTAATTTATTTTTTTCAGCCTCACCATTACATCACTGTCCTTATGTCCTCCGTTTCCTGACCTGTGTATCTTTTTTTTGTACTTTCTGGTCTACCTGTTAGACTGTTCTCTATCTCCATGGGAACAGGAATTTCGTCTGTCGGGTGCATGGTGATGCTCGCATGGGCCGGAACAGAGCTCAACGCAGGAAGGAGTGGTGACTGGAAGAATTAAAGTACTCACGCAACATCCCACTCTCCAAAGAAGACTGAACAGCCTTCTCGGCGGATACTTCGATCTTATTCACCCCAACATTACCCCTTTCATATATATCCGCAAGGACAAACAACAATATCTTTCTTTCCAGGACAGAACTCGGGGAGCTTTTGTTTCTGCTCCCCACTCTCCCACCCCTCTTAGTGAAGAGACGAAGGAAAATCAGCTTTCAAGATCTTTATCCGTTACTCGTGAATAAGTTTTGTGTTTTCTAGGTTCGTGACTGTCCGTGCAAGGGAGCAGGCTGCCAAATTTCCTTTCTCTCTGTCTAACCCTTTACACAAACCCCAAAAGGCCCTTTCACCAAATCATTAAATTCTACAGAGGTGGTCAAGCTCGCACTGCTTTTCATGAAACGGAGAAAGAAAAGGGTCCTTGAAGTTTAGAAGATACCCAAGAAAAACTCCTTGAATGACATCAAAAGAATGAGTTTCCATAGCTGTTGAAGCACGAGGACTGTGTATCCGCACAAAGGAGGACCCGGGCACCAGGATGGGCCCACCTCTCTGTCCCAGGACAATTGGGTCACTGAAATAGGGAATTAATTACCATTGGAGAGTGGGCAGCCCATTCACCACTGGCTGAGTTTTATTAAACGCCAATATAAATAACAAAACAACTCTTGTGGCTGCACTATTCCTACACGCCAAAGGAAGGATTATGCTGGGGATTAACATCTTAAAGTCTATGAGACTTTCTGACTCAGGGCTCGGAGCTGGTAATCGTGTTTGTCTCCTGGTTCAGCGATTAGTGCTCTCTTTCTTGCACTTTCCCCTGGATAGCCAATGTCCCTTTTTGCAGGCACGGGGTGGGGGTGGGGGTGTAGATTTTCCCCCTAGTGGGCTCCCCACCCTCCTCCTGCCAGCTGTGTTCTTTCTCCCTTACCTGCGGAAAACAAACACACAAATTACGAAGATTTGCAAAAAAATCTTCTACAGTGACAGCTCTCTTCCTGGGAAGGAAGAGGGCACATGGTAGAGAGCTGCACCTAGTCATGCGAGGCATCACCTCCACCGGAGCTGAAGAGGCGAGGGTTGGTTGAGTCATATAGAAAGCGAGCGGGCCAGGTTCCTTCGCCAGGCAGCTAGGCGCGCATCCTGGCCAATCTCTGCGCTTCCGGCGGGGAGTGCGCGCGCACGGCGGCCGAGCCTACGGAATGGGAATCCGCGCTAGGGACACAGCCTCTGCAGACTTCTTTCTCTCGCAGATTCTCTTGTACTGAAGGGGAGGGGCTCGGCGGTGAAGTGGCAGCGCCGCGACCTAGCAGGGACTTTCAGAACGACTAGATTATACGTATAATCCTTCTGAAACAGGATTCAAGGCAAGAACCACGGCGAGACAGAATTCCACAGGGGCGCCGTGGTTTGTACGTCAGTTTGCGCTTTCACTCTCTTGGCTCCCTTACCTCTAAGAAAAGGGACAATTAAAGAAAATCTGAATTCATAAAACTTAGTGTTGCTGCCAGGAGGGACCAGTCCTTGGAGAAGGACATCATGCTTGGAAGGGTGGAAGGGCAGGAGAGGAAGACCCTAGATGAGATGGACTGATTAGTGACTGGGGTAAATGAGGTAAGTGTGTCAGAGACAGTGAGATTGGCTCAGGGTAGAGCAGGGTTTAGGGCAGCTGTGCACAGGACTCGCTGTGAGTTGGAGTCAACTCGATGGTACAAAACAACAATGTTGCTGCGGAGACATCTAGTGGGTCCCACACCACCTCCTTTTCTTTGGAAACAACATTTCTGATCCCCAGAGAACTAGAGATAGTGGAGGTGAAAGCATCAGTTTACTTTGTCACTTCATTTTTCTGACTTTCTTAGAGATTTCCCCGGACGGCTTTAGGAATTGGACTAGAAAACCTCGGCAAGCCCTGTTCTGGTAGCAGATCTCAGACTTGCAACCTCCCCTTGCAACCTAGAGTGGTGTGTCATGTATCAGGATGTTTGCTGTTATGTACCGTTGAGTTCGAACCAACCCATAGCTGCCCTTCCAGAGATTTTCAAATGTAGTAAATCCCCCAGGAGGAGACTGTCCATCCTTCTCCCGCAGAGCAGCTGGTGGATTTGAAC
The DNA here is from genome assembly GCF_000299155.1 of Elephantulus edwardii. Lineage (NCBI taxonomy): Eukaryota > Metazoa > Chordata > Mammalia > Macroscelidea > Macroscelididae > Elephantulus > Elephantulus edwardii. The sequence goes on from NW_006399762.1 coordinate 18,843,114, forward strand.
TGTGTGCCTTCAAATGGCAATGTTAATGAGGCTTCTTGGGCAGCCAAACTTTTAGCTTTTTTACATCCCAGAAAGGAGCCCTGGGTGTTCAACAGTGTGGTAACCCACATGACAAAGATGTGGGCAGTCTGCTTCTGCAAAGATCTACAGCCTTGGAAATCCTATGGGGCTGTTCTATTTTCTGTAACAGGGTCGCTAAGTGCCACTGGATGTCACAGCCTCTGGCTAGGGCTGCACTCTTGGAAGGGCCACCTCCCCCCATGCGCACCTACAACAGTAAAAATGTGGCGGGTGATCATTTGTCCTCTTTCACCACTTGTGAGGTCGAAGTGTGGATGGAGTGTAGCCTATGGCCCCACAGCAACACCTACCCTAAACTTTAGAGCTTTTTGGGTCGTCTCAAAGTTCAAGCTTCTTAGAAGCAACAAAAGCTTTCTAAAGATCTCCACCCCTTCACCCCTCCCCTCATTTCACTTTTCTCTCACTACACGTATTGAGGCCCCCTTTTCTTTCTCAGGCTTGGGGATAAGTTTAAATCATTGTGTTCCCATTTCTTGATAACTGCCTTCTTTGAGCTTTTGTTCCCTTAAAGTAGGATTGCACACTGAAAGAGGGGCTGAAGATGAACAGTTTGACCCCTTAGGACAGTTCACGCAGTGGACAGGAGCGGCCCTCGGTCACCATCGCTGATGCTATTCACCCCTGCCCCTCCCCCCTCGCATAACATTTCAGCCTTGTTTCATCTGGACAATCTTTTAGACCACACAAGTGCCTCTTGAATTTATTTAAGTTAAAAGAGTGCAAAAAGAGTCCACCTCAGGATATTTGGTGTTGGTCACGTCTTTGCAAATCTGGGTACAAATTGAAGTTGCTTTCTTTCAGCAAAACTGAGCAAAATGCTGAACAAATAGAATCCTGCTATCTAAGCAACTGAGTGTGAATGCCTGGTTTTTGAATTGCAGTAAAGTTATTGGACTGTCCTGTGATGTCCTTGGAGATGTTTCTGGTTTTTATATATCAAAGCAGTAAATAGTTCTAGACAATTTTTTTAGTATCAAGTGTGAAGGAACTCTGCTGGTGAAAAGTACACAACCAAAATTTGGAGAATTCCTTGATGGCACATGGAGGGGGATACTGTGACTTATTCCTATACTTGTACGTGATCTAAGATACACTACTGTATAGATGCAGAGAAGTCCTTATTTTCAAAATAAAATTCTATAACTCCTATGTATTTAAATGGACTACAGATGAATTTATGTATTTTAGTATGTCCAGTGATGGAATTCTATTACCCATTTGATCATAATTTTCTGAAGAGGAACTGTGCTGTTTACCCTAGTAATATTTTATTGTTTCTAATACTAAACACCTAAATTAATACTAAACATTAAACTTCTGCACAGGATACTGTTAAATATGCATTATTAACTTCTCACTCATAGCCAGTGTAGGTTTAGATTTTGTCAAAGAACTGCATGTACCCTTTCAGTGCATCATAAAACCATAAAATCTTGGGAGACCATAAAAACCTTGGAGTCAGACTCCCAAAAACTGTTAACAATCAACGAATGAAATCCATTGTGTGTTTCTCTATCAGTAAACACTGGACCCAGCTTGGACTCAGTGTCTAGTTGGGGTTATACAAGGCTAACCAGGTTTGCCTTTAAGCCTTGGCTTAAGTGGATTTTATCTGATTCCATTCTTCTCCAAATGCATTTTTATTATTAAAGCCACAGAATGAAAACAAAACTTTTCTAAAAAAAGAACCTACTCAGAGAGATGGGTTTAAAAAATAACTCCACCAAACCAAAAACCAAAACTACCTTCCTTTGTTAACTATGATGTTAATTTATTGACTTTGCAGACAACTGGGTAAAGACTTTGCAGACTTTGCAGAGAAGTGGGTAAAGACGTCATGGTTCCTCCATCATTCTAATTTTTTTTTTTTTACTTCTTTGATCATTCCCTTAGAGCATTGCTTTCTCACTCTATTTCACTGTCATGAGCAAACAAACAATTGTTTTGTATCTACTCTAGTAAGATCCTTCAACTGTTACCTGGATAGTTGGGGAGGGGGGTTTCTTTGTGGGAGGCCTGTGATATGAACAGTGTGTTGGTGTAGTATCAGTGATTAATTTGTATAAAATAATGCCCAGATGTAATGCAAAGTTGATAAGTACTTCTGGCATTTTTCACAACTGAATTTTATCCCTCTCTTTTTTAAATTAAATTCCTTTATGAATTTCTGATTCTGTAGGTACATGATACAGAGATACTCGAAGTGTAGGCGAATCAAATGGTGAATGCTGGAAATGCAAATCTTATTTTTCTTCTCTTTTTCATTTTGAACTGGTCTTAAAAATATTAAATCATGCCAGTCTTTAAGGGATTGAGGGATTGTTTTTAGATGTTACTCATTTGGTTCTGACTCTCAGTAATCATATGTACCACACTATGAAGAAAACATATGAAGATCATATGAAGAAAATACTAATCAGTTCTGCACCACCCTCACAATCATTGCTATGTGGGTGCCCATTGTTGCAGTCACTGTATCAATCCATCTCATTGGGGGTCTTCTTCACTGAAGCTCTACCAAGCAGGATGTCCTTCTCCAGGGACTGATTCCTCCTGATAATATGTCCCAAGCATGTGAGACAAAGTAGCATTACCAGTACTTCCAAGACAGATTTGTTTCTTCTTTTGGCAGTCCATGGTATAGTCAATATTCTGTGTCAACTCTATAATTAAAAGATATCAATTCTTTAATGTTCTTTGTTCATCGTCCAACTTTCATATAAGGCTCCTGAAAATACCATGTCTTTAGTGCTACACCTTAGTCATCAAAGTGGCATCTTTGTTCTTTAATAATTTTTTAAAAAGTCTTTTCCAACAGATTTGCCAACACACATTCTTTGATTTCTTGACTATGGCTTCCATAGTTATTGATTATGGATCCAAGTAAAATGAAGCCCCTGACAACTTCAATCATTTCTTCATTTACCATGATGTTACTTACAGGTCTAGAGTTGTGAGAATTTTGTTTTATGTTGTATGGTGTAATCCATACTGAAGGTTCTAAGGCTTGATCTTAAGTAAGTGTCTCAAGTCTTCTTTGCTTTCAGCAAGGAAGGTTATGTGTCATAGGTTGTTAATGCATCTTTCTCCAATCCTGTTACTCTGTCTTCTAATGATCCAGCTTCTCTATTATTTGCATAGCATAGAGATTGAATAAATATAGTGAACAGAGTGAGGAGAGAAGTGTGGAAATGAAGTTTCCACATTTCGAGAATCTGTTTTTTTAAAGGGACATCTAATGTACAAATATTAAAGAGTAAAGGAAAATCATGGCAATTGTCAAAGTATTTCAGACAGAAGTAAGTCTAGGGTGTGTTCAGATGGATGCAGAAGACAGCAAACAAATCAAAACGATGCTTAATTAACATCCGCCTTTCTTGCCCCTTTCACCTTTACAATGTGGGTTGTGATATTTATTTTTTTTTTATAAATGAGACAGAGACAGACAACATTCTTTCTCTTGCTCTCCTTCAAAACCTATCATTCCAAGTTTGTTTTGCTCAAACTTAATTTGCAAACAAGATCTCAAGAGGTGACTCTACAGTGTCCTGGAGTCCAGATCTATGTCAATCACTCATATCTTCTAACATCAGGCCCAACACACACTTGTCTAGGGAACTGGCTTTGTCCCTAAGCAAGTTCAGCCACATCAACAAGATGGTGGGTGGAAGGGGTGGATCAACAACAGAACAAGGGACCTGATGAGCAATTCAGAACAAGTTTGGTACGAAGTACACTGGCCCGTCAGCTCTTTTTTTCCTCATTGAAAAGCTGGGAGAATTGGGAGGCCGGGCCCCATGTTCCTACAACGCTCCCCCCAGAGCGGAGGAGCAGAGGTCACGGAAATGTCAGTGCAGCTTGTTCGCTCTCAGAGGCTGCAGCTTCGCTACTCCTCCCAGCAATCCCCTCTAGAACCTGCAATCTGTCTCCTTAATATCTGGTCTAACCTTAACTTCGAGTTAACTCTCCTCTTCCCTCTACCCTCCACCTCCTGCCTCGCAAAAGTATCAGTAGTCCAAGCCTCGATTTGTCACAAAGTAAAATGAGGAGGCCACTTTCAAATCTTGAATCACCAAAGTCTTCTCCCTTGCACATCAGTTTCTCTGGAACCAAAATATGTTCCCCCACCATGGGTCCAAGCTTGCTCTCCATATCCTCCACCCTCCTAACCAGATGAACGGGTTCTAAAACTTTTTACTATTTGATACAACTTATAAGAGTCTTTGCCAAGAGACTCCTTACAGCACTACCGGGCTGTCTGCTCTCCCCCCCCCCCCCAGGATTCTGACCCCCATTAACTAATTCTTCAACTGTCCTCATCCGGGAGAGAGGTGGATGGGTAAGGCCGCTTGCGGTGCGCGCACGGACGCGCACTGAGACAAGGGGAGCCATGGTCGAGAGCACTGGGACAGGGGCGGGGGCGGCAGCCAAGGTCCCCCACCCGCCCCCGACGCCCCGGCCCCTAATGAGCGGATGAAAAGGAGCGGGCTCCGGTGCGCGTGGCTCGCAGGCCTCCCGGAGTCCGAGGCGCCCTGATTGGCCAGCTGCGCCTCGCGACCTCCATTCATTAATAAATTAGCGGCACGCTCCAGCCGAGCGCGAGCCACCAATCACAATGAGCAGCGGCGGCGACAACAGCCGCAGCTTGAGCCGCCGGGGCGGCTTCAGCAGCTCTAGCCTCAGCCTTGAGCTCCAGCAGGAGCTTTAGAATCATTTTATGCTGATTAGATAAAGGGGGGAATGGGGGGGTGCGGTGGGTGGAGGAGGATGGATGGCAGGGCCATGGGAGGGGGGAGAGGGTGAAGAAAAAGAAAGAAATGAATGATGATAATGCAATGAAAAGAATAAGCCAGGGGAGGGAAAAGAGGGGGAGAAGGGGGACCAGGAGAAGGGGGAGCAGGAGAAGGAGGCGGCAGGGCTGGATGGAGGTGGGGGGCCCCGGGGGCAGATCTGATTGTTTTCTTGGTGGTATATAAGGGGTTTTAAGGAGAGTCGTGTGCCAGACACGCAGCCACTGAACCACAAGCAGCTTCGCTTTAACTGGAGTGCCTGTGAGTCGCGTGCCAGGAGCCTCACGGCCAGGACTGACTGACAGACACGCACAGTCACCACAACACACGAGACCCGGGCGGGTCGCAGCCGCCGCCGCCGGGGCTCTTGGCAAACTCTGCTGTCGGAGGGATCCCCCGCGGAGCCGCGCCGCGGTAGCACCCGGCCTGCTGTTCACAGCGAGAAGGACGCAACGCTGCATTGGCGGCGCCCAGATCCGGGGCCCGTGTAGCGACGCTGAGAGACACAGTGAGAGCTAAGTAAGTATCTGATCTGTGACATCCTACTTAGCGAACTGTTGCCCTACTTGGTGAGGCCAAACCCGCACGCATTCTGTGGGAGTGGACTTTTTATGGCCAAGTTTGCGCTTCTTTCCCGGGACTGAATCCCAGCAGCCGCAAAGCCAACATGAAGGCGAGACCCGGCTGGCTGGCGGCTAGGACGCAAATACGGGCGCTCTCAGTTTGGAGACTACTAATGGGGTTTCCTCTCAGCGCTTTTCCAACCCATTCCTGTCGGGCGAGCGCCGGAACACTGCTTCTGTTTTCACGCTTTTTCTTTGCTTCTTTCTGTTCCAGCTGTCAGCGGTAGGATGTTCGTCAAATCGGAGACCTTGGATCTGAAGGAGGAAGAGGACGTATTGCTGCTTCTCGGTTCGGCCTCCCCGGCCTCAGCGGCCCTGACCCCGCTGACGTCCAGCACCGAGGAGGAGGAGGAGGAGGAGCTGGGCGCGTCCGGCGGCGCTCGGCGGCAACGCGGGATCGAGGCCGCCCCGGGGGCGCGTGGCGGCTCGGCCGCGGGCGGCTCGGTCTGCAGGCCCGCGCGGCTGCTGGGCTTGGCGCACGAGTGCAAACGACGATCGTCCCGGGCCCGGGCTGTCTCTCGCGGCGCCAAGACCGCGGAGACCGTGCAGCGCATCAAGAAGACCCGCAGGCTGAAAGCCAACAATCGCGAGCGCAACCGCATGCACAACCTCAACGCGGCGTTGGACGCGCTGCGCGAGGTGCTTCCCACGTTCCCTGAGGACGCCAAACTCACCAAGATCGAGACCCTGCGCTTCGCCCACAACTATATCTGGGCGCTCACCGAGACCCTGCGCCTGGCGGACCACTGCGGCGGCGGCGGCGGGGTGCTGCCGGGGGCGCTCTTCTCGGAGGCCGTGCTGCTGAGTCCCGGAGGCTCTAGCGCCACCCTGAGCAGCTGCGGGGAAAGCCCATCACCCTCTTCCACCTGGAGCTGCACTAACAGCCCTGCGCCGTCCTCCTCGGCGTCCTCCAACTCCACCTCCCCCTACAGCTGCACTTTATCCCCCGCCAGCCCGGAGGGTTCAGACATGGACTACTGGCAGCCCCCACCTCCCGACAAGCACCGATATGCACATCACCTACCCATAGCCAGGGATTGCATCTAGAGCTGCCGTCTCTGTCACCCACGCAGGCCTTAGCAAGTCCCTTTTCTGCCCTGTATCACAATTTCCTCCCACCCTACCCTGACCCCAACTTTCCACGCACCACTGACCACCTCACATCACAAAGCAGATGTAGCTGTTCTCATTACTTGCTGGCTTCGTTGCACTCTTTTGCTGTGGGTTTTCTTCATTCACGCAGTCTGATTTAATGAACTTGTAATGAAGCTTGTTATCAAAGAGGATGGTGGAATTTTGGGTGCGCTTCTAGAAGAGGTGAGCAAGACGCTGGGAGCGATAGTGTGCGGAATGAGGGGTTTGCAGAGAGGGCAGACACTCCTCCCCTCACTTGTCACTGAGGAGAACACAGTGAAGTTCGTGTGAATCACCCCGGACCAATGCAACTGGTTCTTGTGATCTCGTCACCTTTGCATCTACATAGAGATGTTAATGTCGAGTAGAAAAAAAAATGTATCTTAGCATCTGAATTATTTTACCGGTAATAATATTATCCACAGATTCGCAATGGCTGGCATCTGCTTTATTCCCATTGCTGTCTGCAGGCTGTGGGAATTTCACCTGTCAAACCAAACTTTCCCTCTCTGATGTGCACTTTGTTCTGTTCCCAGATTCGTCACAATGCCTATTGTCCTGCCCTTCTCATTCCTTTTTCTTCCCCATTTTGCCATCTGTCCCTTATGATTTATAAGGGGGAAAAGTTGTTTTGTTAGAGGGCCAGGTTAGAAGTCATTGTATAATTTGTAGACTTTGTAATGATTGAATGCAAGCGTGGAAATTTAGGCTGAACTCTCTATCAAAAGAAAAAATGTGGAGGAAAAGGGAAAAATCAGGAGGGAGGATTGCTTCATGCATTATTTATCTCGACCTTTTAGGGGAGAAGGAACTCCCTCATTCTTTCAAGAGATTAAAAATAAATCAACAGACTGAAAACCTAAGCAGACACGGAGCATTATCGGGATCAGCCACACACGTGTTCCCTTCTATTTATTATAAAGAAAAATTTCATGGGAAAAGTATGTATTTTTTGTATATTTTACAGAGTTTATTCTAGTATGTATTTACATCTCGAAGAGCAAGAAAATTGTTCTTGTGATTAAACTATAAATAAAGTATCTAATTTTCATAATCCTTGAGTGTGATCTAACTTATTCCTACATCTGTGTGATTTAGAAAGAAAGTGGATTGTGTTTTTCTGAAATTTTTCCCACGTCAAATTGAATAGAGTTCTTGTGTGTTTCAGGAATGTGTTTATGTAGGGTTTTATAGGCATATATATTTTGGAAAATGACTAGAAGCTGGATCACATTTGAGGCATGAGCACTGAAATAAGATTGTAACTCAATATAAACACAAACTTGGAAGAAAAGTTTTTGAGCAAAGAAGAAAAGCTAAAAATAAAGCTGGAAGATTATATGATAACTAAGCCATGGTACAAGCCAAGTTTGAATCAACAAGTCACAATAAGATTTAAAGTTCAGAAAATGTTAATTAAAAATATGTTGACACTGCCTTTTGCACTGACATCATCAGCTTGGTCAACCAGTGTGGTAATTAATTCATCATCCCCACGTGACCCTCCTCGCGTACCAGACTATACAAAGAATAAATTATGTTTATTAGGTTTAATTATAGAATAATATGTAATAAATATAGTTAAAATTTGCTTAAATGTAATGTTTCTTAGAGTATATGGATATTAACAACAAAATTGTTTTGTAAAATCCTCATCTAATATTACATTACTAAGTTATTAATAACTGAGTAGAACAGAAGAGGCCTTTGTAAATTTCCTTCTTTATTTCCTTCAAAAAAGATGTCAAATAGATTTACAAATGCCAATTTGCACAATGTAGCAGCTAAAAAACACAAAAGAAATAGGATAAAATCAGTGACTATGACACCACCAGCAGCAACTAATAAATAGCACATGCTTGTACTGGGTGCAAATAAGACCACGTGATTTCAAAGATTTCTGCAGCTGGGTAATAATGACAGTTCTGACCTGAGTGCATTAGAAGATTCAAAAAAGTAAATTAGCACAGAGTTTTGCCTTGATTAAACTCTTTAGCCTTGAATATACAGATATCTGTTCACTGGGTGTTATAACTTAACTACAGAGATACATTTCTATATATTTAAAAAATGTTAAGGCTGTCATTCTGGTGTAGTCCACACCTGACAATGTCACCCTGTGTGGTCCGTATCCTTTACACCTCTTAGTGACATCACTATCTTTGTGAAATGTGTAAAAATCTGATTTTTACTCTTAACCTCTTAACAGTTATGTCAGTTGTAAACAGAAAAGATGAGACAGTTATCTTTAAGACCTCTTTCCAGGCCTGAAATGGATGCTAAAACTGAGTATTCATTAATTTGTTATTGAGAAGTTAATTTCCTATTAGTAAGCTAATGATTTGAAAAGCAAATTCTCATAGAAAAAAGATGTCTGTGGTGAAATAGAACAAGATATATCAGAATTAGTTTAATATAATATTTTTAAAAAGTAATTATATAAACAAAATTTCTTAAAGATAAAGCAAAAATTGTTCTCTAATCTCTGAGAAATAATATCCCTGGAATTGATGGAGTACCAGTTGTCATAGTCCAACAAGCAGATGGAGCCCTGGACGTACTTACAAAGCTCAAGATTGTGCCAAGAAATCTAGAAGAAAGCTACTGACCAACTGACTGCAAAAAATGCATATTTCTTCTCATTCTCCCCAAAAGTGATCCAACAAATGCGGAGATTACTCAATGATATCATGAACAAAAACAATGAAAGACTGGCCCGAGGGCCGCCAGCTAAAAGTCACCCACTTTTGTCTTGGTCACATCCTTTTCTCTTCGCTGGGCCAGCTGATCTCTCTCTCTCTTTCTCTCTCTCTCTCTCTCTCTCTCTCTGTTGATGTTATTGTTGTTAAGTGCCTGTCGAGTCGCAGGCGACTCATAGCGACCCTATGAAGGAGAGTCCTTGACGCTTGGGTGCCTTTCATCCTCTCTCCAAGTTCATAGGGTTTCCGGAGGCAAGCTATTATGGAAGTGGACACCATTCCTCCTTCCACATGAATATCATATACAAGCAAAATCTTTGTGAATATTATATAAGAATAGCTAGAATAGTACCTTGACAGAGCACTGCCAGAAATTCAAGCTGGATTTAGAAGAGGCTATGGTACTAGGGGTAGATATATCATTGCTGATGTCAGATGAATCTTGGCAAAAAGTAGAAGGATCTATACCTGTATTTATTGACTATGCAAAAAGATTTTACTGCGTGATCACAACAAATTATGACTAACATTGAGGAGACTGGGATTACCAGAGCACTTAACTGTGCTCATTCAAAACCTATACCTTGACCAATAGGCTATTGTTCAAACAGAGCAAGCGGACATAGCATGGTTTAAAATGATAAAAGTTGTACATCAAAATAGTATCCTTTCTCTGCACCTGTCCAATCTATATGCTAGGCAAACCATTGGATAAGCTGGGATTTATGGAGAAGAATGTGGCATCATGATTGGAGAAAGACTCATCAACAATTGGTATTAGGCAGATGACATAACCTCACTTGTTGAGTGTAAGGATGCCTTGAAGTGCTTGCTGCATAAGATCAAGAACTTCAAATTGGATTACATATCAATATCAAGAAAAGCAAAATCATTACCACTGGGCCAATAGTGACATTATGATAGAGAAGAGATTGTAGCTGTCAATTATTTCACAATCAAGAAATCAAAAGATGAATTACATTGGGAAAATCTTCCATTAGGGAACTCTGTAGAGCACTAAAGAGCAATGATCTCAGTTTAAAGACTAAGAGGCACCTGATCCAAGCCCTGATCTTCTCAATTGCTTGCTTTGCTTCAGAAAGAGGGACAATGACTAAGGATGAGAGAAGTACTGTTGTCTTTGAGTTGTGCTAGAGAAGAGTATTGAATATCCTACAGACTACCAAGAGAACAAATAGGTCAGTATTGGAGAAGGTGAAACTAGGGTGGCTCCTAGGAGGTAAGGAGGGAAAATTCCATTCTCACATACATTAAGCATATTGTTCTTTTGTTAGTTGGCCTTGAGTAGAGTACAAGTCATAGCAACCATATGAACAATAGATCTGAATCTTGTCCTATCCTGTGCCATCTATAAGGATGCTCCTCTCCAAAGAGCATGTTGTTACAAGGAGCTTTTTCTTGGAGAACGACATCATGATTGGGAAGGTGGAAGGTCAGCATAAGAGAGGAAGACCCTGGAGCGCTGGTGGCCTAGTGGCAAGAAGCAGCACTGCAATTCCAGAGATAAGCGGTTCGAATCCACCAGATGCTCTGCTGGAGAAGGAGGAGCCATCTCCTCCTGTACCAGTCAGATCTGATTTGATGGTACACACACACACACACACACACAAAAAAAATGTAAAAAAATTAAAAAAGACCCACAACATAATGGATTGACATGATGACTATAACAAAGGATTCAAGTATATCAGAGATGATGAGGATGGCACAAGAAAGAACAAGGTTCAGATCTTCTGTTCATAGGCTCACTATGAGCCACAGTTGACTCAAAAGTATGTAACAAAAGTATGTAACAAAAACACCACCACAACAATCTTTGAGAAACTTTTTAACTTACACTTTGGTCTCCAAAAGCGACTGAAGTTGGTTCAAAGATAACCAACTGACTTGTTGTTGATTGCTTTTGAGTTGAGCACTACTCATAGTGACTCTATGAACAAAAGACCTGAAGCCCCTCTACAACTATCTACATTTATTAAAGTTCATTGACTTTGCGGAGGCATGTTGTGGATGCCACTCCTGCTTCCAAACCTGTCATACAATATTTGTTGAGTCACCTGTGATGCATAGAGACCTATGTACAGCAGCTCTGAACCCTTCCCTGTCCTGAGCCAGTCTCACTAATTCTGACACACCAACCCCCATTGCCCCCGTCTCTGTATCGGAGGTCTTCCTCTCCTGCGTTGTCAATCCACCCTTTCAAGCATGATGTCCTTCTCCAAGGACGGATCTCTCCTGGCCATGTGCCCAAAGTAAGTGAGGTGGGGCTTCAAATCCTAGCCTCCAAGGAAAGACTTGGTTTCATCCTCTCCGAGACAGACCTATTTGTTTTCTTGACAGTCCATGGTATGTTCAAGACTCTTCTCCAGCACCACAACTCAAAGGAATTCTTCTTCTGTCATTGCTAGTCATTGTCCAACTCTCTGAAGCATAATAAGTAATTGAGAAGACTATGGCCGGAATTAGGTGCACTTTAGTGTCTAGAATGACATTGTTGCTTTTCCTGACAGCAGATTTTCCCAGTGCACTTCATCATTTGATTTCCTGACTGCTGGTATTAAGAGTGTTGATTGTGGGATCCGAGCAAGTGGTAATTGCTGACAACCTCAATCTCTTCTTCATCTATTATCGTGCTGCCAGTTGTCCCAGTGGTGAGAATCACTGTCTTCTTGCTGTTAAGCTTCAATCCATATTGGAGACTACAGTCCTTGACTTTGCAGCAAGTGCTTCATGTCTTCTTCAGTTTCAACAAGCAAAGTTGAAGGAGAAAGTTCAGAGTGCTCTGAAGAACTTGCCAAAAAAAAAAGCCCCAGGAATTGATGAAATATTAATTGACGTATTTCAGCAAATAGATGCTACCCTAATTGTGCTCACCAAGTTGTGCCAAGAAACCTGGAGGACAACTACTTGGCCAACTGACTGGAAGAGATCCATATTTATTCCCATGCCAAAAAAAAAAGTGACCGGAGAGAGTATGGAAATTATCGAACAATATCACTAGTATCATACACTAGCTAAATCCTCCTGAAGATTATCCAGAAAAGACTTGAGCTGTTCTCAGTACATTGATTGAGAACTACCAGAAACACAAGCTGGGTTTAGAAGAGTTTATGGCACTAGGGATATTATTGCCACACGGATCTTGACAGAAAGCAGAGAGTACCAGAAGAATGTCTATCTGTGTTTCATTGATGATGCAAAGGCATTTGACTGTGTGGGTCACAATAAATTGTGGCTAACCTTGAGGAAAATAGGACTCTCAGAACATATGATTGTGCTTACAATGAAACCTATACTTGGAACAAAAAAGCAGTCCTCAGAACAAAGCAAGGAAACATTGCATGGTTCAAAATCTAGAAAGGAGTGTGTCAGGAGGGATGCATCCTGTCTCCATACCTTTTCCATCTGTATGCAGAACAGATCATTCAGGAGGCAGGACTTAATGAGAAGGAGTGTGGCATCAGGATTGGAGGAAGACTCATCAACAACCTGTGATATGCAGATGACCAACTGACTAGTCATGGGTAAAAGATGACCAAAGATAGCCAACTGAAGTTTGAATACATACAAGGCTTAAGCCTTTGGGGAAGCAGTTTGGACAATACAGAATTAAAAAGACCATGTGCTAACTAAGAAATGATGAGTGTTCTGCATCTGTCTGTCTCAATCTGTTACACACTCATAGAGAGAGAGAGAGAGAGAGGGAGAGAGAGAGAGAGAGAGAGAGAGAGCAATTTTAGATCTACATTTAAGACAAGAATGGTGAAAGCTTATCTCACATATTTTGGGCATGTTATCATTTGGGGCCACTTCTTGGAATAGGACATTATACTAGGAAAAGTGGAGTGTCAGAAAAAAGAGAAGTCTCCTGAAAGGATGGATTGACACTGGCTGAATTAACAGGCTGGAGCATGTTAGAGATGGTAAGGATGGTATGGATAGGACAAGGTTCAGCTCTGTTATTTATAGGGTTGTAGTTGACTTGATGGCATTTAACAACAACAACAACTAATATTTTTTTTTATTTGGGCCAAATACTCTTGTTCTCAGCATAACTCAACTCAAACTCACTACCTGAGAGTGGGAATCGCTTCATAGCTGACCTTCCGGGGCCTTTTTTTTTTTAACAGATTATAAATCACATTTCAGGAAGAATCATATGAACAGAAGCCAATGGTAATGAAGGAGGAAGTAGAAGCTGCATTGAAGACAATGGCAAAGAATAAGTCCCCAGAAATTGATGGGATACCAGTTGACTTGTTTCAATTAGCTGATGCAGCCCTGAATGCAGTTACCTGTCTATGCCAGGAAATTTGAAGGACAGCTGTTTGGAAAATGGATTGGAAAAGGTCCATATTTGTTCCCATTCCCAAGAAGAGTGATCCAACAGAGTGGAAACTATTGAACAATATCATTACTATCATGTGTAAGCAAAACACTGCAGAAGATCGAATGAATGAAAAATGGCTACAACAGTACCAAGAGAGGGAACTGCCAGAAGTTCAAGTAGAAGAGGTTGTGGCACCAGAAATATCATTACTGATATCATAGGGATCCTGACTGACATGAAAGAGTATCAGAAGAATGTCTATTTATGTTTTATTGACTATGCAAAGGCATTTGACTGTGTGGATCATAACAAGTTATGGCTAACATTGAGAACAATGGAAATCCCAGAACGCTTAATTGTGCTCATGAAAAACCTATACCTAGACCAAGAGTCTGTTGTGCAAACAGAGCAAGAGAACACTACATGGTTTAAAATTAAGAAGGGAGTGCATCAGGGTTGTATTCTCTCTCCATATCTACTCAATCTTTATACTGAGCAAATGATTAAAAAAGCTGGACTCCATGAAGAGGAATGTGGCATCAGAATCAAAGGAAGACACATTAATAATATGCAGTATGCAGATAACTTTTCTACAGGACACATCAACCTCCCTCAGAGACATTACCACTAAACTTAAGAGACACTGTTCACAGCATAAGAAATTGTCAGCAGCTCATGTATTTGGAATCATAGAAGCCAAGAAAACTTCAGATACAAGCTGTCAGATTAAGGGTTAGACAACGGAAGATAAATGCTGAAGGGATTTGGTAGAAGTGAAGGGGTATCCTGATGGAGGGTGGAGGTGGGAAATACGTGGGTCAATACACTGGGCAAAGGGCAGGGACAACACTGTAACTAATGGTTAACTCCACAATGAGGGATTTATCATTCACTGTTCTATAAATTGCTTGTCTGTCAGATACTCCTAAATCTGAACATTCAGATTAAGACAGACTAGGAAGAAGGATTGGCCATCCACTTCTGAAAAAGCAGGCCTCCGAAAACCCTAAGTACAACAAAACACATGTAGATTAACAGAAAGGGCAACTGAAGCTGAACTTTCAGGTATGGAAATACAAAGGAAGAGGAACAGTTGTAAGCAGACACTAGTGATTGGAACATGGAATGTGAGAATCATGAATGTAGGAAAATTAGACATTGTTAAGAAAGAAATGGAACGCATAAATATTGACATACTAGGCATTGAAGAGATGAGATGGACCTGCATGGGGCTTTTTGAGTCAGACGATCATGTGATATATTACTCTGGAGCTTTCATAGTTAAAAGAGTAATTTCTAGATCCATCTTGAAGCACAACATTGTGAGTGACAGGATAATATCCATACGCATAAAAGGAAGTCCAGTGAATACCACTATCATTCAGATATATGCACCAACAACCAGAGCCAAAGAAGAAGAAATAGATGATTTTTACCAACTTTTACAGTCAGAGATCGATCAAACATGCAATCAAGATGCTTTGATAATAATGGGTGACTAGAATGTAAAAGTTGGGAACAGAGCAGAAGAATCAGTAGTTGGAAAACATGGACTTGGTGGGAGAAATGAAGCTGTTGATTGATTGTAGAATGATTGAATTTTGCAAAATCAATGACCTATTCATTGCAAATACGTTTTATAAGAAACATAAATGCAGGTTATACACACTATATCTGCCGAAAAAACTGCTGGAGAAGCTCAATATCAGCGGTGAAAACAAGGCCAGGAGTTGATTGTGGAACAGACCACTAACTACTCATATGCAAGTTCAAACTGAAGCTGAGGAAAATTAAACTGAATCCCCAGGAACCAAAGTATGACTTAGAGTTTCTCCCACCTGAATTTCAGAACCATCTCTGGAACAGGTTTGAGGCCTTAAACACTAATGAGCGAAGACCTGATGAGTTGTGGGAGGATGTCAAATGTATCATCCAGGAAGAGTGCAAACGGTCATTACAAAGACAGAAGAGGAAGAAAAGACCAAAATGGATGTCAGTAGACACTCTGAAGATAGCACTGGAGCGTAGAGAACCCAAAGCACAAGGAAGAATTCAAAATACTAAAGAGCTGAACAGAAAATTCCAAAGGGCAGCATGGGATGACAAAGCAAAATATTACAATGAAATGTGCAAGGAGCTGGAGTCAGAAAATCAAAAGGGCCAAACTCGCTCAGCATTTCTTAAGCTCAAGGAACTGAAGAACAAATATAAACCTCGAGTTGCTATAATCAAGGATGCTTTAGGCAGACTATTAAATGATCCGGGAAGTATTAAAAGAAGATGGAAAGAATATACTGAGTCACTGTATCAAAAGGAACTGGCAGACACAGAAGAATTTACTGAAATCACATATGAGCCTATGGTGATGAAGGAAGAAGTTCAAGCTGCTTTGAAGGAAATAGCAAAAAATAAGGCCCCAGGAATAGATGGTATACCAATTGACGTATTTCAGATAAGAGATGCTGCCCTGCATGTGCTCACCAAGTTGTGCCAAGAAATCTGGAGAACAACCACTTGGCC
>NW_006399762.1:18860403-18875387 GCF_000299155.1 Elephantulus edwardii
TGGAGGCAAGAATTCTGAGGCTTCATCTGACATACTTTGGACATGTTGTAACGAGGGAGAGGTCCTTGGAGAGGGACATCATGCTTGGGAGGGTGGAGAGACAGTGTAAGAGAGGAAGACGCTCTATGAGGTGGATTGATTCAGTGACTGGGATAATTGGGATGGGTGTGTCAGAAGCAGTGAGATTGGCACAGGATAGAGCAGGATGTAGGGCTGTTGTACATAGGGTCGCTATGAGTCACAAGTGACTCGACGGCACATAACACCAACATGCAGATAACACAACCTTGCATGCTGAAAGTGAGGAGAACTTGAAGCACTTCTTGCAGAAGATGAAAAACTACAACCTTCATTATGGATTGCATCTAAATGTCAGGAAAACAAAGATTCTTACTACTGGACCAATAAGCAACATCATGATAGATGAAGAAAAGGCTGAAACTATCAACAACTTCATCTTGCTTGTATTCAGAATTAACACCTTTGGACCAGCAGTCAGGAAGGAAATCAGGAGATGTATTGTACTGGGCAACTCTGCACTTAAGGACCTCCAAATTATTGAGGGGTAATGATATCGGCTTGAGGACTAAAGTGCATCTGATTCAGGCCATGGTCTTACCAATCACTTGTGATCCATCTGAGAGCTGGACGATGAATAAGGATGACAGAAAAAGAACTGATGTCTTTGAGTTGTGGTGTTAGAGAAGAGCACTGAACGTCCCACAGACTGCCAAAAGAGCAAGCAAATATGCCTTGGAAAATGTGTGGCTAGAGTGTTCTTTGTAGGCAAGAATGATGAGGCTTTGCCTCACATACTTTAATCATGTTGCTAAGAATAGCTATTCACTGGAGAAGGACATGATGCTAGAAATTGGCGAGGGAGAGGAAGACCCTCAACCAGGTGAATTGACACGTGGTGATTGCCGCAATGGGCTCTAATGTGTTGGAAGTGTGAGTATGGCACAGGATAGGACAGATTCAGATTTGTTGTTCATAGGGTTGTGATGGGATGTACTCAACTCAAGGACACCTAACCACCACCACAAAAAAAATCAGTCACATAAGAGGAGAGTGCTCATTTTCTCCCTGTTGGATTTGAACGACCAGCAAGTCAATACGTTGGGTTAGTAGTACAACTGTCTACAGACTAGGCCACCAGAGCCCCTTAATTGGCATAAAATATTGGTAATTTCATCTGAGATACTTATTTGAAACGATTTTCCCTCTATATCCTTGAAGAAAATACTGTGTTTAATAGTAAATCAAAAGAAAAATCAACACAAGTTTTGTGTGCTATAGAACTGTATGAAAATCTCTACTAATTAAGATATTGTGTTATTCCTAGCCTTTTTTTTTCATTGTTGCACATTTTCTTCACACCCCCAACCCATCCCACAATGCACCCTTTCTTCCAGATTGTTGTCTGTATTATAATGCCTAATCATATGTTCCTTTCTGACAGTTATTCCCTTCACCTGTTTTAATTGCCATGTTCATTATCTATCCACTCTTTTCTCATTCTCTCCCCAACCTCTCTCCCCGTCCCCGGTGTTATGCAGTATTTGTCGTTTGATGACTGAGATATTTCACTCCGGATAATGTACTCTGGGACTCCTCATGTTATGTAATGTTTTATGAGTTCATTATTTTTTAATGCTGTATAATATTCCATTGTGTAAATGTACCATAGTTTTTTCTATCCATTCATTTGTTGATGGGCACTTGGGTTGCTCCCATCACTTTGCTATTGTGACTAACACAGCTATAACCATCAGTGTACATATATCTGTTTGAATCGTGGCTCTGGTTTCTTTAGGGTATGTTCCCAGTAATGGAATTGCCAGTGGCTGTACCATTTTATATTTCCCCCAGCAGTGAATAAGAGTTCCAATCTTTCAACAACCTTGCCAGCATTTGTTTTTGCTACCTAGTTGAACTTTGCTAATATTGCTGGGAAGAGAAGATATTTAATAGTTGTTTTGTTTTAGCCAATTTTTGATGATATGATATGATATAGGGGAATATTATATTGCTTCTATATTCACATTTATGGTTCTAATTTTCAAAAACGGAGCCCTGGCGGCCTAGAGTTGCACTGCCAATCCAAAGTCATATGGTTTGAATCCATCAGCGGCTCCCCAAGAAAATGGGCAATCTTCTTCTGAGCAGTTACAGCCTTTGAAAACCCTCTAGAAAGTCAGCTATTAGTTGGTTCTGACTCTGTAGCATCTAACAATAATCACAATAGCAATGGTTAAAAAGACATACCACTCTCCCTCTCCTTTGAACATAGAAATTGCAGTATGAGTCTTAAAATTTCTGAGTTTTGATGCCAGCAATTCTGATAATGGTGAAACTTTGATGATCTAAGTTGCTCCTTTTGGAAACGTGTCAAGGAGAGTCTTCAGCACACTTCTGTGGTAGCAGAAGTCAGGCCCTCTTCCAAGTCCATGGGAAACCTGCAGTACTTAACAATAAGAACATTGGTGATTTAGATGGAAAGGCATGGACAAAGTAATCTAGAGAGAAAAACACAGATGAAAGGTAGTCTGATATCACAGTTTTGAGTAAGGACAACTTAATTCATGACCCAGCACAATGTAGGCGAAGAGCCTCTTAGTATTTATAGGGCCTGGCTTCATCATGGCAAGCTGCTCACTTAGCAGCATGCAGTTCATTCTGTCTACCCTCTGTGCTTCACACCCAGCCTTTCCATTTCTCATTTTGTGCAGACCTGCTAATGGGTAAGGAGTTGTGCTGCCAATCCAAAGGCAAGTGGCTTTAAACCATCAGGTCCAATTATTCTTATGTTGGCTAATCCTCTTTAGTAATCCTGGTGACACAAAGATTAAAGGGTCAGACAACTAACCAGCAGTCTGACCAGTTCTGTCAGCAGTCAGAACTCATTCACCAGCCTTTCTGAAGAAAGATGAGGCAGATGGCTTTGGTAAAGCCCCATGTGGGGAAGTTTTACTCTTTTCTATACCGTTGCCTATTATATTGGGCAAGTCAATTCTCAGGGACCTCTGCCCAAAATACTTAAGAGCAATGATGTCAGCTTGAAGATTAAGGTGAAACTAATTCAGGCCATGTTCTTCTCAATCACTGGCTACGAATTACAGATGAACAATGAATGCATAAAGATGACAAGAAGAAGAATTGATGCTTTTGAGTTGTGGTTCTGAAGAAGAGTACTGATTGCCAGAATTCCAAAGAGATGTGTCTTGGAGAAAGTGCATCAATAACGCTTCTTAAAGGGAAAGATGGCAAGCATCCTCTTTCGTACTTTGGTAGGTAGGCAAGGCTATTCCTTGGAAAGGAACATTATGTTTGTAAGAAGGAAGGTCAGCAAAGGTGAGGAAGGTCTCTCCCCCATCCCGTCCTCCCATGAGATGGATAGACAGTGCTTGCAGCAATGGGCTCCAGTGTGTCAGAGATGATGTGGAAACCACAGGATAGGGCAGCGTTCAGGTCTGTTGTTCATAGGATCCCTGAGTCATGCTGGGCTCTAACACCTAAAAACAACAAGTAGCAACTTCATAGGGTCTCCATTTGAGAGCCATTAAGAATGATCTTGCTGCCATATGTTGAGTTAAGCACAACTCATAGCGACTCTGTGAACAATGGCCCAAAACCTTTCTATAGTTATGGACATTTATCAAAGTTTGTAGAGTTTCCAGAGGCTTGTTTAGGAAGTGGATGCCGCTCCTGCTTCCAAGCTGCTATACTGGGCTAAGGATTCTCAACTCGCAGTTACCTCGGGTTGGTTGAGTTCCAGAATTCCTCTTCCCTCCTCATTCCTAACCTGTAGGAAGGAATACAGTTCAGGGTCAGAAAGCAAGACCTCTGTAGTAGGGAATGAAGTCGCTTTTCTATTTTTTTCCGATCTCCCTCCACTCTGTGACCACTTCGCGGCCAGCCTTATCGGCCTGCACAAGCAGGCTTGAAGGCCTCTGAGGACTGCGATGCCACTTTATTTCTGCAAGTTGACTGTGGACAAATGTCTGGAACAAGGCTGAAGGTGCTACAGTTCCCTCACAGGGAGAGTTGCAAGATCTTTCCAGTGGCAGCGGGTGCTCTGAAGCCTGTATGCTTACACGCACAGGGGCTGGAAGATCCACCCTGTTAACCGTGGAGGCGGCTTTTCAGCGCCACGGTGGTTCCCGTGGTTCCGGTTGGGACTGTGTTTCTTTCTTCTACAGGGTGAAGGGAGTACACCGGAGTTCCCAGGCGGTCTAGTCTGGGAGGGAGCCTGCCCTGCCTTGTGTGAAGCACGATGGCCTATGAGGATCCTTTCTGGGTCGCTGGGGTTCTGGGTGGAGAGCGGAGGGGGCTGGGCCCTGGCCGCCGGGTACAGGCAGCACCCCGGCATCACAGCCTCGGGCGGGTTGTGACTTCTGGGCCCCGACACCTGGAACCCGTTAAAAGCGCCCCCCTGGCGGCCCCGGCCTTTCCCCCCTGGCTCCGTGCTCCCGGCGAGCTTTGAATGTATTAATTAAATAAAGCGGGCAGTCCTTGAATCGGGCCAATGCAGGGCGCTCCCGGGAGCGTGAAAGTCCCGGCCTCTGAATCCGCAAAAGAAAATGTGTGAAAAGAGAATTAGTGAAATTAGGTTAGACCAATAAAACGTGAGGGCTCCAGCACCCCCTTCCCCCAGCCTCGGGCTAGAAGGGCTATCTGGGCTCGTCTATTGTTTCCCCGTCCTGGTAGGGGGTTCATTGTGTGATAAATAATTCCCCCTCCATTTTCTTTTAGCCTTAAAAAAAAGTATTTGCATAATCACTGCTTTGATGTGGTCAGAAATCAGAGGCTTGGACTTCCCAAATCTGCCGTTGGTAGCGAAGCAACAAAGCTCGATCTGTCCAGATCTTTCACTTCACAGACAGTGAGTGGGGTAGTTTGGCAGAAATAGCCGCGTTAAGCGACTGCCGCTTTTTTTTTTTTTTTTTTTTTTTTTTTAGGATTCACTTAATTTAATGATTAAACTTAAGGAATGTCCAAAGGTGGGGCCAATCAAAGAGTATCCTCGTATCCTCCCCCACCCCACCCCCAAGTCCGCCTGCGTTCATTGTTTTCTGGAGTTTCTTTGCGGAGCAGGCGGTCGGGTGGGGGCGTGCGCCCTCGGGGCCCGAACACGTGGCTCCTGCGATGGTGCACGCGTGCGCGCACACAAGTCTGCAGAGCACCCCAGGGTGAGGCCCGAGGGAGCCTCATTCTCCAACCCCCCACTCCCACCCCCGTTTGCTCTTCCTGGTTTGGTTTCTCCAGCCGTTAGGGTGTTGGTTTTATGGAGGAAGCTGAAGTGAGTCGCTCTTACACCTCAGTGGAATTTGGGGTGGGTTTGTGTGTATATGCGTGTGTCCCGTGGGAACGCAGCTTGGGGAGTTTCAGATAGTCCCCGAGGAGAAAGGCGAGCAAAGAAATGCAGTCATCCGGAAAGTAGACCGCGAAAGCCAGTGTGGACGGAGCTATTATTGCCTTACAAGGTGGTGTGAGTTGGAAGGACAGAGTGGGAAAGGATCCTGATGGTGTGTGTGCTACAACAAATGCCTTTTTCTTTTCTCCCCACTCCCTCCTGGCCAACGTTGGGAGAAGGGAGTGGAGGGAGAAATACTGGAGGGGACTGCACTGAAGCGCCCGCCCCCTGGCCTTCTCTAACCTCAGAGTTGGAGAGGGTAATGGTAACTTGGATTACAGACTGGCAACACAGGTGGAAGGCCTCTGACAGGTGCTGGCTCCACCCTCGGGGGAGGATCCTTCTTTCGAGGGTCGGTAGGGATGGTAGGGATCCCAGAGGGCTGGCTGTCCGGAGATATTGGCCGGAATGAGGAAGCTCCGGAAGGCCCCGCAGGTCCAGCGGCTCTCTGCTCCCTCTCCCAGCCTTCACATCCAACGAGCTAACTGGGGATCCTTATTCTGGTGTCCACGAGCGTTTGAACTGCAGAGCTGCTACGATGTTTAGTTCATCACGATCCATACTCTTTTGTCATTTGTTTCCCTTTGTGCCTTTGACTTCTCAAGTCTGTGATTTTAAAGGAATCTACTTTCTTCTCGTATCCACTTTCTCACAAAACAAAAGACATTCTTAAATAAAAGGACCTGAGATCCTAGGCCCTTCCTAATGATCCTATGCACTTTATTTTGGGAACAGTTCTTCCTCCTCTTCTTCTTCTTTTTTTGTTTTTTAAGTTGGTTTTCATTCAGTCACACATATACATTTCTTTTATAACAATGATTGCAACTGTATAATGCCATTATTTACAACCTCCTACCAAACTTTGCTGGAACAACTCTTTAGATTCTATTTACCATGCTCTGAATTCCAGGAATGTGATAAACTGAGTCAAAACTTGCGATTATTAACAAAGGACACATCTCCTAAGAAAAGACATTTATTGGGAGTTAAGCTGGTCTTTAGTAGTTTAAATGAGAATGAGTATGAATCTTTTCTAACAGGGCTTGTTGAATTATAGAGCTGTCTGGGTCATCAATGTTTTTCTTCATTTCTCTTTGTTTTCTATTAATTCCGTGATCACCTTCACTTTATTTCTCCTCCATTTGCTCAGCTGCATTCAACTTCTCATCCAACCTGCATTTGGTCTTTTATTCACACTTCTTGAGGCATACCTGGAGACTTTAAAAAATGGAGCAAAGAACCCAAACCTTTTGCCTATCACACTTGATCTATAAACAATTAAGTGAAAGTGCTGAAGTCCATGTAAAATGGAAACAAGAATCTTCAAAATAAGCTGAGAGCACTTGGGCCAGTTTCCATGGCAGCAGCTTGCAATAAAGCCTAATTCCTTGTGACAAAGAGGTCATCTTCCTTTTAAAACGTGTTTATGATCCCTTTGTGTATTGTATTTTGGCATAAAAGCTTCTCTGCACTGTCAGGCCTCCATGGGCAGCTCTATGACTCTCAAGGGGCTTTATTGCCTCCTTGGCATAAGAATAGCAGAAAGAAGCCAAACTAGTGCCAGTGTGACAAAAGAGGAACCCCACAGGCTTGCCATTGCTTGCTTTCTGCAATACATAAATCTTGTTATGCACTGGAGTAATAAAAAATGACAGATTCTGCGATAAATTTAATTTTGTGCCTTTTTCAGCGTTCTAGATCAATGAAAACATCACATGCAAATAATTAGAGAATGATTGAGGCCATGTGAGGATATGAATAATTTATTCTCTTGACTTATTTCCAGATCATTTTGGAAAAGGAGTCAAGTGAGGTAATATTTTGGATATTATCTGTGAAATTATCTGGTTAGAAACGAACTCCACCAATATTTAATTCCTGTCAAAATACCTGGAACATGAGACACACATATGCTTTTCTTGAATCAAATCTATCTTAGCCAACTATATGTTCTTTGGTTTTCATTAGGGAGCTCTGGTGGCCTAATTGGTAGGGAGTTGAGCTACCATCCCAAAGGCAGGCTGTTTGAATCCACCAGTGGTTGGAAGGGACAACGATGAATGATACCTAGTGTGATTTACAGCCTCTGAAAATCTGTGGGAAGATTAACTATGAGTCAATTTTTACTTGACAGCGATGAGTTTAAGGTTTGTTGTTTTTGTTGGTTTGTTTTAACACAACTAAGAAAACATTTTATGGTTAGTGTAGCAGTACATTTGTCCTGAGTTCAGGTCCAGTGTTTTTTTCTCAAAAGATTACTCAGGATCATATCTATATGATAGTGGATGCATGCACAAAGAATCATTTCCAATAGAGCTCTTGATAAGCTTTTCTAAACTGGAAATATGTATCATTTTTAATAGACTTGAGGGCCTTGTAGACACATTGTCGAGAGATACAAGTCATTGGGGAGGAGGAGGGAAGAGTCAGTGAAAGAGAGGAAGGCTGTCAACAAGATAGATTGACACAACAACAGCAACAATGGGTTTGGACACAGCAGAGATTGTGAAGATGGTGCAGCTTGGACAGGGTTTTGATTTGTTGATCCAGGGATTCCTATGAGTCTTAGATGACTTGATGCCACTTCACAAAAATGAGGAGAGTCTGTCAGCATCTTTTATCTGGAAAATATTAAAAAACTGGAGTTAAAGGCAATTTTTTTTTCTCTGTGAAGAAACAATTTAAAAAGGAGTGTTATTAAAATTTTATTTTATTTGGGTAGAACTGTTTTAGAATGCTGAATCAGTCTAACTATGAGTTGTAACTGATTAGATGGCACCTAACAATAGCAACAGCGTTTTAGGTAGAAGAGCCCTAGTGCTAAATGAAAGACCTGATGCTCTGCGGTGGAAAGTGAACAGTCTCTACTTGTCAAGTCTTAGGGCCCTGGAGATGACCATGGAAGGTCATGAGTCAGAATCAGCTCAATAGCGTATGTTTATATTAGGGAGAGTTTGCTAGACATCACAGAGTTTCTTTGGATCACACTGGTTCTGGAATACAAGTGAAGTAAAATTGATGAAGATATTGCATAGTGGAACCTACTTTGTTGTTATTAGAACTATTTCTTGTCTTGAAGCCTTTCATATATATATGTATGGGGATACAAGGGGGTAATGGTTGGGAGCAGAAGAGTAAGGATGGGCAGGGGTGAAATCACAGGGCTGCACAATTTGGTGGGTGGAAGGTGTGGTAGAAGGAAATGAAAAAGATACAACTGGGACCAGAAAAGACAGGGTAATGGTGAGCATAGTTCAATAGTAATTAATTTTATTTTTAGCAAAGAAATTATCTTACTCACTTGTGGGTTTCTCATTTGGAAATGGGGCACAGATTCTCTGGCTTCTTCATGCTGAACAGGCACATTGAAGTGAAGAGGAAAGGGGAGCCCACTTTAACACTTGACTGGTGGCCCTGGGTTGAGGCTACATGCCTTCTTGTTCAGTTAGAAAATATTTTCCTGACATTTTCTGCCCTCTGGACTGCAAAGTATTTGCAAGATAAGTTCAGTGAGGGTAGCTGGCCGAACCCTGAGGCTCCATCCTCCTTCGCTTCCTTAGCTTCCAGTTATATTTTTCCTTTTGTCTCTGGAACTGGGCTCAGGGTGCAAGTCTGGAGCAAGATTCAGTGTAAAGTTTACCTATAGGAAAGGGAGCAAACCTAGAGAGAACAAACTTGTGAGTTACAAATAGAAAGACTTTGGAGGTGATAGTTACAGATGTGCTGGAGAAGGAAGTAGAAGAAAGTGGCTTAGATAAATCTTTTTTGTATACAGTAGGTGGCTCTCTACAGCGACCTAGCAGCTCTTCTTGGGGGTGGGGTAGTGGAACACCCCAGGGGCCAAGCAGCACACCCTGAGGCCTGGGTGGCAGCCCTCAGGGTCCAGGTGGCACTCCTCACCACCAGAACCCTCCAAGGTCTGTACCCTGCACCCCACTAAAGACCATGGCCAGGGACAGCACCCCCATCTTCAGCACTGCCACCATTATCCCCCCACCCCTCCAGCAAGTGGTCCAACTGCAACCTGAAATAGACACCACTGCTCTTCCCCTCTACAAATGGAGAAGGGGCTTCGAGAGTGGTGAACAGATCCACCCTAGGTTGAAATAGTTCTTGACAGGAGTAGTCAACAAAGCAAAAGATGTGGTGCATTGAGAGTATCTGCTGTCCAGGATATGTTGTTGTTGTTAAGTGCCATCGAGTCATAGACTACTCATAGCGACTCTATGAATCAAAGACCTGAACACTTGTATAGATTTAATCATTTCTCCAAGTTCACAGAGTGTCCAGAGGCAAGCCATTTTGGAAGTGGATGCCATTCCTGCTTCCAAGCTTGTTTTAATCAGGGAGCTCCACTAAACTCTATCCACCATGGGCAACCATTATCACATTTGACACATCAGTGTCACAGTGTTTAGCATCACAGCAACCACGCGTTATCTCTGTACAGTCAATTGACAGACCAGTGACACACAATTCAGAAAAGTGTTTGACAGAAAATATTTAAAACCAGGCCTGAGTGCCACATATTGAAATCACCCACCTTTGGCTTGGTAGCATAACTTTCTATCCACTAGGCCCACAGAGCTCTCTCTATGGCTCACAGCAATTCTAGTTAGTTCTTGTCGTATCCTACATCATCCCCACAATCTGAGGCACGCTCAAGCCCATTGCTACAATCACCTTATTGGGTTGAGGATCTTTTCTTCTCTGACCTATCCAAGGAAATCTTCACTGACGGTGAGGTGCTCTCAGGTATCTAGTGCTTCATCTCCTGCAGCTCCACGGTGCCACTGCCTCTCCCTCCCTTCCCCACCCTATCTTCTCCCATGCCAGGGACCCACAGCCGTTGACACCTGCCACTGCTGGCCATGCAGGGGCTCTGTCACACCAGCTGCAGGACCCAGTGTCCACCCCCCCAATGGGGTCACAGCAGCAGGCAGTGGAAGCAAGACTTGCCCATGTTTTTTCAAGAATCTTTGTTCTCTTGATGTTGAGCCTCAACTATTGGAGACCAGTAGTCAGCTGTTCGACTGTTCAGGTATAGATAAACTGCAGGCTGTGGAGAGCCATGGGGCCTGTTTCAATGTGGCGTACCATGCCTCCAGGTCCTCGCGTTGCTTCCCCTGCCACCACCAACTTGGTTCTGAGAATTTATTTTTGAATAAGTTTGTTCTGCAGCCATGCAGGGGCTTTGTCGTACCAGCTGTGGGGCCTGGTGTCCACCTGCCATCCCAGGTGAGGGGATCCCTGGACTCCTACTTTGGTGGTCCCATGGGACTGTGGCAGCATGGGCCCAGCAGTGGGGGGCTGGTAGCAGTGGGAATCACCCAGGCTTTTTTGGGAATCTTTGTCCTCTTGATGTTGAGCCTCAATCCATATTGAAGACCAATAATCAACTGCTTAGTTGTTCAAGTATAGGTAAACTGCGGGCCGTGGAGAGCCATGGTGACCTGTTCCTATGTGGCTTTCCGTGCCTCCAGCTCCTCACGCTGCTTCCCCTGCCACCGCCATCTTGGTTCTTGCCACTTTCTGTCATATTTACCAGACATTATTCTTACTTCTTCTATGAAACAACATGTCTTTACTGTTGCCTTTACATTACTCAAAGACTCTTCTTCAAAGCCTTTTTTATCTTATTTGGTCCTGTGCTGCTTAGTTCCATTTCATCTGACATAACAATTCTGGTGGATATTGTGGGTAATAATAATTCTCAATTTTTATCAATATCTGATTTTTGTGTACCTTTGGGTGGGATCCCATTTCTGCTCTTATCTTCTTATCTTGAGATAATATAATTAATTACTTAATGTGGTTTTTCTAGTCTGATCTTTGTTAACTCTTGTCATATAATTGCATTGTTATTGTTGTTATTATGTGGAGTCACCTGTAACTCATAGCAACGCTATGTACAACAGCCCTAAGCCCTGCTCTATCATTGCCAGTCTTATTGTCTCCGGCATGTGTATCCTCATTACCCCAGTGACTGAATTAGTCTGTCTCATTGAAGGTCTCCCTCTCCTATGCCATCCTTCCACCTTTGCAAGCATGACATCACTCTCCAAGGATTGATCCCGCTTGGGATGGGTTCAGTTCCACCAGCTTCTCTTCAGGAGAAGGATGGGCTGTCACCTTTTGTGTGATTAACTGCCTCTGAAAATCTGTTGGAAAGTCAACTATGGGTTGGTTCTGACTCAATGATGCATAATAACAACAACAACAGCAAAGTTATTAAGAAAGAATAACCAGGAATTGAATACGTCCTTTGAATCTGAGATCCCTGTGCTAAAACTTCTAGGCCCAAGAGACACAGAGCTATAACCACTGAGCACTGGCGATAGAAAATATGGTAGCAGTAGAGGTGATAGTATAGGCAGCACCAGGAGGCTGGCAGGAGATGGAGAGGTGAACCCTTGGAGTATGAAGACTGAGCGACTTCTGGACAAGAGCTTTCTGGGCATTTGTTGAACCACTAGGTTTGTTGACCCATGGAGTTAGAAGTGAGTACCTTTGGGCAGGAGAACTCCTGGTGACATGCTTTTAGGGACACTTAAAATGGCAGAGCTAAAATAGAACACTTGGCTGAGCAGAGGAGGAGAAGACAAGGCTTTGAAGCTGCCTTGATTGGAGAACTCTGGGTGGAACAGTTGATAGCAGGTTTGACAGAAAGGATTTGGAGTGTTGGGGAATAGGAATACCTAACCTCATAGGAATTGGTCTTGGACTGCTGCTAAAGCTGTTGGATATTCTTCTCATTTGTGAAATTAATGGAGGTCATATGCCCCACACTTACAAAGTTTTTACAGATACTGTTCTTATGTGCTAACATGTCAGAACTGACTCATAGCTGACCCTCCAGTGGGTTTTCAGAAGCAGTAATTGCATGTAAGGAGTTTGCCTATCTTTTCCCTCACAGAGCAGCTGGTGGACTCAAACCGTGTGCCTTTTGGTTGACCAAACAACTTGTTACCACATTGCCACCAAGCTAGCTAATGGCAAGGCCCCCCCTCAAATAAAATCATAGCTAGGGTTCTGAGTGGTCAAATCTAATTCATAAGTCACTTAAACTTACAGTGGAGATTGCCTAAGAGGAGAAGAACAAATTTTGAATTTGCTGCTAATATTTGTTGTTAGATGCCATCGAGTTGACTATGTCTCATAGTGACCTCATGAAAACAAATTTGAACCTTACCCTACCCTGCTATCCTCATAATTTCTTGATGTTCCAGCCCACTGTTAAAGGCACTGTGTCAATCCTTTTCATGAGGGGAGGGTTTCTCCCTGTCTCTAACCCTATGTCTTTCCCAGAATGATTCCCTTTTCCAAGGACTGCCCTCCTGACAATATCCACAAAGTATGTGAGATGAAGTTTCACTATCCTTACCTCTACAGAGCGCACTTCCTTCATCTGTCATTATTATTCATTGTCCAACTTTCTGACCCATTAGGCTACTTGTTGTTGTTGTTGTTGTTTGGTGCCGTCGAGTCGTAGACGACTCATAGCGACCCTATGAACGAACAGCCTGAGCACTGTTTGTACATAGAGTTTCCGGAGGCAAGCCGTGTCGGAAGTGGATGCCGCTCCTGCTTCCAGGCTTGATTTAGTCGGGAAGCTCCTGCCAACACTGTCCACCATGGGTTCCCATTACCACAATTGGCACATCACTGTCACAGGTTTCAGCATCACCAACCAGGAACAACATGGGCGCTTCCTCTCCCAACTGCCTTTTGGCTTAAGGCCGCCTCCTGGTTCAAACCCTAGGCCCTGATGTCCCCAGGCATTAGACTACTAGAGATCCCTAATGTGTAGGAAGTATTTGAAAAGACTATGGCTTGAATCAGATGGATGCACCTTAGTCTTTAAACTGACACCTTTGCTCTTAGCTCTTTGGAGCCTTGACAGCAGATTTCCCCAGGGCAACACGTCTTTTGATTTCTTGACTGATGCTATCAAGGCGATTTTATTGTTGATCCAAGTAGAAGGAAATAATTGACAACTTTAATTTTTTTTTCCATTTGCCATCTCTGGTGGCTTAGTCGTAAAGAAGTGCACTACCAACCAAGAGGCACGTGTCTTGAATTCACCAGCTGCTCCCCTGGAGAAAAATGTGTAATCTCCTTTTGTGTGATTTACTGCCTCTGAAAATCCACTGGATGGTCAACTTTGAGTCCATTTTGACTCCATAATACACAACAACAACAACAACAACATAATAGAGCCTATTGGTCTAGTAGTGAGAATGTTTGATTTTTTGATGTTGAGATATAATTCATATATTGAAGGCTGTAATCTTTAATTTTCTGCAGCAAGTGTTTCAAGTCCTCCTCCTCTTCACAAGCAAGATTGTGTCATTTGCATAATGCAAGTTTTAGTGGTGGTTATTATAGCACAGTTTAAATCTATCCTGATTAATGTGGATGATCTACAGATTTAACTACATTATACACTAAGGAGCTCTGGTGGCATAATCTGTAGGGAAATGCACTGTTAAACCGAAAGTGGCACCTTTTTGGCAGTTCAAGTCCACCAGCTGATCTAAGGCAATCTCTTTCTTTTTGATCTACAGTCTTGGAAACCCAGTGGATGGTTTTCTATGATGCGGTTCTGACTGGATGGCAAAGAGTGAATGAATAGGTGATGTTGCTTATTTGTGGCGAAAGTCTTTGCATTGACCACAACTCCGAAGAATTTGAAGTATGCTGATTAGCTGAAGATGACTATATAAATGCACTTAAAGATTCTGCTATAAAACCTTTTTTCTTTTCATTTTAAAAGCATGCAGTCTTTCCCCCCCACTTCGTTTTTATTTTATATTGCTTTACATACAAAATTCATATACCTTGTATTTCATTTATGTACATTGCAGTTTTACTCATTGCTACATTCACATTGTGTTTCAAACCATCCTATATACATTGTGTTTTATAAAATTAATCACCATTGATCTATGCCTACTATTATCCCCTAGGTCTTTCCTAAATCCTTCACTGCCCCACCTCCACCCACCAAACTCTGTTATCCTAACAATTTCCTCCACTCCTACTTTCTGCTACTGTCCCTCGCCCCTTCCCCTTTTGAACTTGTATCCACATTTTACTAGTTGTTATACTTTTTAAAAAAATATTTTTATAGGTTTTTATATAATAATTCTTTTATATTATGTTTCCTTCAGATATACTATGTTTTAGACAATCTTTCATTTACATTGTATTTCATACAATTATTTGTATATTTTATATTATTATTTTAAATTGGTTTGCTTATGAAGTTTATATACATTGTGTTCTCCACTATTCTTCACTCATATTGTTTCATACAACCATTCTTATGCATTATGTTTTATAAAAAATTAATCACCATTGTGCCTGGCCAATCTTTACCCTGGTTTTTCACCCAGATTCTTCCCATTTGCTTCCCCCTCCCTTATACTTCTACTTTAACAATAATGTTCTGCAGTATTGTCCTCATGAGACTGAGTGATTTAGCATAATTATATCTAGATTCTCCCATGTTATATAGTTGTTGTTGTTGTTGTGATGTGCCGTCGAGTCGTTTGCGACTCATAGC
>NW_006399762.1:18876650-18893781 GCF_000299155.1 Elephantulus edwardii
TTCTTTGGAATGGGAACAAATATAGATCTCTTCCAGTCAGTTGGCCAAGTGGTTGTTCTCCAGATTTCTTGGCACAACTTGGTGAGCACATCCAGAGCAACATCTGTTATCTGAAATACTTCAATTGGTATACCATCTATTCCTGGGGCCTTATTTTTTTCCTATTTCCTTCAAAGCAGCTTGAATATAGTACTTTACAAAACCCTTGCTCTATAGTGCTGCAAACTGTTCCTATTTTCTTGCTATTGTGAATGACGCTGCTCTGAATATAGGTGTACGAATTTCCATTTGTGTCTCAGTTCTATTTTACTGAGAAAAATAGCAGTGCATTAGTTGGGTCATGTGGGAATTCTGAGTTCAGTTTTTTGAGGAAAGGTCCAACTGCCTTCCAAAGTGGTTATACCACTACAATACCACCAGTAGTGCAGTGTTTTATTTTTTTAAAAGCATACATTGTCTCATTCTCATATTTTAGATCTCACTTCAATAAACTAATTTCATTTCTCCACACAGCTGATCTAGGTGTAAGCATGCACAAAATGATCATATTTACCCACCTATCACTTTTGGAGAATAATTAATAGTATAGAGCTGTATTCAATTTTAGAACAATGTTATTGACTAGTTGAGGACATTTTGCAGAAGAGTACCTACATGCCCTTTTCCTATAAGAAGGTCTGTCTAATTGAGAACTCTTGAAGACAATTATTTCTTTGTTCTATCTTTATTCAGAATGACACCGAAGCAGTTCAATAGATCTAATGGCCGATTTAAAAAGGAAATTGATTCCTGGGGCACTATGGCTAAAATTCACTCTATTAGTGCTCTTTGACCTTAATTTACCAGTTATATAAGAGGATGGCATAATTTAACCACATATTGTATAACTCAAACTGAAACCCCCATCCATTGCTGGGGATTCAGAACTGAATCATAGCTGACCCTCCAGTAGATTTTTGGAGGTTGTAAATAATACAAGAGGAGATTGTATATCTTTCTGCTGTGAAGCAGATGGTGAATTCAAACTGTAAGGCACCACTGTTGAGTCAGCAGCACCCCTATCCACTATGTCCTGAGAGCTCCCTACTTACTGAAGGGAGTAATGTGATGAATATATTAATTAGAATATATGATATGAATGTTTATTTTGGGGAAACAAAGTACTGGATTGAGTTTAAATAAATTCATTACTGTCAAGTTGGGATTGACTCATAGTTGACCCTCCAGCAGGTTTTCAGAGGCTATAAATCCCCCAGGAGAAAAGTGCCCATTATGTTCCTGAGGAGCTCCTGGTGGATTTGAACCTCCTACCTTTGGATTGGAAGTGCAACTCTTTACCCATTAGGCCACCTGAGTGCCCTCTGGATTAAGTTGTTGTTGTTATCATGAAATGTGGTCAAGTTGAATACAACTCGTAGCGACCCTATAGACAATGGATCAGGTCCCTATCCTATCTTGTGCCATCCTCATCTCTGGCACACTTGAGCTCATGTTACAGTCACTGTGTCAATCCATCTCATTGAATGTGTTCCCATTCTTTGCTGACCCTCTATCTTTTCAAGAATGATGTCATTTTTAAAAAACTGGCCCCTCCTAGCAACATACCCAGAGTATGTGTGATGAAGTCTCACTGTCCTTGCCTCCAAGGAGCATCCTGGTTGCACCTTTTCCAAAACATATTTATTTGTCCTTTTGGCAGTGCATAGGATATTCAGCCCTCTTCTCCAATACCACAAATCAAATACATCAGGTCTTTTCCTGTCATTCATAGTCCGATTGTCAACTGCATAGTAGTTGCTCAATAGTTTCTGTTATAAGTGACTGTGCCGCTATGAATATGTATTTTATCTTGTTGTTATATGCCATTGAATTGGAACCAATCCACAGCTGACTCTCCAGTGTGGTTTCAGAGGTTGTAAATCACAGAGTTGGAAATTACCCATTTTTGAATGGAATTACCCATCTCCCATGAAGCAGCTGGTGGATTCGAACCACTTGCCTTTGTATATGCAGTGCTACGTTTTATCTCTTAGGCCACAAGAGCTCCCAATTTAGTTTATTAATTTAAAATTTTACAGCTAGCTAAAATATTTCCAAATTTCTGCTGGCTTTGATTTTTCACTCAATTACATATAGATATCTTTCCATGTAAATTTATATCAACATTTGCTGTTGTGTTAGTTCTGACTTATGTTTACCCATGTCAGAGTTCTCATGTCACTGAAGAACTGCACTCCATAGAGTTTTCATTGGCTAGAACCTTATCCTCTGTGACACCTCTACTTGGTTTTTAAAAAAATTTTATTTATTTATTTATTAATTTAAGAGTATAGACTATGACACAGAGGGACCTTATTGGCTCTGATTTTTACTATTTCTGTGAAGTAGAATAGTTTTCCTTTAAGAAACACTTTGGTAAAAACCTAACAGTTTTATCTTTTAAAGGAGCTCACATTAATTTAAAAAAAATAAATAAATGCAGAGACCAACATTCAAGCTGTGTCTTTAAAAATGAAAATTGGAGGATGGAGAAAAGCTATTGAAATGTCCCTGAAGCTAGGCAATATGACACCTAAGACTTGCCAGGCACCTCAAACAGGACCTTGATTTTCATTCAGCACATGCTCAGAACAGAAGCCAATCATTTTAGGAGTGTAGGAAAAGCAAATCTTGAAAAAAAGTTTCTCTCTTTTAAGCTGCCTCCAGGCAGGGGGTGGCTGTTTCTTTTCTTCAGAGATTCATATTCCTTCATCTGCCTCCTTTCTCCCTGATCTTTAAAGGTGTCTCTTGATTTGTGTATCGTGGATCTATAAACACATCACACAAAGCAATTTAACATTTTTCTTCTTGGGGGGAAAACAGATTAAGCCTCAGATCCCTATGAATAGCTCTGCTCTCTCTTTTTTAATAAAGAAGAGTTAGACTGGACCAGTGCCGATGGCATATTTACCTTCATGAACTAAAAAAAAAAGTTAATTACTGCTTGGAGCAAGTTAGTCTGGCTGTCCTGAGCTGTCTTTTATTAGTTGTCCCCTTCATTAATTTCTCTCACTGGATTTGCTGCTAATAGCTGCTTGGTCCCAGTCAGCTCAAAGCCGCATCTGTGCCATTGAGCAGAAAACTAGGAGTCTGTCCAAATGGGGGTGGTGATGGGGTGAGGGAGACGCTATTTACAAATCAACTCTTATTAACATGATGGCCTGGTTTGATGAAGAGGGAGCTGGTGGGCCTCTGAGCAGAAATGCCTGGAGCAGAAAAAAAGATGGTTAAAGTCTAAGAAGGCAGCATTGACCACATAGATTTGGAATTTACTTCATTCCTATGAATTAACTTTCCTTTAGCATCAACTTCGAAGAGTAATATTTGCTCTCCCACTACCTGCTCCCATTCGTCCATAGGCTTGATGAAGTGTAATACTGTGTTTCTGTGTCATTAAACTTTAAGAATAGCAATTTTTAAAAAGCATTGCTGTTTTAGTAAGAAGGACATGGTTTTCTCTATAAGGTGCAAATCAGTAATAAGTTATTTTTTTCCTTTAGAAACATAAAATTTATGTTTTTTATGTGAATTAGGTACACTGCCCTGACCACACAGAAAATTTTCAATGTACATTACTCTGAAAATGTCCAAACATTTTTAATTTTTTTCTAATTTATAATCTACACTGATAACCTGTTTACTTACACTGTTTCTCCATTAGCATGCACATTTCATGAAGGCAGGTACACATGTATACATATAAGTATATGTATATGTATATGCATATGCATATGTATATGTAGGCGTGTGTATTTCGTGTAAAGCTCCAGTGTCTGTAACACTGTCTTGCATGTAGTAAACCCAAACCAACTCGCTACTGTTGAGTTGATTCTGACTCATAGTGACCCTGTGGGGCAGGGTAGAACTGCTGTTTAGGGATTTCAAGGCTGTAAATATTTATGGAAGCCGACTGTGAGATTGAACTATTTTTCTCTTAGAGTTGAGTATTTAGCCACTACTCTATCAGGGCTTTTCAAGGAGCACATTTATTTGTGTTTACATAAAACCTATATACTTGCATCAAGAAATCATTAGATTAGGCAAGGAAACACTACAGGGTTCAAAATCAGGAAAGGAGTGTGTCAGGAATGCATCCCATTCTATACCTTTTCAATGTTTACACAGACCAGAATATTTGGGAGGCTGGACTTTATGAAGAGGAATGTGACATCAGGATTGGAGGAAGACTCATCAACAACGTGTGTTATGCCGCTGACACAACCTTGCTTGCTGAAACTGAGGAGGACCTGAGGTGTTTGCTGCAGAAGGTCAAGGATTTGAAGCTCAACATCAAGAAAACAAAGATTCTTACCACTGGGCCAATTTGCTGCATCATGGTAGATGGAGAAGAGATTGAGATTGTTAACAATTTCAGCTTGCTTAGGGCCACAATCAACACCCTTGTCACCAACAATCATAAAATCAAAAGAAAATTAGGAAAATAATTAGGAAAATCTGCAGTCAGGGACCTCTCCACGGTGTTAAAGAGCAACCATGTCCATCTAATC
This sequence comes from Elephantulus edwardii, assembly GCF_000299155.1. Classification (NCBI taxonomy): domain Eukaryota; kingdom Metazoa; phylum Chordata; class Mammalia; order Macroscelidea; family Macroscelididae; genus Elephantulus; species Elephantulus edwardii. The sequence goes on from NW_006399762.1 coordinate 18,881,198, forward strand.
TAAGGTGCACCCGATCCAAGCCATGGTGCTTGCAATTACTTGAGAGGCATCCAAGAGCTGGGGAATGACTAAGGATGACAGAGGAAGAATTGATCCTTTGAGTTGTGGTGCTGGAGAAGAATATTGAACATACTAAGGACTTCCAAGAGAACTAACTGGTCTCTCCTAGGGAAAGTAAAACCAAATTTCTCCTTGGAGACAAGGCTTTTGAAGCTCTGCTTCACATACTTTTGGCATGTTGCCAGAAGGGGTCAGTCCTTACAGAAGGACATCATGCTTGGAAGGGTAGAGGGACAGTACAGAAAAGGAAGACCCTGGATGAGATGAATTGATTCCATAACTGGGGTAATGCTGGTAGGTGTGTCAGTGAGATTGGCTCAGGATGGGCACAGAGTTCAGAGTTATTGTACATAAGGTCACTGTGAGTTGTATATGACTCAATGGCACATATCAACAGTAACAACAACTAGCAGAGCCCCTTTGCATATTAAAGATACTTTAAAATTTTTTGTGGCATTAATGTTGAAGAATGAAGGAACTTTTAGTAGACAAAGTGTAAGTGCATTGATAGATGGTGTTCTGTGCCATTGAGTCAATTTTAATTCGTGACAATCCTGTGGGACAGAGTAAAACTGCCCTGTGGAGTGTAAAAATCTGTTGTTGTGGGTACTTTAGAGTCAGAAAATAATGTTGACCATCCAGTGAGTTTTTAAAGGTAGTAAATCACAAAGGAGGTCATTGCCAATTTGCTCCCTCAAAGTAACCTTTGTGTTGGCAGTGCACTTTCTTACCAATAAACCACCAGGCCTCCCTGAATGGTTGGTTGTTGTCTTTATAGGAGCGGACTCCCACATTTTTCTCCAACTGAGCAGGTAGAGCTTTGCATTGTTGTCCTAAATGTGCTTTACTACTGTGCCACCAGGGCTCCTTTTGGTAAACAGATGGATAAATAGATAAAAAGTTGCCATCAATTCAGCTTTGACTTATAGAGACTTTATGTACAACAAGGTATTTTCTGATCTGCATCATATTATGATCACTTCCATATTTGAGTCTATCACTGTAGCTATTGTACCAGTCCATCTCACAAATGGTCTTTATTGCCTTTGAGTGCTATTTTCACCAAACATGATGTTCTCCTCTGGTATTAATCTCTCTTTATGACACATTCACAGCAAGCAAGCTTGTCAGTGCTTTCTTGTGATCTGTAAGGCAACAGTTCTGGGCTTTGCATGCAGGGACCTGGAGGTTACACAATAAAGATAAATAAGAAGGCTTGGTTTCAGAGGGCTTTGAGTCAAGTATAATTTACTTTTAATAAATGTAGGTAGTCCTGTTAGCTTTGGTTATGCTTCTCACTTTATTCACTACATTATTTCCAGGAAAGACACCCTGAGTGAAAATGGGGAGAAGTAAATTATCTATAATATTACAGTAAATATAAATACCTACTTGTAGAACACATGGTGATTGTCTCAATGGGATCAAGTGTATCAAAGATGGTGAAGACTGCACAGGATAGTACAGGGATCAGAGCTGTTGTTCACAGGGTCACTATGAGTCATACTCAATGACACCTAACAACAACAAATTATAGAACATTATGTTGCTGTGTATAGATATGTTCATATTAGCATAAAGTAAAACTTTAAAAGATAGTCATCAAATGATAAAAACTACTGGGGAATGTGATTGTATTGGTGGGGTAAAAGATGCCCTTTTCCTTTGGACTATATATGAGTTGTTTGGACTATAGACACGTTATGGGATTACGTCAAAGGCACCATACAGGATAAAAGTAAAAGATTGTTACAAGTCAAGAAAGAATACAGGGGGGAAAGGTAAAAGGTCATTAAAAGTCAAGAAAGAGGGGAGCTCTGGTGGCCTAGTGGTAAGGAGCTGCAACTACAATCCCAGAGGCACACGGTTCGAATCCACCAGATGCTCTGACGGGGAAGGAGGGACAATCTCCTCCTGTACCAGTCAGATCTGATTTGATGGTACACTCACACAAAAATAATAAAATAAAAAAAAAGTCAAGAAAGAAAGAAAATACCAAAATGAGTATCAGAAGAGACTCTAAAACTTGCTCTTGAAAGTAGAGAAGCTAACACAAAAGGAATGAAATAAGAGAGCTAATCAGAATATTTCAAAGGGTTTCTCAATAATACAAACCAAAGTGCTGTAATCGAATGTGTAAAGACCTGGAGTTAGAAAAATAAGTACAGTAAGGATTTCTCAAACGGAAAGGAGTAAAAAGAACACACACACACACACACACACACACACTCACACACGCTTCATGTGCAATACTGAAGGATTTTATGGGAAAATCCGAGTGATACTGGACAAATCAAAGAAAATGGAAGGAATAAACAGAGTCACTCTATCAAATGGTAGACACCGAACCATTCAAGAAATAGCATATGAACATGAATCAATGGTAATGAAGGAAGAAATTCAGTCTGCACTAAAGGTAAGGTCCCAGGAATTGATAGACTATTTGTCAGTTGAAGTGTTTTGGTGAGCAGACGCAAGAAATTTGCCACATAATTTGGAAGACACTTTGACTAACTGGAAGAGATCCATATTTGTGCCCATTCTTAAAAAAAAAAAAAAAAAGTTAATTCAACAGAGTGTGGGAATTACTCAACAATATCACTGATACCACATTCAAAAAAATCTTGCTAGAGATTATGAAAATATAGCTGGATTAACACATTGACCGAGATCTATCAGAAATTCTGGTGGGATTCATGAGAAGCTGTTGGAATGGAGATAGTGTTACTGACTTCAGCTACCTCTTGGCTGAAAGGAGGATACAAAAATGATGTGTGCCTTTTATTGACTGTGCAAAAGCATTTAACTTAGTGAATCATAATAAATTATGCTTAACACTGAGAAAGATGGTAATTCTAGAAGTCTTAATTGTAGTCTTGTGGAACCTGTGCATGGACCAGGAAGCAGTAATTAAAATAGAACAAGGTACAAGATACTGCATGATTTAAAATCAGAAAAAGTGTGCATGATGGTAATTTCCTTCCTGTATACCTATTTAATCTTTATGCTGAGCAAATAATTCAAGAAGCTGGACTATATGAAAAAGAATTCACCAGAATTAGAGAAAGATGAACTACAGTGTTTGTTTCTCACAAGCAAAATTTGTTTGCTGAAAATGAAGAGGACATAAAGGAACCACTTCCTAAAAAAGGCCAAAGATTGCTGTCTTTAATTGCATTTTGACATCAAGTAAACAAAAATCCTCACCACTGGGTTAATTGCCATAACAAATTGTAGGAAAGCTTGAAGGTGTCAATGATTTCATTTTACTTGAATCTACAATCAACACGCAAGGAAGCAGAAGTCCATAAATCAAAAAATGTATTGCATTAGCAAAACTGTTGTCAAGGTCCTAAAGAGCAAGGCTGTCAACTTAAAAACTAAGCTGTGCCTGACCCAAGACATGATATTTTCCGTTGTTTCATATGCATGTGAAAGTAAGACCATGCAGCATCTCATTCTGTTGTACGTAGAATGGCCATGTGTTGGCAACTTTATGGCAACTAACAACAATAGCGATGCACAGAGATAATAGTGCAACTTACTTGAAAAGAATTTAAATGTATTATTGTCTCTTTTTCTAAAGATAAGAAAAAATGTAAAGCCTATGAAGAATAATTTAACCAGCAGTCTTCTAGGAAAAGTTCATGACTTACTCAAAACGAGTGGCATGCATAAGGCTTCTGAGCAAGGAATGGATAGAAGGTGAAGTACTTTAATAGGCTACCAGTGACCTTTTCCTGGAATAACTTGTAGAGGGAGGGTAAAAACTGTGGCATGATGAGCAAAGTTTTAGCTCCCCTTCACAGCAAGTCAATGTCTAACTGAAAAATCTAAGCTCTAGGAGTGGGTAACAATTTTATAATAGAAAGACAGGATTCACTGAGAGAAAAAGCATACTATTTTATTTGTGTTGTTGAGAATATGCACTAGATAACATATATTAATTCAGTAATTTCTACATATAATTCAATTAAATTGATGACAATCTTAAAGTTGCATAACATTTCCTGAATTGTCTCTTACTACCCTCTGACAATCAACAACCACCTTGTAATTCCATTTTCTCCTTAATAAAGCTTGAATTTCTAGATAGTTTCTGATTTCCTTTTGATGTACTTCTCCAACCAGTCTTAAATCACCTTCAGCAAAATTTTACTTACATATGATATCAAAGATATTATTTCATAAATACATACTCAAAATCTAAGATCAAGAGAAAGTGGTTAAAACAGAACAAAAGGGTATCACATAGTTTAAAATCAGGAGAGATGTGTGTCGATTTTAGATCTTTTTTCTCCCTTCCATTAATTTATTTACAAAATTCTAATACAAATTAGAACAAATTCTTTCCATTTCCCTCACCCCCACACACTTCAAACTGTACAACCCAATGATTAATCCCTTCTTCCCCCAGTATATTCACATCCCTCTGCTTCCAGCCTCTCCTACACCTCCTGGATCCTTATACTCATTCTATAGTAACGATATTATACAATATTTATCCTTGTGAGACTGAGTTAGTTCACAAACTGAGATTTGTACACTGCAAGAACATGAAAACAGCCCGAATGTCCAACCACAAATGAATGGACTGAGAAGTTATGGTACATTCACACAAAGTTATTGCAGGAGCAATAACTTTGTAAATTATTAATAACTTTGTAAATTATTACCTAACTTGGGAGAGACTGGAGAGCATTATGCTGAGTGAGCTAACTCAGTTTTATATCGTTTTATTTTTTATAGTTTTATATTTTTCATCCTACTTAATCTATATTCTGAGAAATAATCTAAGAAGCTGAATGATATGAAGATGAATGTAGCATCAGGATTGGAATAAGAATCGTTAACAATCTACAATATGGTGCAATCTTCCATCCTAAAAATGAAGAGAGCTTGAAGCACTTATTAAAGAAGATCAAATTCTAGTTCTTAGTACAGATTACACCTCACCATCAAGAAAACTATATTCCTCACCATTGGACCAATAGGTAAGATCATAACAGATGGAGAAAAGACTGAAGTTGTCAGTGATTTAATTTTACACGGATCCATAATCAATGCCCTGGGAAACTGTTACTGTTATTAGATGCTGTTGAGTTGGCTTCAACTCATAGTAACTCTGTGTACAAGAAAACAAAACCACACCAAATCTTGGTTCTTCCTTACAGTTTCTGTTGTGCTTGAGTTCATAGTTACAGTCTCTGGGTCACCTCTCTGAGAGTTTCTTATTTTGCTCACCCATCACTTTCCTAAGCATGATGTTCTTTTCCAGGGACTGGTCCTGCCTGATAACATACCCAGAATATGTAAGATGAAGTCTCACCATTCTTTTTTCCCTAAGGAGCACTCTGGCTGTACTATTTTTACCCTCCCTCCTTTATTTTTTAAAATTAATATTAATGAACTTTTATAGAGACTTTGAATTTCTATTCATTCATTGTTGCACACTTTCCTCCCTGCCCCCTCATCCCCATGTTCGCTCTTCTCTTTGAAAAATTTAAAAAATAAAAATTCTTTCATTGTTATACAATCCCTCCCCTCCAGTCTATTCCACTACGCAGCCTTCATTCTGGACTCCTGTCATGACAATAATACCTAGTCATATATCCCTTTTAAAAAGTTCTCTCCCTCTTCTGTTTCAATGCATTATACATTATTTAACCACTCTTTTTATCCACAGTTACATTATGCAGTATTTGTCGTCTTGTGACAGAGATATTTCACTCAGCATAACGTCCTCCAAGGTCACCGATTTTGTATAATAATTCATGTGTTCCTTGTATTTCAAAGCAGCATAGTATTCCATTGTGTGAATATACCACAGCTTCTCTATTCATCTGTTTGTTGATGGACACTTGGGTTATTTCCAACTCTGTTATTGTGAACAAAATGACAATAAGCATGGGTATGCATATATGTCTGCTTGGGTAGCAGTTCTGGTTTCTTTAGGGTATATTCCCAATAGTGGAATTTCTGGGTCAAATGGTATGTCTAGTACCACCATATTGCCTTCCATAGTGATTGCACCATTTTCAATCCTACAACAGTGAATAAGGGTTACAGTTCCCCCACAACTTCGCCAGCATTTGTTGTTTGCTGTTCTGTTAAATCTTGCTATTCTTACTGGAGTGAGATGATATCTCATATTTGTTTGATTTGCATCTCTCTTAGAGGTAGGGATTTTGAACATTCTTAATGTGTTTGTTCACCATCTGAGTGTCTTCTTTAGGGAAGTGTCTGTTCATATCCTGTGCCCATTTTTAAATTGTGTTGTTGACCTTTATCTTGTTTTGGTGCTCTACTATTTTCTAAATTCTAGACATAAGTCCCTTATCAGATATGTCATTACCAAATATTTTTTCCCGAGTCGATGGCTTCCCTTTTTACCCTGTTGGAGAAGGTTTTGGATGTGCATAGGGATTTTAATCTTAAAAGGTTTCAATCATCTATTTTACCCTCTCCTGGTTGTAGGTTTTTCAGGATGCTTGGAAGACTTTATGTTGTGGATTAGAGCTTCTAGAGTTCTTCCAAACTTTTCTCTAATGAAATTTATAGTTCTTGGTTTTAATCGTAGGTCCTTGATCCACTTTGAGTTGGTTTTTGTGTATGGAGTAAGGTGTGGCTCTTGCTTCAGACTTTTACACATAGTTTTCCAATTTTGTCAATACCATTTTAAAAAAAGTTTGTTGTTTCCCCACTTAACTGATTTCATCTCCTTGTTAAAAAACAACAGTTGATCATAGGTATGTGGGATGTTTCCTGGGTTCTTGATTCTATTCCATTGATCTATGTGTCTGTAATTGTACCAGTACCAGGCAGTATTGACCACCACAGCAGTGAACTAGGATTTGAAATCAGCGAATGAGATGCCTCTTAACCTTATTTCTCTTTTTAAGGAGTGCTTTGCTTGTTCAGCACCTCTTTCCATCCCAAATGAAATTGGAGATCGCTGTTTGCATCCTGTTGAAGAATGGGATTGATATTTGTATTGGGATTGCTTTGAATGTATAAGTTGCCTTTGTTAGTATTATCATTTTCACAATATTGAGTCTTCCTATCCATGAGCAAGGTATATTCTTCCATTTCTCCAGGTCTCTTTTTATTTCTTGTAGTAATGTTTTGTAATTTTCTTTCAATAGATCCTTTGTGCTTCTGGTTAGATTTACTCCCAAGTATTTAATCTTGTGATTAGCTATTGTGTGAAGGGTATTGTTTTTCTTAGTTCCAGCTCTGTATTGTCTTTCTCACTGTAGAGAAATCCAACTGATTTTTGTATGTTGATCTTGTATCTTGTCACTTTGCTGAACTGGTCAACTATTTCCAGTACTTTTCTTGTTGAGTCTTTAAGGTTATCATCTGCACAGAGAGATAATTTTACCTCCTCTTTGCTAATTTGGATACCTCTTATTTCCTTCGCTTGTCTTACTGCTATCACTAAGACTTCCAGCACAATATTTAATAGGAGAGGTGATAGTGGGCATCCTTGCCTAGTTCCTGTTCTCAAAGTGAATGCCTTTAACCTTTCTCCATTAAGAACAATGTTGGCTCTTGGGTTTGCATATATACCTTTTACTATGTTGAAGAAATTTCCCTCTAATCCCATTTTGTTGAGTGTTTTAATCAGGAAAGGCTGTTGGATTTTGTCAAATTCCTTTTCTGCATCAATTGATAGGATCATGTGGTTCTTGTTCTTTGCTTTGTTATTAATGTGATTAATTACAATGATTGTTTTACTTATGATGAATCATCTTTGCATAATTGTTATGAATCCCACTTGGTAATGGTGAATTATTTTTTAATGTATCATTGGATTCTATTGGCCAGGATTTGAGTCAGGATTTTTGAATCTATGTTCATGAGAGATATTGGTCTATAATTTTCTATTTTGGTGGTGTCTTTACCAGGCTTTGGTATCAAGGATAAGTTTGCTTCATGGAATGAGTCTAGGAGAATTCCATCTTTTTCTATTTTCTGAAATAATTTATGTAGAATTGGTGACAGTTCTTCTCTGAATGTTTGATAAAATTCACTTGTAAAACCATCTGGTCCAGGGTCTGTTTTGGCTGGAAGTTGTTTTATTTTCTTTTCAATTTCTTCTTTTTTTCTTTCAGTTCAGGTATTTAATTTTGGTTTGTGTCAGTTTAGGAAGGTTGTGGATTTCTAAGTATTTATCAATTTCCTCTAAGTTTTTATATTTGTGTGAGTATAGTTTTTCATAATATTCCAATTACTAGCCTTTTGATTTTAATTGATTCTGTTGTGACATTGCCTGTTTCCTTTTTTATTCAGATTTTTTTCTTTATCTTTGTTAGTTTTGCTAGTGGTTTGTCGATATTATTGACCACCTTTCCCCCCCCTTTTTAAAATCATTTTTTTAAATTAATTTTAATGAAAATTTACAGATACTTTGGATTTCCATTCATTCATTGTTGCACTTTTCTCCCTATCTCCCCTCCCCCCCAGTACACTATTCTCTTTGAAAAGCAAAAGTGAAGTTCTCCCATTGTTTTACAATCCCTCCCCCCAGGTCCACTCCACAAAGCAGTCTTTGTTCTGGACCCCTGTCATGACAATAATACCTAATCCCGTATTCCTTTTAAACAGTTTTCTCCCTCATCTGTTTCAATGCAGTATACATTATTTATCCCATCTTTCTCAGTCTCCCCCCAACTCCGATGTCAGTCCTGTTTTACAACAGTGGCACTATGCAGTATTTGTCCCTTTGTGACAGAGATATTTCACTCAGCATAATGTCCTCCAGGATCAACCATTTTGAATAATATTGCATGAGTTCCTTGTTTTTCAATGCAGCTTAGTATTCCATTGTGTGAATATACCACAGCTTCTCTATCCATTCGTTTGTAGATGGGCACTTAGGTTGTTTCCAACTCCTTGTTATCGTGAACAAAGCTGCAATAAATGTGAGTGTGCATATATCTGCTTGGGTGGCAGTTATGGTTTCTTTGGAGTATATTCCCAGCAGTGGAATTGCTGGGTCAAATGGTATTTTTATTTGCAACTTTTTGAGAAAGCGCCACACCGCCGTTCACAGTGGTTGCACCATTTTACACTCCCACCAACAGAGAATAAGGGTTCCAGTTTCTCCAGAACCTCACCAGCATTTGTTGCTTGCTGTTCTGTTAAATTTTGCTATTCTTACTGGGGAGAGATGATATCTCATAGCTGTTTCATTATTGACCTTTTCAAAGAACCAACTTCTAGTTTTGTTGATGGTTTCAATTGTTTTTCTGTTTTCTACTTCATTTACTTCTACTCTAATTTATATAAGCTCAGGTTTTTATATATATATTTTTTATTTTATTTTAATAATTTTAATGAGCATTTACAGGGATTTTGGATTTCCAGTCATTCACTGTTGCACTTTTCTTCCTGCTCAGCCCTCTCCCCCACCCCAGTTCGCTCCTCTCTTTGACAAGTAAAAGAAAAATTCTTTCATTGGTATATAATCCCCCCACTCCCGCACCCCTCCCGCCCCGAGTACACTCTCCACTACGCAACCTTAATTCAGTTTTTTTAAAGGGTGTCGGGTTTTCTTGCTGTTCTTTTTCAATTTGTTGGAGATGTTGTGTTAGAGAGTCAATAGTCATTTTTTTCCTGCCTTTTGACGTGTTTGCTGTAGATTGACCTCTGATTACTGCTATGGCTATTTCCCAGAGGTTTTGGTAAGTGGTGTTTTCATTGTCATTTGTTTCAAGAAACTTTTTTAAAAAATAATTTTAATGAGCATTTACAGAGATTTTGGATTTCCATTCAAACATTGCTGCACTTCTCTCCCTGTTCAGCCCTCCCGCCCCCCCCCCCCCATAGTTCGCTCGTCTCTTTCAAAAGTAAAAGAAACACTCCTTCCCTGGTACATAATCCCCCCCGCACCCCCCTCCCAATGCCCCATATACATTCCACTATGCAACCTTAATTGTAGACTCTTGTGATAACAATAATACCCGATCATACATCACTTTTAAATTATTCACTCCCTTATCTGTTTCAGTGCAGTATACACAATTTATTCAGTTTTTCTCAGTCTTACCCCAACTCTGATATCAATCCCATTTTACAACAGTGGCACCATGCAATAGTTGTCCTAGCATAGATTTTTGTCTCACATATTTGGGCTACTTCCTGGAGGATGGTATCATGCTTGCAAAAGCAGAGAAGACAGTGTGATTAACTGACACAGTGACTACAGCAATGAGTTCAAGTGCAGCAGAAATGATGAAGATGGGGAAGGACTGAGAAGGGTTTCTTCTGTTGTACCAGGAACACTATGAGTTGAAGCTAACTTAGCAGCACCTAATAACAATATCCACTTTGTTTTTTTCCTTGAACAGTAGCAAACTGTTTTAATTATGGAAACATGTAACTATATTTTAGGGAGCTTTCGTGGTTTGGGGGTAAGGAATTGTGCTGTCACCTCAAAGATAGGCAATTTTAACCACCAGCTTCTCCAAGGGAGAAAGATAGGCAGTCTCCTTCTGTGAGATGTATAGGCCCCCCAAGCCCACTGGAGGGTCAGTGACGAGTTGTTTCCAACTCAATGACACATAACAGCAACAGTCGTCTGTTTAACAAATCATCAACTCAAGAGTTTCTTGTAATTGCTACCATGGGTTTCCATCCTCAGAAGAGCAGATTTTAATACCAACAAATTCCAATTTGTACTAGTGAACCTCGTTGAGTTATCTTGGAGACTCAGGAAACACCTATTAGAACTTCCCAAGTGTGCTTTAATAAAGGTTATAGCTTTAGAAATTCTCTGGTGTAATTCTACTCTGTTCTGTAATGTGACTGTCTAAATTGATTTGATGACTGTCTAGAGAATAGAAAAATAGGACAAGGGAGCACAGGACTGTGAGCATCTCTCTGAAAAGGCCAGAGAAAGTAAGAATAGCACAATCCCTCACCACCTCAGAACAGAAAACAGATACAGAGTCAGTAGCCCTGCCCGATAGAGCCTCTAGAGCCGTAACAGCACTAAGAGTTTTGTTTATTCATTGCTGACTCACAGACTGTGGTAGTGAGAATTGGATTTATTAGGGAAGTAATTTGGAGAGTGGATGTGGCAAAGAATATTATCCAGTTCATGTCAAGGTTTTAGCCCAGAAGACCCAAGGCATGATTCCGCAACTGGTCCAGGCTCTGGTTTCAATTCAGCAGTAAGCCTTTTCCTTCCATCATCCAGAAAAGAACAGCAAAACCTTTAACTGTGGCCTTTACCTCAGGGCTCTTCTGGTTACACTTTGCCAGTCTCTCACAACAATGCCATGGTCTCTCCACCATCATCACCAGGGTCTTGCCATCACAGTCTCACTTTCACCAGAGTCTCACTCTAGTCTCCCTCAGGTCTTGCCACTCAGTGTGAGAAGCACTCTCTTTCTTATCCTAGTCCCGCAGCTGTTGATGATTTGCAAAACCAAGCGTTCACAGTTAAGGTAGCTGGAGACCAGAGGAGGTTAAGGTAGTAGCTAAAAAAGCCAACTTTTAAGCTAACATCATAATGACAGCGAGTTTAAAGTATCCAAAGGAATTGTTCAGTTGTGCAGTTAATATGTTCAGCTACTACCTGAAACGTGAGAGATTTCAGTCTACTACTGTCACTTCAAAATAAAGCCTTGATGATCTACTGTTGAAAAGGCAGCCACTGAAAACCCTAGGGAGCACAGCTCTATTCTGACATACCTGAGGTCATCATAATTGGTGTTAATATGTCACTGGATAAGAGCCGAAAAGAATACCAAATTATTATCCTCCTTTCATGTGCATATATGAGGAAACAGGACCAAGAATCAGACACAAATGGACCTATTGACTTTTTTACTTGGATCTAATTCCATAGACAAGTAAACTGCTTTGATCAAACAAAAAATGTGAGATATTGGAATCCTACTGTGATATCTTGACTGAAATGGAAGTTCTGATAAGTACAGCAAGGGCAGCAGAAGAGAGTATGCTTTACAATCAATGTTCTGAAGCACAGAGTTAATAAATATAACAGCAGTAGTTAATTTGTGTATTTATTGAGTGCTACCTTTGTCCAGAGCGTTAGATTAAGGACAATACTCTTACTTATTAACCTTTACTAAGGAGAAGGGAAATCCTTAATTCTGCTTACAAATGTTTCAGTCTTTACTCCTTTTTAACACACAGTAGGGCTTCATTTCTTCTGCCTGTAAAATGATTTTTATGACCGTGAGGCTTACTTTGATAATAAATATTTAGTATAACTTACTATTGTTGTTGTTGTTGTTATGTGCCGTCGAGTCGTTTCCGACTCATAGCGACCCTATGCACAATAGCACTAAACCCTGCTCTATCCTGAGCCAACCGCACCGCCTCTGACACACCCATCCCGATTACCCCAGTCACTGAATCAATCCATCTCATAGAGGGTCTTCCCCTCTTGCGTCGTCCCTCCACCCTCCCAAGCATGATGTCCCTCTCCAAGGACCTCCTTACAACATGTCCAAAGTATGTCAGATGAAGCCCCAGAATCCTTGCCT
>NW_006399762.1:18895416-18910244 GCF_000299155.1 Elephantulus edwardii
TTACACTCTTCCTGAATGATATCTTTGACATCCTCCCACAACTCATCTGGTCTTCGCTCATTAGTGTTCAAAACCTCAAACCTGTTCCTGAGATGATTCTGAAATTCAGGTGGTATAGATCTCTTTCAGTAAGTTGACCAAGTGATGACTGTCTTCCAGATTTCTTAGCACAGTCTGGTGAGCACACCCAGGCTTGCATCTGTTGTTGAAATGTGTCAACTGGTCTTCCATTAATTCCTGGTACCTTATTTTTTGCCAATACTGTCAGTGCAGCTTTCTTACTTCCTTTATTACTCTTGGTTCTTGATTATATGCTACTTCCTTATATGGTTCTGTGTCAGCCCATTCTTTCTGGTACAATCATTCTGTGTATTCCTTCTATCTTCTTTCGATGTTTCTTGGATCATTCAAGATTTTGCCCATTCCATCTCTCAGTTTCAGTGCTTTCAACTTAAGAAATGCTGAGCAAGTTCTTTTCTTTTTATTCTTTGACTTTAGCTCTATTGCACATTTTCTTATAATACTTTATTTTGTTTTCTTGAGTTGCCTTTTGAAATCTTCTGTTTTCAGCTTTTATTTCAGCATCTCTTCCCTTTATTTTGGGTTCTTAACACTCTAATGTAATTTTCAGAGTCTCTCTCTCTCTCTCGTTGTGTACAGTTGAATCAGATCTGACTGGCACGGGAGGTGATTTTTCCCTCCTTCTGCAGCAGAGCATCTAGTGGATTCAAACCATGTGCCTTAAGGATTGCAGTTCAGTTTCTTGCAACTAGGCCACCAGAGCTCCCTTTCAAAGTCTCCTCTGACATCCATTTTGGTTTTTTCTTTCTCATCTGTCTTTGTGATGACCTTTTTGTCCTCCTTGTCCATGATGTCTTTGATGTAATCCCACAGCTAATCTGGTCTTCAACCATTGGTCTTTAATGCCTATGACCCTATTTAAAGATGATTTTACAATTTAGGTGGGATAGACTCAAGGTTGTATTTTGGTTCTTATGGACTTATTTTTCTATTTTCTACATCTGCAATTTAAACTCATACATGATGGTCTGTTCCATGGTCAGTTTATGGTCTGGTTTTGAATGTTGATATTGGGCTTTTCCAATGATTCTTTCACAAAAGAGACCAATCAGATTCCCATACAGTCCATCTGGTGAGGCCCATATGAAACATTTACATTTTGTATTTTTGTTAAAAAAGAGGGATATTTGCTATGAATAAATAATAAGAACACAAAGTGAGTAAAAGACTACATCTTAATTCACTAGTGCTGGAGGCTAGGAGCTCTACTGGTTTTAGTGGACTGGAATTTGACTGGCAACCCAAACTATTTGGTCAAATCTACCAGCTGTTTCATGGGAGAAAAATGTCCAAAGACATAAGGATTTGAATTCTTGCAATAGTAGAAATAAGATTGGAAGAAGACTCTGAGTTTCAGACGAGGACCAGCTAACCCTTTGCTTCTATCTCTATAGCATTCTGAACAGAAATTCCAGCTTTGCTATTCTGGATTTGTAACCTATAGGATTATGAGACAACAAATGGAAGGAATTTAATTTTCCCACCCCCCCATTAGAAATTGGAGATATTGATTTGATGTGAATGGAACTCTCTGGAGTTCTTCAGGACTGTAACTATTAGAAAAAGTAATTTTATGACCCAATATTATTCTGGTGAGAGGAAAAGGTTTTTTGAAAATATGTTTAATAATAAATCAAGATCAAAAACTATTGATATTTAATGGTCTTGCAACGGAGACTGAATCATAGATTATGTGAAGTAATCCTGTAACACTTGAACTCATGGAGAGGAAATTGTACAGAAGGCAGATTTTATCAGAAGACAAGAATTAGAGTAACTGGTACTTAAATAAGAATGAATATAATTAAAGTGGAAAGTAACATTAAAGTTGATGACTGAAGCTCAGCTTTGGTTTGGAGGACAAAAACATGTTGCATAAATTGTTATGATAATTATAAAAGCAGGAATGGTGGTTATTTATAGAAAACCTTGTAGGCATAGGCACAACTTTACATTTGTTCATTCTAATCCTGATAACTTTGAGGCTGTTACTATAAATTTTGTTCTGTCCCTTGGGTGGTGTTGTTATGTGCCATAGAGTCACTTGCAACTCATAGCAACCCTGTCTATGTACAATAGCACTGAAACCTACTCTATCATGTGCCAATTTTACTTTCTGACACACCTAACCTTATTACCCCAGTCACTGAATCAATCCATCTCATCGATGGTCTTCCACTCTTCCAAGCATGATGTCCCTCTCCAAGAACTGGTCCTTTCTGGCAACATGCCCAAAGTATGTCACTTAAAGCCTGAGAATCCTTGCCTCCAAGGAGCAGCCTGGGATGAACCTGTTCTTCTGGCAGTCTGTGGTGTATTCAACACTCTTCTCCAGCACCACAGCTCAAAGGCATCAATTCTCTCTCTAGCATCCCTAGTCATTGTCCAGCTCTCTGACATATAACAAGCAATTGTGAAGACTATGGTCTGGATCAGGTGCACCTTAGTCTGCAGACTGACATCATTGTTCTTCAGTACTCTGGAGAGGTCCCTGACAGCTGAGTTTCTCAATGCAATTCATCTCTTGATTTCCTGGCTGCTGGTACCAAGAGTATTGATTGTGGAGCCAAGCAAAATAAAGCTGTTAGCAATCTCAGTCTCTTCACCATATATAATGATGCTGCCAATCAACCCAGTGGTGAGAATATGTGTTTTCTTGATGTTGAGTTTCAACTCATATTGGAGACTACAATCTTTGACCTTCTGCAGCAAGCGCTTCAAATCCTTCTCAGTTTCAGCAAGCAGGGTTGTATCATCTGCATAACACAGGTTGTTGATGAGTCTTCCTCCAATCCTGATGTCACATTCTTACTCATACAACCCAGACTCTCAGGTGATCTGTTCTGCATGCAGATTGAAAAGGTATGGAGACAGGATACATCCCTGGCATACACCCTTCCCTAATTTGAACCGTGCAGTGTCTCCTTGCTCTGTTCTGATGACTACCTCCTGGCCCAAGTATAGATTTCGCATAAGCACAATCAAATGTTCTAGGATGCCCCTGTGTGTTAGTAACAAAACAAAAAAATTCTGAGAATTAAAAAAGAGATAGGAAATAAGGCAGGAATTTTATCCAGAAAAATATAAGTACTTGTTTTGGCTTTTTGATGTTCCTTCAACAAACTTGCAGTCGATCTTCACTATCTGTTTTGGACATAGTAAGAATGTTGTTGTGTACCATTGAGTTAGAACCAACTCATTGCTCACCCTTTAGTAGGTTTGCGGAGGCAATAAATTGGACAGGATCTTTCTCCTGTGCAGAAGCTCATGGATTCTACTCTGGGTTCACAGCATAACTCTTTACCACTAAACCACCACAGCTCCCAAGTATTTGATATATTTTTAAAAAACATCTTTCAGTCTTCTGGCTTTCAGAGTGGAGGAGGCCACCGTGCAACTTTCTTCGTTGTCCAACATCTGGATTCATCTGACATGAGCTACCTCCACCATGCTGCCCAAGGTCATGATCAGAGTCATGGACCAGTGGGGGAAGCTGGTGCACATCTGCTCTAGATCCTAAGATTGGCCTTCTGGGTCTGTCTCCAGAAAGTTCGATGATGACATTGCCAAAGTTACCAGTGACTGGAAGGGACAAAGGATTACCATGAAACTGACCATTTCAGATCACAAAGGTCCTGGTTGTAGTGGTGTCGTCTGCTTCTGCTCTGTTCATGAAAGTCCTGAAGGAACCACTCAGAGACAGAAAGAAGCAGAAAAATGTCAAACACAGCAGGAATATCACTTTTACTGAATGATGAAAGAGAGGGATGAGTGATAAGATTGTTGGAATTGCCGATCAGACACTACACTGATCTTTAGCCAGAGAACTCTCTGGAGATCCTGAGAACTGCCTACACTGTGAACTGCATAGACTGTGGGCTGAGAGGTGTTATGGTCACCACTCCCATCGTGTCACAGGTTACATCAATAGTGGTGCTTTGGAAGGCTCAGCTAGCTGAGAACTACAGATGAAAGTACTTCAATAAAGGATAATTTGCTAAAAAAAAAAGATAAAAAAAGCACAACAAAATACCCAAACATAAAAAACCCACAAGACTTTTGGTCTTTTATTTCTTACCTGGGTAATAGAACTTCAGCAGCAGTTTAATTAAGTGAACATGTCACTATTTTTTATGCATATTTCCATATTTTTCTAAATTATTTCATAATTAATTAAGGAATCTCGACAAATACCCCACTCAATGCACTTAAAATACCTTCTTTTTACATACCTTCAATGCATTAGATTTTCTTTATTATCTATTTTAAGATAATTCATGTTTTATCAGATAATAATGTATGCAATGTGGTCTACAAAATTTACTGATAATCTGAAAAACTGAATTACTAACGTATTTTGACCAAGTAATGATGTCACAGCCCTAACATCCAAGAATGAGTGGTAATTAATCTCAGTAGAGTTAACGAATTTGCCTAGCATATAATAGTGATAAAAATGGCAATAATGCAATATGAATAATCATGTCTTTTTTTTTTAAAAAAAAGCACTCAGTTTTAATTTATGTGCCAAGTAGTTTCATTTACTTAATAAAATAAGCACTAAAGTGTATAAAAAATTACAAAAAAGAAGAGGGGACTGGTTCACCTTGAATGATGAAGCACTCAAGCGTTTTACTTTTTTTACTCAGACAAAAAACAAAAGCAAGAAAACAAACAAACAAACAAAAAACCTGTCCACCCAGGAGTTAATCCATTTTCCACACTCATTATCATTCATATGAGCCTTTTGTGAGACAAAGATGTCGGCAGAGCTTTTTTTAGTGTCTGAGAACGCCTTTCTTATTTGGATTGTACAAATAAAGAGGACCCTCTGGATCTAATTAAGAGATTTTCACCTGCCATCATTCATTCACTCAGTTCAAAAACATTTATGGAACACGTGCTATGGGCAAGGCACAATGGTAAATACTGTATTACAGCAAGAGTTATGCCACAACGGGCCAATCATAAAACTACACTCTTAATTAATCTTGTGATTTTTAATGCTTTAATTCCTTGCTTCAACAAAGCCTTATTAACAATTTACTATATGCCAAGTGGTAGGCTAGGCACCAGGGCTGCCAAAAAGGAACTCACAATCTCTCCTTTCACATTGCTTATAATTTAATGGGGAGGGATAGAGAAGAGGCAGATACATAAACAAGTAATTACCATGCATTGGAGGCCCCACCGTAAAGGTGTAAGTCTCTCTCTCTCTCTCTCTCCTCTCCATCTCTCTTTCAGTATTGGAGGCACAGGGAGGAACTTTAGGAGACAAAGTTATAAATGATGACATCATATCTAGGGAAAGCAATTGAGTCTGGTGTGATGGTGAGAGTGTGATAATACCAAGAGATGATTGGAGAGATAGAGGATGAAAGAATTAAGCACAATTTTTCTGCTGAACCATATGAACTTATTGATATTAGACTATCTTGACTTACAAGAATGGCTATTTCATATGGTTTAAATAATATTGCAAAGTGGTCCAGAAATGAAATCTATATTGGTAAGGAATTGTTCTGGCAACCCAAAGGCACACAGTTTGAATCCACCAGATACTTTGAGAGGAAAATGATGGTCAGTCTTCTCCCTTGCAATTAACTGCCTCTGACAATCTACTAAATAGTTGATTATTGGTCAATTCCAACTCGATGGTACACAACAACAACAACATCCTACTCTGACCAGAAATGGCCTGCCTCTAAAACTATTATTTTATCTTGGGACTAAGATTACCCTCTGTGTCTGGCAGGAGATTTGGGGTTTATATGAAGCTAAATAATTCTTCTTGCCAAACTTCCCTAGAGGGAGGCTCTTGGAAATAGAATCAGTGAGGGCTGCATTGGGGAAAAAGCTTGAGTAATAATGTTAATTGAGTCCTGATATTTATTGAATACTAAAATGTGCCACCCACTGTTCTGTTTTTTAAATGCATTATCTGGTCTCTTCATAACAATATTCCAAGGTAGATCTTATTATACTTATTTTACATATGAGAATTCCAAGGCTCTGAGAGGTGAATTAACTAGCTTCTGATAGAAGGTAGCAGAGCTAGGGCACAATCCTGTCTGATTTTGTCAGACAGTATCCACCCCAGAAGGGACACTTGTGGCCTTTACATGTTGGACTTGGTTAACCAAAAGACCTTTCGTTTGAATCCACCAATCATTCAGTGGGAGAAAGAAAAGACAGTCTCAAAGAAATATCCAGTTTCAGAAAACCTGATGAGAGAAAAATCTCTATTAGTTATAATCCACTTGACAATTGTTGTTGTTGATTTCCTTCAAGTCGAGCACAACTCATAGCGACCCTATGAACAAAAGGCCTGAAGCCCCTCTACAACTATTGACATTTATCAAAGTTCATAGAGTTTCTGGAGGCATGTTATTAAGGAAGTAGTGGGTTTAATATTAGTTTTGGGGTACCTTTCATAATGAGAATGATTAGAGGGGAAGGTAGAAGAGACTTGATCTCTATCTAAATGATTATTATCCAGAAAAAACTAGACCAGAAAGTGGATACGACTTCAGGAGTTATGTGATTTTCCAGAGCATTTAACTTTTTGATCATTTAATGGTCAGAAGAGAGAAGAGAAGGTATAAAGAATGGGAACAGGGATGGGTAAGCAGCAGTTTGGAGAGTCAGGGGAGAAAAATGAAGGCAGAAATCTCTTAGCTCCTCCGTTCCAGTGCAAGGCAGGCAACCAGCTGGCTCTATTAATTTCACACTTTGTTTACACTGTTAAAAACAAAGCACATGTTGCTTTGTAAAGTCTTTTCCACAGCAGTGATATAGCAGGAAGGAAAAAAAAAAGAGTGTGGCCATTATATGATGAAAACCGTCTTGCTTGATCTTCCTAAAACTGTGCATGAAAGAGAATACGTGATCAAGAAAATAAAATGTCAAAACTTGACACATTTTATTAAAAGAGTGTTCTTAGCTGGGAAATGTTTAAGTTAGGAGCTATTTGCATAACTTTGGGATCAATTCTGTGGCGGTCCGTGGGGACTCGGCAGTTCCCTGTGGCCTTGTCATCGCGAAGCCACCCAGCTCACCATAATACACGGTGAGAACAATGCCTCGGGAGGCCCATGTGATCCACCGGCACAGCATCTCATCTATTATCCAAGTGGCCTATTCTAGAAACCATCTTTTGGATGTGTCTTTTCATTTGTTTCTTCTGTCCCACATGCTGAGAGTGATGACAAGGGTCATTTCTAGTTAATGTTGTGGACAGTGCACTCAAATTGACCTTTCCAACTGAGAAGCTGCCATTCACAGCCTGATTCTGAAACAGTTTTTATTGAAAAAAATGATTATATTTCTTTACAGGCCACTCTTTGCATTTAGAATCCATGACTGAGTCTTTAACCTCTTTCCATTTAAAAAAAATAATTTGTGAGAGTATGAAAGAGAAAAGAATTAGAGTTATTTTCCTTTCTAAGATGCTGTTTTTAGTAAGGGTGACTATATAACCAATTTCCCAGTAAAGACCACCACAGAAATCAAGTGAATCCCAGTTACACGAATTACTTGTACAAAACTGTAAACTACTTCCTGAAGGCATTATTTTCTTAATAATGGAAATGATTGGAAAAATGATAGAACCTACCTTTCTTCAATTACTTTTTAGTGCATCTTTTGAACTTTTGAGCTACACTCTGACTTACTGATATGATATTTTTTGACAAATGAAATAAAGCTATTGACATATATCAAATGACCAATGCATTTAATTAATCTTGATCTGTATTTCAATCTAATTTGACTTACTTTTAAAAAATATTTTTTAAGTTATTGATCCGTATGCCAAGATGTATTTGGACCTATCTCTCAGTGATCAGATACTATATTACAACTGAACAATAGTAACAACAACTATTACTGGTTTATATAGGATAGATCTTAAATAGCAATTAAAAAAATTTTTTCCCTAACACTTTAGTAACCAAAAATTGACTAATACAACCTGGTATTTGGCAATGGAATTTAAGAGACAGAGTTTAAGAGTTTAATTGTTCCTATAAGTGATTATATGAAGATACTTAAAAGACTTTAAGATCAACTTTGGTTTGTTATACATATGAACTCAGCTCAAAAAATGAAAGTCTATGCCATTGGAATAGACAGAGGTGAGGAGGCAGAGGGGGATGAATTTAGGCCTCTTTTGCAGTAGGCAGCTAATGTTTTGCTGAATTGTTATACTTTCTGTAGGCCAGTGCAATCTCAGATAATCTTCCATGCTGCTTGTCCAAAAGTCCTAGGACTCTAATATTTTAAATCTCCTTTCATCGAATAATTGATGGCTTTGTGTCTTTGCAAATGGCATGTTTCAAAGACTCCTGGGCTGCATTGCTCATAAGCTAGAGCTATTACCCACTTGAAAGCTCTTGCTAAGTGGGCTATGGTGGGGTAGAAGGCCAGCCACTCAGATAGATGCCTGTGTGCTGCTCTGCCTGACCTGGCTCCTCTTCAGGAACATGCCCTGGAGGCTGGGGAAAGGATACAGCTGGCCAGAGGCTCCTGCCCCTCATCTCCAGTCCTCTGTGATGCAGGTGGCTCAGTGACTGTTGTCCAGACCAAGGGAACGCCACACATGATCCAGGTGCTAAGGCCAGAGAGAATGTTCTCTATTGAAACCACGTTGGGAACACGGCCCTTCAAAGCCAGTCGCTCTGGGTCCTTCTGTTATTTGGAAAAGACCATGTCAAATGTCTAACAAAAGTATTTCAACAGTCCCTCTCCTTTTTGGTGATTTGTGTAGGAAAGAAAGTTAAATGTGGTATTTGGTATTCTTACAGAACACTAATAGAACATATTAAAGGGTTATAGATAACCAGAAAAATAATGTTGGAAAAGCTACTTAAAGTTACAAACTAGGCCATTCTTAAATTTAAAATCCTTAGGTGTAGAAAAGAAAATCATCTGTGCTTTAAGAAGAAACAGCATACAAAATAGAGGCAAATGCAAATGATGAACTTTATAACACTACTATTGCCTATAAGCATGGGAATCGAAGGAAATCCCTAAATTTTTTCCAATGTAACTTAAAACGGAAAAAAAAATTAAAATTTTTTTAAAATTTTCAAATAGATTTAATTAGGAACACAAATACATGAGAAAAAGAAGTGAATTTGACTTAATATATTAATATAAAATGAAAAACTTTTATAACTATTATTGTCCTCTTATGAAAATCACTTTGATAAAACAAACATAAAGGTTTTAGCAGATTAGTTAGATTTTGAAACACAGTTTTGTGTAACATGAGAAATATTTGCTTCAGTTTTGTGAATTGAAGTTCTATCCAGACCTTCCCTGGGAACTCATTTATACATGAGATTAATTGAAAATTTGATTATGGCATCTATCACATAATTACAAGAACAGCGTTAATAAGCTGATACTGTAGCTGGAAGATTTGCAGCCTACTCTTCTGAAGCTCACTGCCCGAGGGCCAGCGGCTGCTCATTTATTTCACCATATTTAAATCAATTGTGGAAACAACCAGACAATAAATTGTGTGTCCTTCTCTTGTAGTAAAATTGGCACCTCCAAGAACAGAGGCTTCTGCAAAGATTTAGCAGTTTTCCTTTCCTCCTTTTGTTTTTATAAAATGTTTTATTTTAATTGTGATTTTAACACAACATGGTGGACCCTCCTTTTCTTCTTTCTGTTATCTTCTGCAGGGAATAAGAAAAAGTACTTGCATTCTCTTTCTGCTCCTTGTCTGGCTACATATAGCTGATCCCAACTTTTCCAGCTTCTGTAAAGCTCTCAGTTACTGCTCGAGGGGAATTCTTTTGTCTGGGCAGCAGAACAAGATAACCGACTTAATCTTCCTAGTAACACGTGAGTCGCCATGTATCATTTTAATCTGCAAAACACTTGGGCTGAGTAGTGTCACATGCTGATTTTCTTTTTCTATGAGAAAGTGACTCTCCGGCTCAATGATGGATTGCTTGTTCTCTTTAAACAACAGTCAAGATGGTGAATGCCCCGGGGTGATAGACAGAGTGTGCAATGGGGATGGGGGCAAATCTGATGGCCCTGTTCAAGTTCACCTGACAAAGCAGGAGCAGTCTGCAAGCAGCATTCGAGAAAGGATTATTCACACTGGCATTATATTTTTGAATGCATTTTTCTTCTTGCGCAGCTGCAAAGCTCCCTCATGCTGAAGGTTTATGCACCATAATAAAGAGATTTATTTTTCCCCTTCTCCCTCTTTCTTGCTTCTTACACTTTACACCTAGTTTCTACTGAACTGCTCAGGCACAGGACATCTGTATATCCAAATTACACAGAACAAACATTAACTTCAAAACAATAACTATGATAAAAGGCACAGGTCTGGCATTGCTGATGTCCGAATGGACAAAGATTGAGAGTCTACCTAAATTAAACTTGATTCCTGAAATTTATCTTGCTAAGTGTTGTCATTTCTCAAAGTCTATCATTGCAAAATATTAAAATAGATTAAAAAATGAGTGACTTAGTTCTAAGGAAAAAGAATGATAGAGAAAATGTCCTAAACATTACTCGCAAAATTCTGATTATCCATTTTGCTATGTGAATAAGTATTAAAGAATAAGGCAAAGAAACTAGAAAAGAAAAGTTTAAACACAAGAAAAGCAAAAATATTTCCTTATAAATCAGAGTTGAACTGAAAAAATTCAAGAAGCTATTGTCTGAACATAGCAAGAGGGCACTGCATGGTTTAAAATTAATAAAGGTGTTGTATTAGGGTTGCATCCTTTCCCCACACCTATTCAATCTGTATGCTGTGCAAATAATTAAAAAACTGTGCTCTGAAGAGAAAGATAGCATCAGGATTATAGGAAGTCTCATCTACAGCCTGTATTTTGCACACAAACTTGCTTGCTGAAAGTGAGGAGAATCTGAAGCAATTGCTGCAGAAAATAAAAACTATAGCCTTCAATATGAATTGCACTAATCCATGATGGAGAAAAGACTGAAATTGTCTACAACTTGGATCCCCAATCAATACCCTTGGCACTAGCTGTCAAGGCATCAGTAGACTTATTGCAATGGGAAAGTCTGCTGTCAGGGAACACTCCAAAGTGCTGAGGAGCAATGTTGTTGGTTTAAAGTGCACCTAACATAGGTCATGGTCTTTTCAATCACTTGCATCTGAGAGTTGGACAATGAATAAGGGTGGTAGAAGGTGAGTTGAGCCAGAAACATTCAGCTAAGATACATCTGAATTTTTGATCTACCTACAGAAACTGTGACAAAATAAATGTGACATTTGTCTGTTGTTTTAAACTGCTTTAAAAGTCTTTTATCCATTTTGGATGATGAAGAGATTGAGATTGTTAACAGTTTTTAGTTTACATGGCTCCACATGGTACCAGCAGCCAGGAAATCAAGAGGTGAATTTCATTGGGAAAGTCGGCTGTCATAGACCTCTCCAGAGTACTGAAGAGCAACAGTGTCAGTCTGGAGACTAAGGTGCACCTGATCTAGGCCACAGTCTTTATAATTGTTTGCATGCATCAGAAAGCTGGACAATGACTAGAGAAAGAGAATTGAAGTAATGACATGACTAGCATGGACTGCTAGAAGAATGAACCGTTTCATCCTGGAGAGGGTGAAACTGGGCTGCTCCTTGGAGGCAAGAATTCTGAAGCTTTGTCTGACATACTTTGGACATGTTAAAAGGAGGCCCTTGGAGAGGGACATCATATTTCGTAGGGTAGAGGGACAGTGCAAGAAAGGAAGACCCTAAGTGAGATGGATTGATTCAGTGACTGGGGTAATGGGTGTGAATGTGTCAGAGACAATAAGTTTCGCAAAGGATAGAGCAGAGTTTAGGGCTCTTGTACATAGGGTCATTATGAGTAGTGAGCGACTCAATAGCACATAACAAACAACAACAAAGTCTTTTAAGATTGCTTGTGGTGAGACAGGGTTGAGGCGTCCATGGGGTTATAGGTCCCTCCATCTGGCAGTCCTTGCCTCTGTGGCAAGCAGGACAAAAAAAACTTTAGCATACAGAACTTCAAGGAAAGGTAAGAATTTTCTTACCTTTCTGTGATAGAGGGCTGACCTGTGAGCCTCTACTTGTAAGCAGCCCAAGCTGGTGGTCCTGATCTCCTGCCACACCAAAGACAAAGAAGGGCACTAAACTTTCTGAGAAAAGGTGAGGCTCTGTGCCAAGAGTGAGCACTCTCTATTGTTATGGAAAGATGGGACTGAAACATCCCTTGGGTTACAGGTCCTTTCATCTATGGGTCCTTGCCTCCACAGCTGCTGGGCCATCCAAGGGATGAATAAGAAACTTTAGTATACAGAACTTTACATAGAAAGAAAGAAATTTTATAGCATTCTGTGAGAGAGAGGAAAGGATGACTTGAAACCCTCTGCATGAAAGCTGTTTGAGGGGGCAGCCCTGATCTCTAATCTTCATATGTGAAGGAGGCCTATAACGTTGGTGTCCAGGTACTACTTCAAAGCGACAGGGCTCTAGTGAAAAACAGAGACACCCTTAAGCACTTTTGGAAAGGCAAATTTTCCCTGAAAGGACTTACAGTGGAGTGGGTAGCTCACCACATTTTAACTTGGCAACTAATTCATAACATTATAAAGGCAAGAACCACTATCAACTTTCACAGACACAATTAGGAATGATCTAATGCTTATCAAGAAAAACTTCACATAACGTCAAAAAAGCAACAGGCAGTTTCAAACACTATGAAAAAACAAAAAAAAAGCCTTCTTCAGAAAAGGCAGAGAATATCAGAGACCTCATGGAAAACCCAGAGTCAAGAAGGCAGATGATATTTGTTGATATGGAGATGTTCAAACAATTATGAATAAAAGTACAGATGATGGAAGAAACAATGGAAGTCACAAATAAAGGGAATAACCAAGATGTAGAGAACCAGAAAAAAATATATTGATGATAGACTCATAATCAAAGGCTGGGAAAAAAGTATACCAAGCAAATGATACACAAAAAAAGCCAGAGTGGCAATACTAATCTCTGATAAGATAGAATTCAGAATGAAAACCACCATAAAAGATACGGAAGGGCCCTATATAACTAGTAAAGGCACAGTAGATCAAGAAGATGTAACATTGGTCAACATCTATGGACCAAATGATAGGCCTGTTAAATACATAAAACAACTGTTAAAAGAACTGGAGAAAAAAAATGAACAGGACCACATTAATGGTAGGAGACTTTAACACACCACTCTAGCCAAAGGATAGGTCAACTCAAAAGAAACTTAACAAAGATGTAGATGACTTAAACAACACAGTCAGCCAATTCAACCTTTTGGATGTATTCTGAGCACTGTACCCAACTAAAACTCAATTAACTTTCTTCTCAAGAGCACATGGTACATTCCCCAGAACTGGTCACATATTATGGCTCAAAGCAAGCCTCAACAAATTAAAACATATTGAAATAATACAAAGAATCTTTTCAGATCACAATATCATAAGACTAGAAATTAACCACAAGAGGATAAAGCTTATAAAGCCATCAACACGGAAGCTAAATAACAACTTGCTAGAACATGATTGGGTTATGGAAGAAATAAGGAATGAAATAAAAAATTTCCTCAAAACAAATGATAATGAAAATACAATGTACCAAAACTTCTGGGATGCAGCTAAGGCAGCCCTAAGGGGGCAGTTCATAGCAACCAACAAACATTAAAAAAGAGGAAAGCAGCAAAATTAATGCTCTAACTGAACACCTTCATCAAATAGAAAAAGAAAAACTATCTAACCCGATGCCCTCTAGAAGAAAGGAAATGATATGGAGAAGAGCTGAAATAAATGAGGAAGAAAATAGAAAACAATTGACACCATCAATAAGACCAGGAGCTGTTTTTTTCAAAAGGGTCAATAAAATTGACAAAACATTGGCAAACTTAAGGAAAAAAGAAGACACATATAACTTGATTAAGGAATGGTAGAGGTGACATCACAACAGAACCAGAGGAAATTAAATCTGTAATATTGTAATATTATGAAAAGCTATACTTAGATAACTTTCATCCTTTCTCCAGGTTCATAGGGTTTCCAGAGGCAAGCTATTTTGGAAGTGGATACATTTCCATGCTTGTTTTAATCAGGGAATTTCACCAAACACTGTCCACCATGGGTAACCATTATCACATTTGATACATCAGTGTCACTGAGTTTAGCATCACAACAAGCATGAGTTACCTATGTACGGCAAGTGGGCAGACCAGGGATATACAACCTAGAAGAATGTTTGACCAAAACCAATTAAAAACAGGCCTGAGGGCTGAAGATTAAAGTCACCCACCTTTGGCTTGGTAGCATCACTTTCTGTCTACTAGGCCAACGGATTTCTCTCTATACTGTCGTTAAGTGCATTTGTATAACTTTCATCCTTTCTCCAGGTTCATAGGGTTTCCCAAGGCAAGCTATTTTGGAAGTGGATGGCACTCCTACTTCCAAGCTTGTTTTAATCAAGGAGATCCACCAAACACTGCCCACCATGGGTTACCAGTGTTCAGGTCTTTCATTCATAGCGTTGCTAGGAGTTGCCTATGACTCAACAGCACCAAACATCAACAACAACATACTTGGATAAATTTGAAAACTTAGAGGAAATGGACAAACTCCTTGAAACTCATGCCCTACCCTGATTGACATGGTCAGAGGCAGAACACTTGAACAGACCCATCCCAAAAGAAGAAATTAAACAGGTCATAAAAAGACTCACCCACAAAAGAACA
>NW_006399762.1:18914611-18917903 GCF_000299155.1 Elephantulus edwardii
AGAAAATGTGAATCTCAGAACATTTGATCATGCTTATATGAAACCTATAATTGGACTAAGAAGCAGACCTCAGAACAGAGCAAGGAAACACTGCATGGTTCAAAATAAGGAAAAGAGTGTGTCAGGGACCCATCCTATCCCCATACCTTTTCAATCTGTATGCAGAACAGATCATTTGGGAACAGGGTTTTCCAAGGACGAGTGTGGCAACAAGATTGGAGGAAGACTCTTTAACAACCTATGATATGCAGAAGACATAACCTTGCTAGATGAAATGAAACTGAAGAAGACCTGAAGCACTTGATGCATAAGGTCAAGGACTGTAGTCTTCAATATGGATTGAAGCTCAACATCAAGAAGACAAAGATTCTCACTACTGGGCCAATTGGCAGCACCATAATAGATGGAGAAGAGATTGAAGTTGTTAACAATTACAGCTTGCTCAGATCCACAATCAACACTCTTAACACCAGCAGTCAAGAAATCAAAAGACAAGGGAAAATCTGCTGTCATGGACCTCTCCAGAATGATGAAAAGCAATGATGTCAGTCTAGATACAAAGTTGCACCTAATCCAGGCTATGGTCTTCTCAATTACTTGCTATGTTTCAGAGTTGGACAATGACTAAGGATGACAGAAGAAGAAGAGATGCCTTCAAGGTGTGGTGTTGGAGAAGAGTCTTGAACATACCATGGACTGCCAAGAAAACAAATAAGTCTGTCTTAAAGAGGTTGAAACCAAGTGTCTCTTTAGAGGCTAGGATTTTGAAGCTCCACCTTACTTACTTTGGGCATGTGGCCAGGAGAGATTGATCCTTGGGGAAGGATATCATGCTTGGAAGGATGGACGGACAGTGCAGGAGAGGAAGACCGCAGATTAGATGGATTGGTACAGTGACCAGAGCAATGGGAGTTGGTGTATCAGAATTAGTGAGACTGGCTCTGGACAGGGAAGGATTCAGAGCTGCTGTATATAAGGTCACTATGCATTGCAAGTGACTCAATCAATAACATTCTACGAAAGGTTTGGAAGTAGGAGTGGTGGCATCCTCTTTTTAACAACTTGCCCCTGGAAATTCTATGAACTTTGATAAATGTTGATGGTTGTATAGGGGCTTCAGGCCTTTTGTTCATAAAGTCACTATGAGTCATACGCGACTCAAAGGCAATCAACAACAACAAAAAAACCACATGACTAGTATTGCTGGTACTTGAAATATCAGTGACAAAGAAATCTGTAAGTCATTCCAGTACAGCAAACTGACAGCTGTGTGTACTTATAATAGCAAACTATGAACAAGCAAACATGCACACACACACACATATTACAAAATAAAAAGCACCAAGCAAGTTACCCTCTCCATACACCAATCTGCCAGGAAAGTGCTGTACCCAAAAAACAAGCAAGTATGCAATTATCTTAAAATAAGCATGCATGTTATGGAAAAGGTATGTTAAGGATGTGATAAAATATGGAGTACTCAGCCTAGGACAGAGTTTCTGCTTGCTTCAGAGAAGCCTAGGTAAGTCTGCCTGGCTAAATATGATGTCTTTTCCAGTCCAGGTGATGGGTACCTCCTCGTCAGAGGAGATGCTTTCTCTAATCTGGAGGTTGATTGTAGGACAGGAGTGTGCAAGTCTGCATGGTCTAGGAGGAATGGTTTGCAAGCTTTGGGCTCCAGAAACAAGACATCATGGGTGTTACCTGAGGTAGAGCTGGATCTTGATGAAATGGGGAGCTAGCTGGGTATAGGAGTAGGAGGGTGAGGGTAGGGGGCACTGCAGACCACTTGGTGACTAGTAGGGGTGATGGATACGGGGGACAAGAGGAAGACTGGACATTTTTAGCTGTGTGGATAGTGCTGCTGCCACCATTGCTCTCCCTCATTCGTTTGCCACATGGAGAGCTGTTCAAGATGTCCACACTGCACTGTTTATGGTTCTGTCTTCTCTTACTCCTTCATATTACATAAAGGTACGTGAAAGAAAAATTGATAGACATGCGCACCATATTTTTAGAAAGAGTCTATAGCATAGAGAGGCAAGCTCCCTCTAAGTCAGTTTAATGTGGCTCAAATAATAATAATAACAACATGATTTTCTTTTTTATATGGGAACTAAGGTACGGTGTTTTATACCTTCCATAAATGGATACAAGAAAATAGAGAAAATAAAAATGAAAACAACTAGAGTCAGAGTACTAAATGAAATGTTTATTCCTCAGGTAATCTATGTTTTCATCCATGAGTCGGTTGAACCTTTTTTCTTTCTTCTCTGCTTCCATCACTGCAGGACTTAGCTAAATGGGCCTCTCCTTCCTGAAGTGTTTTTAATAATTGTGGCAGAGAGATATTGACTTGTAGAGGAAGAGGGAGGCCTTGCACTGACCATTAGATATACATTTAAAAGTGACACCGTCATGTATCAAATCCTTGAACTAGCCACCTAGGCCTGCCCCAGCCCAATAGGAGCAGGTTGTGCCATCTTCAGTGTGTCAAAGGAGAGAAGAACTTCTTAGCAAGAAGCACCGAGATCTATCATGTTACCAGTCTAGCGAGCCTAAGATTTACTAAGTTCCTCCATTGTAGGCCTCGTCAAAGAGAGACGTTGACAGATTTCATTACATTTCACATGCTGGTCATTAAAGAAATAAAAAATTCCTCTCCTTCCAAAATTTGTGGAGACATCTTTTTGATCAACAGAGTGAATCTGGGGATCTGTGAGGTAGATGAGCCCTTTTCCATCACCAGTCACCCAGCCTGAAAGAGAAATGAATATATCTGAGTATTAAATTGCCTATAAATTCTAGTAAAGTGTTTCAGAATAATAAAAACCAATCCAGCCCTTATCTATCTACATGTACTTCAGGAGAAAGACGGGCAGTCTCCCTCCATGTGATTTACAGCCTCTGAAAACTTATTGGAGAGTCAGCTATGATTAATTTCTGACTTAAAGGCACAACAACAACAACAACAACAATATCTAAGTATGTATGTATATTAAACTAAAACTCATGATCTTTGAGTTAGAACTGACTCATAGCCCACGGTCCATTGGCTTTCTTCAGCTGTAAATTGCACAGAGGACATTACCCATGTTTTCCCCTTGGAACTACTGGTGGATTCAGAGATGCAGAGAGACTTAGCCTTTGGGTTAGAGATAAACTTCCTAAAGACCAGACTATCACATATATACTGTTGTTGTTGTGTACCATCGAGTGGGAACCGACCCATAGCTGACCCTTCAGTGGGTTTTCAGAGGCAGTTAATTCCACAAGGGGAGAATACCTATCT
>NW_006399762.1:18919802-18943964 GCF_000299155.1 Elephantulus edwardii
GGCAGTTCTCTGCTGATGTGCTGTTCTAATCATATATCATATATAATAATTTATAATATATTTAATATACTAACATAGATAGATAGATAGATAGATAGATAGATAGATAGATAGATAGATAGATGTTGGTATGTCAGAATTAATGAGAGTGGCTCAGGACAGGGCAGGGTTCAGAGCTGCTGTACATAGGGTCGCTATGGGTTGCTGGTACTCGATGGCACATAACAACAACAACAGCAACAAATATATATATATACACACACACACATCATTGCCATTAAGTCAGTTCTAACTCACAACAACTCTCCAGTAGGTTTCTGAGGCTGTAAATCCACATGGGAGGAGTTTCCTTATCTTAATTTTGCTGAGTGATTAGTGGAATTGAACCACTGACCTTTCTGTTAGCAGGTAGAAAAGTTATATTCTATGTCATCAAGCTGTTCTCTCTTGTGCTTTCTCTCTAGATACATACACATGCATATACTTAGTGGGTTTTTATGAGTTTATGCTAAGGGATTTTGTGTTGGGTAGTCTAGCTGTTGCAGTTGTTGGTTTAATAGGTGAATATTGCATATTTTAAAAAAATCACATCTACTACTGCCATTAAATTGATTCTAACTTTTAGCAACCACTGGGTTTTGGAGACTGTAAATCTTAATGAGAAGAGAGTGTTCACTTTCCTCTTCTGGTGGATTGAACTCTTGACTTTTAAAAAATTTTTTTTTATTGTTAGTCATAGCAAAACATGCCACATACACTCTATGCCAGCAGAACTCCTTCTTCAAATGGGAATGATCCTATGAAACACAATGTGTTCAGGAATATGTGAAACACAATATATATGAATGAACACAATGTCTATGGATTTTGTACGCATACCAATATAACATAAAAGGGGGAAATACACGATGTCTTGATAATTGATTCTCAAGACACTGAAGAATAATGAAATATATTTTCAAAACATCCAAACAAGTCCAAACCTACTACCATCAAGTCATGACGACCCTCCCTCCGTTTTCCCAGGCTACAAATCTTTGTGGGAGGAGACTTCTCCTCTTTCTCTTGAGGAGCAGTTGGTGGATTTAACAGGTGGTCCTTTCAATCACCAGCTCATGGAATGCACTCCACACCACCAGGGCTCCTTAAGTGCTTTTAGCATTGGAAAAGAGTGTATTTTAATATCCAGGAATTTCTTTGTTTATTCATATTTTCATACATTTTTTCAATAGTTATTGAGGGCATATATTCTACAGAGGACTTAACAGACACTGAGGATGCAATAGTGAACAAGTCAGTAAAAGAAAAAATATCTTTATATTCACTGTGGGGAGGGCAAGCAATAAGCAATATAAATAAGTATAATATCTGAAATGACTAAAACCAAACTAAATTGTTGACAAAGTAATTCCAATTTATCATGACCCAGCAGGACAAATCAGGGAGCTCTAGCAGTGTTGTCTGTAGGCAGCTGCTCTGCTAACCGGATGACTGTGCCTTTCTGCCAGTTTGAAACTGTCCAAAGGAACAACATGAACAATCTCCCTCTGCACAATTTACAGTCCCCAGAACCCCACTGGAGGATCAGCGATGAGTAAGTTCTGACTTGACAGCAATAAGGAGTCTATTTATTTAATTTTAACAACATAGAGCTTTTGTTATTAGACATTTCAAAACAAAATGGAGGAATTTCCACATAATATTTATAACCTCCTGACCGGCTCCACAATCAACACTCTTAGTACCAGCAGCCAAGAAATTAAAAGATGAATTGCATTGGGAAAATCTGCTGTCAGAGACTTTGCCAGAGTACTTAAGAGCAATGACGTCAGTCTGGATACTAAGGTGTGCCTGATCCAAGCCATAGTATTTTCAATTACTTGCTATGCATCAGAAAGCTGGACAATGATTAGGGACGCTACAAGGAGAATTGAAGCCTTTGAGCTGTGGTACTGGAGAAGAGTATTGAATATAATAGAGACTGCTAGGAGAACAAACAAATTGATCCTAGAGAGAGTGAAACCAGACTGCTTCTTGTAAGCAAGGATTCTGAAGCTTTGTCTGACATACTTTGGACATGTTGCAAGGATGAAAGGGACATCATGCTTGAAAGGGTAGAGGGACAATGCAAGATAAGAAGACTCTTGATGAGAAGGAATGATTCAGTTACTTGGGTGGTGGGGGCAGGTTTGTCAGAGACACTAAGGTTGGCACAGTATAGAGCAGGGTTTACGGCTGTTGTACATAGTGTGGCTACGAGTCGCAGGCAACTCAATGGCACATAACAACAACAACAACAACAACAACATTTATTACCTTCAAAGTACAATATTAATACATATCTGTCAGAAATAACAGCAATTTGTTAAGCTACAGGTTTAACAGAACACCAATTTAAAAATGGAAAAGCTGTAATGGTCCAATAGTCACCAATACAATATGCAATGCGTTTTGAGCTTTATAAGAAAGAATAAAAGTGTTCCCTAGAGTTTCTTAGATTTTAAATATTTTTTTAAAAAATTCCCCTCTCCCCCAAGATTTTAACTCTTTAGACACTCCCATGCCTTTCTTCTCTAGAGTGGCTGGTAGGTGCAAACTGTTTTCTTGTTGGTTAGCTGTCCTTTTCCAGACGAACGACTCTAATCATGGTTTAACCACCAGGGCACACTTTTAATATCTTGTAAACTAAACCTAAACCGCTGTTGTCAAGTCAAATCCAGCTTATGGTGGCCCTCCATGAGGTTGTCCATCTTTACAGGAGGGCACTGCTTAGCTTTTTTCTAAAATGAGATTGGAATTTCCAACCTTTTTGTTAGCAGTTGGGCTTGTAATGCACTCTGCCACCACAGCTCCTTTCAAATTCAACCGTGAATGCTCTGGGTGATCAGTACAGAGAAAGTTTTGGCAGTGCTTATGCAATGATGATAATCTTATTTATTGTGTACGTGACACAAAGTATTGGTTAATAAAAAAAATTTTGATGCCAAAATACCAAATTTGAAACAAAGCAAAAATAGCAGATGTTAAGTCGGGTTCAAATACACGCAATATTCTGTTCCATGACTCCAATTATGAAACCCACCATCGCAGTTACAGTAATAATAGTAAAGAGAATGGGTTAAATGATACTTTTTCCTAAAAAAAAAAGTAGTAGTAAAAAAAAAATCACATTAACCAATATTAAATGAGTGTGGGGGGGAAGAGCTCTTATGGGTTTACTGGAACCAAACCCAACACAAATGTAAATTAGGTAATCTTAGTGATTTTTATGATATCTTTATGATTGTGGAAGCTTTAGACATTTCTCTAGGCATTAATTTCTACCTAAAGTAAAATCAAACAGTTTAATTCCAAAGAGTAGCCTATGTGTTGATACAATTTATTAAACAGTAGTTAGTAGAACTAGCTCTTAAGCCGACATTTATGTATTAAATAAAAAAAAAATTTTCACATACCTTGTAAATCAACCACAACATCTCTGTGTTTGGAAAACTCATATGAAAAATGGCCATAAGCCAACCCATATTCTGTAGCTTTATATTCTGTTTTCACCACTTTCGTGTTATTTGATAATTTTACAAATTCTCCCAGAATATAAGGCTCCACACTGACACATCCCTTTATTGTTTTGTCTTCTAAAATCTGAAAAGCAGAAAAGAGCAGGCAACAGAGTGTAGTTGTAAAGGCCGCAGGCTTTGGAGTTAGGTGGCTCTCGGTTTGAACCTAGGCACTACCACTTAAGAATTGTGATTTGACACTGTGTGTATGGCAATTAAGAATCTGGAACAAGACATGTGTTACAGAGTAAACTAGCAGAGGCAGAAGGAGGAAAGGATGTATCAACAGCTAACATAAAACCCATCCTTTCTGTAAATTTTCACTTAAATCACAATTAAAATAAATTTTGTTGCTTAACCTCTCTAGACTTCTAGTTCTTCATGTGTAAAATGAACTTACTAGTAACTACTTGACAGACTTGCTAAAGGATTATATGATAAAATGTGCAACAAGCGCTTAACATTGTATGTGATATGTGACAGAATCTAAAAGTATTATTGTTCTTTTTTAACTGTTGTTGTAAAATGCCATGACTTTCATCCTTTCTCCAGGTTCACAGGGTTTCTGGAGGCAAGCTATTATGCAAGTGGATGCCACTCCTGCTTCCAAACTTGTTTTAATCGGGGAGCTCCACCAAACATAGTTCGCTAGAGAATGTAACTGAATATACACTGAGAGTCTCAAGATATCTTGAGAAAAATAAATTGATCTCCATAGTCCAGGAAAAGTAGAGCTTTAGACGATAGGTAGAAATGTGGTTCAGTGTTAAGCACTTCATAATTATTAGAACTATTTGCAAGTAAAAGGGTAATACTTTTTTTGTTTTTTTAACATTCCAGTGTTTAAGCAAGGGTTTAGTAATCATTTGATTACCAAGGATAGAGACCAAAACTCAGAAAAGTGGGATTTATGCTTCACATTGAAGAGGTAACTTTTACTATATGTGAGTTTTGCAGTAATGCCTCCAAAAGAACAGGGGAGTCCAGCATTAAGGCTGCATAGTGCAGTGGACTTGGGGGGAGGGACTGTATAACAATGAAATAATTTTTCTTTTACTTTTCAAAGAGAAGAGCGAACTAGGGGAGCGGGGTGGGCAGGGAGAAAAGTGCATCAATGAATGACTGGAAATCCAAAGGCTCTGCAAACTTTCATTAAAATGAATAACAATTAATAATAATAATAATAATAATGTGGGTTTTTTTTAAAAGAACAGAGATGCTTCAAAAGGAAAGTATACTAAACATGCTAACTTGATGATGCTGGACCACTTACCGCAATCAACAGTCAAGTGTGAGTTGGGACATTCAAACGATGAATTCAGGGTGGCAGAGGGTTGGCAGTGCAGGTCCTTTCCATCCCACCAGGCCACCAATAGGTGGGTTCAACTAGTCCCACACTTGCCTTAATCTTACCAGTAATATTGTAGATGGAATATAGAAAATCTGTGTTGGGATCCTCTGTTCATAGAGCTTCTTGTTAAATTCTGTCACATAGTGCTGTGCGGTCATCTGCCTTTCCACATCACTGAAGTGGTGCCAGAGTCCCTTCTGTTCTTTATACTCTTTCCCAACATACCTATGAAGGGACGAAAAATATACCAAAAGATGCAAGCTTCCCCCCCCCCCTCAGTTTCGCAGTTTGGCGTTTCCTCAGAAAGCTAAACGTAGAAATGCCATATGACTCAGCTATTCCACTGCTTGGTATATATGTATCCTGAGAAAATGATAACTGAGTGACAGAGACTTGTACACCAATGTTCATAACAGCGTTATTCACTATCGCCAAGAACATGGAAATAGTCCAAATGCCCAATCACAATGAAATCGACTGAGAAATTATGGTACATTCACAAGACAGAATACTACACAGCACACAAGAGCAATGATTTTGTAAATTACTACTTAACTTGGAGGGACTGGAGACCATTATACTAAATGAACTAACTCAGACTTATAAAGACAAATACTGTATAAGACCACTATGTAGAAATAGATAACTAGTAAAACATGTATGGGGATCTAGGGAGTGGGGATGGGTGAGGGGTAATCATGGGGTCGTATGGTTTGATGAGTAGATGTGGGGGGGGATCCAGTGTAAGGGGCAAGGTATACAAATTTTAGGTAAACCAATGTAATTTTTTTTTAAAAAGAATGGCAATAAATAAATTTTTTTTTAATTTTTTATGTGTTTACCAGCAAATCAGATCAAATTGGTACAGGAGGAGATTGTCCCTCCTTTTTCAGAAGAGCATCTGGTGGATCCAAACTGTGTACCTCTGGGATTGAAGTGCAGCTTCTTGCCAATAGGCCACCAGGGCTCGTCAAATAAAATTTTTAAAAAAAAATATTTATGTGCTTAAAAATTACACTTATTTTGTAAATTACTCTTTAAGCCCACTAGGTTATTGATATTTTTAAGGTGAGATTTCATTTAAAAAATTACTTAAAAATATTTCTAGCCATTTACTGCAGTGAGGTATAGGGTGGGTTGTTTGGTGTGTTTTTTCTAAGATAACTTTTTCTTTGCGACTGTAGCCATTGTTTTGTCTCTGTTTTATGTGGATAATATCGAAATTAATTCCATTTCATGTAAAGGTTCAATCAGCAATTGCTTTTCCAAGTTCCTCCTCCAAAATGTCTCTAGAGAATGTCCAAAAACTTCCATAATCACCTGTAATCCTAGATACATTTTATTCCTGGATTCAGATTTTTGTCTCTTTACTTTAAAGTGGAGTTGTCATGTCTAACTAGTCTAAGTGAAAATGTTTTAGGATCTTTGCATTACCATATGATCAAAACCTCTATTTTTTTAGACTTTACAATGAGATCAATAGTGTTTCCTTGATGGATCTCAGATTCTGCATTCAGTACAATACCTAACAGAGACATGATAACTGTCACACTAATTCACCAAGTGAGGAGAAGGAGTATAAAGAAATCAGAAGACAAGTTTTCCAGAAGCTCATAAATAAATTAGTTAACTCCAACTAAAAAAATATCATTGCTATTGAGTTAGAACCAACTCATAGTTATCCTTCTAGTAGGTTTCTGGGAGGCTGTAAATTGCACAGGAGGAGACTGCCCATCTTTCTCCTGTGGAGCTGCTGGTGGATTTGAACTGCCTGAGAGGCGCTGCTTTTACTTTAGCTGTGCAGCTCTCTATGGACTTGGCCACTAGAGACCCATAAGTAGTCAACAGAACAGTGAAATTAGCCTCTTTTAAAAGAGTAGGTTAGATGTTTTAAGCAATACCTTCCCAAAATTTCTTCCTGATGAAGATAATGAACCCAAAAGGCCTTTCTTTGTTTTCCTTTCTTCTTCACATCCAGGTAGTCCCCAAAGTATACAGCAGTTTCCTGGGCTGTCCACAGTTCAGATTTCTTGGAATATTTTAACAAAAGAGCATCTAAAATGACACAATTGATGAGGCTCACATATTAAAGGTCCTAGATAATTTCAGTTGACATCTTTATGTATTTTCTTTATACATTTTTTTCCCCAAATGCCAGCATGTCCTGACTAATCCTGTTAGTGAAGCAGAACAAAAAATTAAAACTTTAGGAATCACAATAAATCACAATG
Source organism: Elephantulus edwardii (assembly GCF_000299155.1). NCBI lineage: Eukaryota > Metazoa > Chordata > Mammalia > Macroscelidea > Macroscelididae > Elephantulus > Elephantulus edwardii. The sequence continues at coordinate 18,926,942 of NW_006399762.1, forward strand.
ATCTTTTCTTTACCAAATCTCCTGTTTGGGGTGGCAAAGAGTTAGGCAAAGTTTAGAATTTTCATCAGAAAAGTTGTTGTGTACTGTTGAATCAGAAGCGATCCCCAGCGGACCCTGTAGCACGTTTTCAGAGGCACTAAATCACATGGGAGGAGATTGGCCATCCCTCTCCCTCAGAGCAGCTGGTGGATTCACACTGCATACCTTTGCGCTGGCAGCACAATGACTCACCATTAAGCTGCCAGAGCTCCCAAGTAGTTGAATATAAAGGGATTTTGAAAGCAACAAGACTTCAAAATCTATCTTGGAGCAAGTAATATATTATTGCACTTTTTAAAATTATCTGGGAACTCCAAATATAGTGGAACCTATGAAAGCCAGATACATGAAAGCCAGAATCTGTGTAAGGTGGAAACCTGTCAGAGAAGGAAAATGCAAGCATTTTCCACTTAAAGAAATTATATAAATGAGGTAAGATTGCATCCTTTTTAAAAATTTTCTGTCTTAATTTTATTTTATCTGTGTTGTTGAGAATACACACCAAAACCTAACCCAGCCATTTCTACACATAGTTCAGTGACGCCGAGTACGTCTTTCAAATCACACTGCAGCGTCCGCCAGGCTTTGCGGTGAGCTGTTTCTCCGTGGTTCACTGGCACCTGAGGTTCTGGTTGGACCTTTGCAGCCACCACCATCTGCTGGATTGTTATTTTGCTCTATGTCAAAGGGTGAAAACTTGAGAAATCAAGAAAAACAAGGCAATTCTGTTGAGCACTGGCTTTTATAGGCTCCACTGTATTATAAGAGAATACCTTTGCCTGATTTAATACATAGAAATAAATTAATCTTACTAAAAAATTCCTGACCTCACCATAGACTCCACGTTATGTATTGAAAGCATCTTTCATTTTTTAATTTAAAAAGAGAAAGCTTAGGAATTAATTTAGGAAATGAAGCTACTGTACAACAATGTAAATATAACTGAACAAGGAGAAGGTAAAAGAAAACAGTAAGGAGGCCTCATTGCTGGAAAAGAGAAGTTCTAGCAAAAAGGTGTCTATTTGAAGGGAAAGGCCAACATGAACCTTAATGGAAAAAAGTGCAATGTTTTGGTATCCATGTTAAAAGTAAATGAATTATTTTTCTTTATAGGTTGTGGTAATGCTTAAATGAATGAGAAGTTGAGGAGAACAAATAACTAAAATAAGGGAGATGCGAAGGACTGGAGAGGAGGAGCTGGAAACTGGGATGGGAAATGCAATCAGAGTAGTAGGAGATTGGAATGAAAGGTGAGCTGCTTACAAACACATCACAAGAGTGGTTAAGTGAGGGAACATGACAGAGGGAAATATATTACTTGTTTTGGAAATGTTAGGCCTTGGTTCTCTCAGGATGGTTTTACCCCCAGAAGTTAGCACACAGACATAACTAATAAACACAATTCTATAGCTTTCAGAGTCTTACAGTATGTAGAGAAGTCCATTATGAAAATATTTGCTTTTTTGGTAACAACCAATTTATATTGCAATCCTAGTCAAGATAACAGATAAAATATTGGAGTACTTCTGGGCAGAATTTCTCACACTTGATTTTATATGGAGTTACTGGGAACTTTTTAAAAATACTCATTCTGGATCTCATCCTCCAAACTTATTAGGCTGTAATTCCTTGGGGAGGTGGGATAAAGAGAAAGAAGGGAGAAGGAAGGAGAACTTCAAAAGTTCCCTAAGAGATTCTGATGCAGCATCACAACTCAGAGTTACCTTTTTGTATCCAGTATTTAGCAATCTATGTTGGTCTTTTCATCTGAAATACACTTTGCAATATGTATTTTTTTTCTTATTCAAATAGTTCTTCTCTACCTTGGGAAGGTATCAGAGCTAAGAAAGGAAACCCTTTTTTACTACCTCCCAGTTTCTCCACTAACCACAAGCTGCATTAGACACATTAACTGTGTGATTGCCCCAACCAAGGCTCCAAAAGTGAACTTGGCCTATTTCTTAAGCAAGAAGTAACTGCTGATCGCAAGAAGGGTGAAGACCTGACCAGTTCGCAAGCAATCTCTTAGACGAGCGGGTGTGAAAATCTCTGTCTATAAGAATGGTATCTAACTGAGTCAAACTCTGTCCTGCTAGAATATGAAGAGGGCAGTGGTGGGGAAAATATAAATTGGTTGGGATTGAGAATCAAAGAAAGAGATGAATGCTAACTGGATGATATGTATCCAGACTACTGAAACTGGTTGACAGGCAGTCATAATTTGAAGTTGATTTAAGCCTTGAATAATAGCTTTTCCTGAGTCCACTAAGATTCCTCTCTCTTTCATGCCTCAGATGTCCTTACAGCAAACTGCCACAATGTGAGTTAAACCACAATAGTATCTACTCTTTGTCACCACTAGGGCTTCAAGTATACAAAGAATGAGGGAGTTCCTTAAAGCCCATGTTTCTCTGCACCCACAAAGCATTGCAGGAACTCATGCCTTTACTGAGCTTTAAGTATAACAAGTCCTCCTGTACCATTGCTATCCAGTCAATTCTGACTCCATGACTCAATCTTATAAGAAGAGTGTCAGATCTTTCTTCTGTAGACAGAGAGCCTTGTGTGTTTGAACTGTCAACCTCTCAGTCAACAGCCAAGTGTTTAACCACTGTGAGTGCCGTTGGGGCTCCTAACAACTCTTCAGAGGACCCCAAGCTTAAATGCTTCCTGGAAATTGTGTACTTACTGTGTGCTTGGTGAAGGCGACTTGGCTTAAACACTCCTGTATTCTCCAGTCGCCGAAACAACCAATCATGCCTCACTCCTGCCAAGAGTTTTTCCAAGTCATCGGGCTTCAGGGTACGAGCCTCAAGGATCTCTTTCCTGGTCTTTCCTGGCAATGAAACAAAAGAACTCCCACTGGAATTCAAGAAAGACCATGGGCTCTCACCCTCAGAAGAACCACTGGAAAACACAGATGATCTAGACCACCACATCGAGGATGAGCTGGAGTTCTGGCTGCAGTTCAGCATGTTTCCAGGTCCATTCCCCTCATCTGTGGTAGTGCAGTCCTGGTTGAAGACAGGGCAAGGGCTGTTCCTGTTTACAGAAGAATGGAGAGTCTCAGCCAGCTGGCCAAGCAGTGGTCTCCGGGCACATGGTCTATGAACATCATGTTGATTTGTGATTTGAACATCCATGATGCCAAGTAGTTGACTCTCCTCATCTACTGTGGATGCATCAGGATCAATGTCTTGCTCTTTGGTTGAAACACCACCATATCCTAGGCTATGATTCTGGCCAGGCCAACAGGGAGTGAAAGAGCTGCTTGCTTTCATGGAACCACTGCCCAGAGAATCGTCTATGACTAGAGGAAGGCCTGAGGGTGCGTCTTCTGGACCTTCAGCTGTTTCACCTTCTGGGTCAACCCAGGAGGGGTTACTTTTAAATTCAAGTCCTGTGACTCTGTTAACAATTTCTTCTCTTTTCTCTTTCCCATGGCTAACTTTAGGATTGCAGTTGATTTCTGCACTTTTTTCAAAGGTTCTCTCTCCTTGGACCAATGGACAAGTAGGCACATTCTTAGACCCACCAGGACTAGAGCAGAAAGAAGCAGAACCACGTGAGGCTCTGGAATGAACAGAAGTATTTCTGGGCTCTTTATTTCTGACTTTCTGGTTACCCTCCAGAGTGTTTTTTAATGACACTTTCCCAGAGGCCACGGAATTACTTGTTATACTATGATAAGTGGCAGTTGACAAGGGCGTGTGCTTATGCAGCTGCCTCTGAGAATACTCTACATTGTCATCCTTGTACCCCTGGAGAGAGAGATCATGGACTTCTGAAGACAATGAATGCCCAGCATTGTTTCCCCCATTGTTTCCTCCCTCTTCTGACAGGGCGGTAGAACATTGCGTGTCCACAAGATTTTCTTTGTTAGACTCTTTTCCATCTGGCTTATCATCCACATAATTCACTTCCTCCCAGCTTGTAGAAGAACTAAACTCTGATAGCTTGCTCCAAGAACTGGAACTCTGGCTGTCATTCAGAGATGTGTTCAAAACAGCACCCCTGCCATTGCTGTGTTCTTGTGGTGCAGGCTCCGTCTCCGTATCTTCATCAAGAGAAACTCGGAATGCATTAGAATGGAGCCAGTTTTTCCTTCTTAGACTCTTGAGTTTCTCCCCACCATTGCTTCCTGTTTGGGAAGAAGACATTCTTGGCTCTTTTTCAAAATGGGGCTTGTCTTCAGTAACACTCACAGTATCGACGGTTTTTGTTTCTGTTTTTAGAGCAGTGATGCAGATTCCCGTATCTTTTGGTTTCTTTTGATTGTTTCTACAGGTGTTTTCAAATACTTCACACACTGAAGTATGATGTTGTGAATAGGTTTCAAGGATATTTTGGAAATCCACTTGCCCATGCAAAATGAATTTATCCAATGAACTCATGAAGCTCTCTGGAACATAAGATCTGCCATCCGAGTTTGGGAAGCTTTGAACTTGCAAATGATCCTTCACCTGGGTGATAACAGACATGATTTCTCTAGACAGAGTTTCCCTGTCCTCGCTCCCAGACAAAGTGCTGAAAGTGTACAACTTTCCCATTGCTTCACTACATAGCTGACTTGCTGCACGGATGCTCTCCGTCTCTCCATGGAGTCTTTGGTGCACTGTGGTGAGACAGAAAGCAGCTTTGACGAAAGTGTGAAGCTCCTGTTTTCCAGAAACAGGCTCGTCATCTCTCTTGGTGAGAAGGCCGATCTCAAAGGCTTCTTTAGCTTTATACAGGAACAGATTTTTCATTTCTGGGGGACAGTCACTAGAACTGCTGTACGACAATAAGCATGTGCCACAGATATTCTGAGGAAAATACAAAAAGATATTGAATTGGAAACTGGAGGTATACTAGGGAAAAAACCTGATTTTTAAAGGATGGCCATTAGAAATGTTAGAGAGGTATTCATAATTGGAAATATTAAATAAAAATATACATATCCCATATGTATACTGAGAAAAGCATACAACCACAATTGGCTTTAAGAAAACAAGGTTGTTTTCGTCGATCGGAAGAGACCATGATGTGAGTGATGGCTGCAAGAGGGGCAAGAAATTAGCTTTGACCACCATTGCACTGTAACTCTGATATGTTTTGATTTAAGGTGGTATTTTTTTTTTTGCTATTAGTCTTAGCAAACAGAGCCTATGCATAGGACATGGACATTGTATGTTTCTCTATGCAAATAAGCCTACTGTATATAAACATAACCTCTATTTAATGATAGTCAAAATTCTGGAGTAGTGTTTTCCAAACCTGTCTGTATTTGAATCACCTGAGAGAAATCATAAAATTAAAAATTTCTGAGTGCCAACCCCCCACATTTACATTTGGTGGCTCTAACTAGAGCCCTGCAATGCAGAGTTTGAAAAAGTTCCTTGGGTGGCTCTGATGTGCAGTTGAGCTTGGGGACCTTTTAGCTCTGATCAGGAAATTGCCACTTTGGCAAAGGCATTTCTTTTGTGGACTCTTGTGGCACAAAACAACAATGTGGCACAAACCCTACTTTATTAAGCTTGACCATTCTTGCTCAGGTCTGGGAGCTGCCTGCACTTACCATAGCCGTGAGCACGAATAAAGGTGTGTAGGGGGTGAAGGCAGCCGCGAGCTTGCTGACTTCTGCTGCTGACAGCAAATGGTGGTCAAAGTCCATCAGGAGAGTCTGAGAACAAACCAGCAGGTGAAGAAGTAGAATGCTGAGAATTATTTATTCATTGGCCAAAAAACCCCCAGGAAAGATATGGAATAATTTGCTTTTCTTTCAAGATTTTTATGGACATCCTGCCATATCATATCATATCATATCATATCATATCATATTTCAGAATAGAGTGCCAAAAAAGGATACATCTAAAGGCCTTGAGGTTTTCTCCAGCACATTCCCCCCAACTTTTAAAATCATAAAACAATCTAGAAACATGCCATGATTACTTTTAAAGAACCTGGAACAAATGATTGGTGCTATTATGTGGTGGTTATTCAAGTTTTACAATTATTTCACCCTCTAATTTTAGCACTAAAATGACCCCTGTAGGGAAACAGAATTTTGTGATATTATGAAAGAAAATTCTAAAAACCCCTCATTGTTGCCCAGTCAGAACCGAGTCATAGATGACCGTATCTTGGGATTCGCAGTGCAACTCCCTACAGACTATGCCACCAGACTCCCTTAAGTGGGAGTAAAAGTATATATAATCTTGTTGCTATTTATTAGTTTAACAACCAGTAAATTTCTGAGTAGCCTCAATGTGTTTGACACTGGGTTGGGTAAAGGTTGGATAAATCAAATGGGATCCACAGGAGCCATCCTGGGATAGTGCACCTTCCTCTAGATGTTGAAACACTCATGCTCCCCGACTGCTGGAGACAAAGTGGGTAACTAACCAGCTGACCCACAAGAACTTCGGCAGTTTTATGAGTGATGCTACTCTGCACCATTTTTTCAATAAATGATAATTACCAAATTAATTTGTGGATTGCTTTTAAACTTCTCATAATCTTTCTTGCTCATGGAAACAAAGATATCAGCCAGTATTCCTAGGGATGTGGAAATACCCTGTAAAGAAGAAAAATCAAAACAGAGTGGGAATTCATTATTGGTTTTATCTCAGGCCTAAAAGCAGCAATCATTCCTTCATGTGAACTATTTGCTAATGAGGAGGAGGAGGAGGAGGAGGAAGAGGAGAACAATGATGCTAGGGAAGACACTGGAGATATTTCTAAATTAAATGTTATGTTGTGTACCACTGAGTCGGAAGTGACCCACAGCAGACTCCCAGAGGGCTTTCAGAAGCAGTTAATCTCACAGTTGGAGATTGCCTATCCTTCTCCTGTGGGAGCAGCTGGTGGATTTGAAAAATCTGCCTTTGGGATTGCAGTGGAGTTTCTTACCAGTAGGCCACTAGAGCTGAGACAAGGCTTTAAAGATCCTCACATGCTGGAGCACATGGACATAATGTTGTTGTTGCTGTTAGATGCTATCAAGTCACCTCTCATTCATAGTGACTCATTCATACAACAGAATGAAGCCCTGCACCATCCTCACAATCTCTGTCATGCTCAAGCCCATTGTTGCAATCACTGTCTATCCATCTTTGTAAGGGTTTTCCTTTCCTTTACTGTCCTCTACTCTTCTGAACATAATGGAAGGATTTCAGCCACCAGTACTGATGATTCAGCTCAGGGAAAGGTTAGAACAGCTAAAATTCTTTACTTAATGACGCTCCTACAGGAGCGTATGGAATGAAAAAAATGAAAAAAATGCTTCTCAATTTATTGACTAAAGATGCTACATAAAAGTAGGTGTTTTGTTTTTTGTTTTTTTTTCTTTTAACGTAAAAAGCTTTTACAACTCAGTGAAAATGAAACCTCTGATACTTTTACATATACACAACATTTCCCTTTGAACTTTGCTGTGAAATCAAGCAAAAGTTAAATACATAACAAAATAAGAAACTAGGTGAATAGAGACAAATATATAAATAGATCGTTAGAAACATAGAAAGAAATGCTAAATATCTGTTCAGTTCATCTGTGAGAGCGGAAAGAGTAAGACAGGAGGAAAATTACTGTATGTTCCTTGTCTTATATTTATGTAGAGTAAATAATAATGTTGTTGATTGCCATCGAGTCGAGCAAGACTTATAGGGAAACTATGAACAAAAAGCCAGAAACCTTTCTATATCAAAGTTCATAAAGTTTCCAGAGGCATGTTGTTTAGGAAGTGGATGCCACTCTTGCTTCCAAAAATAGAACAAATAAAATTGACAACGTAAACGGAATTGTGTATAAAGCCATAATTATTCAAAGATAAATATGTTTCTGTTAGGTATCATCTAGTCTTGCCATCAAGCAAGGCTATGATTCATAGTGGCCTTAGGAACAACTGAATGAACATTGCCCTATCCTGTGACATCCTCAGCATCACTTATATGATCGAGCTCATTGTCAGAACCACTGCATCAATCCATCTTACTGAGAGTCTTCGTTTTATTCTCTAACCCTCCACCTTTCCCAGCATGGTGTCTTTTCCCAAAGACTAACCCCTCCTGACAACATGCTCAAAGTATGTGAGAAAGAGATATATAGGAAAGGAGCAAAAAGCAATAAAAAAAATCCCCCAACAACCTTTTTGTCTGGTTGAGGAAGTGTCAAAAATCCTATGACGGAGGCCCATATCAGTTCTGCAGCTTCGTACCACATCCCTAAGGGTGGGGGGAAGGGGACAAAAAGCAGTTGGGACAAAGGATAGACTGTTAGTATCTGTGTTCTTATGTTAGGAGGCACCTTCAAAAAGGAGAGTCACTATAAAAGGAAGATTCATTCATTGAATCCCACTGCGAGAATTCAGGGCTGTGTTAGTGTGATGAAGCAATCTGCTTTTCCAGTTGGCTTATTACAGATAGTTTCTTTCTATTAAAAAAGAAAACAGTAAGCATTGTTTCCATTACTAATCACTAATTTTTAAATTTTCCAAACATTTTAGGTGTTAACTACAGTTTTATAAACTTTGCTCGAAAAATTCCACAAATCCCTGCCAAGTAGCACATGGGTAATGTGTAGAAACCTACATAGGTAGGTGTTGAGTGTGTCAAGTTGTAAATGACCTATAGCCATCATATGAACAAAAGTCTTAAACATGAAACTTTCATCGTTTCTCCACGCTTATAGAGTTTCTGGGGGCAAGCTTTTTTTGGAAGTGGATCCCACTCCTGCTTCAAGCCTGTTTTATTTGGGAGATCCACAAAAACCAGGCCCGAGGGCTGCACAAGGCCAAATACAATCAGCTCACACTCAAGTTGTGAGCAACAGTCACACCCATGTCTACCATTCTGTCTTGAATGAAAAATGGAAGTGGGGATTGACAATACTTACCACATACAATAAGAAAATTCTATAATAAAGTCAGATTGCTAGATTTTATAAAAGGGCCTTGAGAATAATGAATGTTTAAGGAATGTACCTAGCTTTTGTAAAATTTGTCCTCTGATCTGAATACAGACTGACTGTACCAGGATCTTGTCACTTTCATTTCTGTACAGCCAGGTACCTAAAATAAAATGGGGGGGGGAAAGAAAATTATTAATGGCCTTGAATTATTAAAGAAATAGTCTGGTAAAATAAAATTATTCTGATGTACCATGTGAGTACATGTGGTATAGATTTGAGAGACAATGTCTTCCCTACAGTATGCATCAAGTTCAAACTCTGCTGTAGACTACAAGGATCTCCAAGAAACTGTCTTCTGCCTGGTCTCCAACTTCTTGCCCTCTTGTCAACTGTGTTTTACTCTCTCTGATTTTATTTGTGTTCTTGTAGTTGTAAGTGATCTCCTTCATGGCAGCTGAACTTGCTCTTACATTTGCCTAAGACCCTCTTTCTTCTGGCTCCTTGAGACCCCAGCTCCTTCTCCTTCTCCAGGTCTCAGGATCTCAGTGTCAATGGTATCACCTCAAAGACCCCTAAGATTGATTGAGAGTATTATTATATTGTGTAGTGGCTGCCTTTTAGAGCATGGGACATTCAAAATCATCACGGATGTTGAGTCTGATGGCCATATACATATACACTAATAGGGTACAGAAAGATTTATCACTTACCTAATGAGGCTTTCTGGGAACAGAACATAGGTTCTCAAGTAATTCTGTTTGATATTACCTACATAAAGTGTGACTGGTTTTTCTTTTTAATTGGATTAAGAAGAGGAACTAGGGTAAAGATTCCTGCTAGCTAGATGCCAGCTTTAACAGATGTGGGGTAAAAGGAATTGAAAGGGCCTGAAGGTTCTTGATGGTCAAACATAAAAAATAGAGTCATACTCTTTATTATTACATCTACCGAAAGCATTTTTCATCATATTGCCTTTAAAATTTTCTTCTTACCTTCTGATCCTACTTTGTATGTGTGTGTTTGCCCACAGTGTTGTAGATGGGAAGTGTGCCTATTCTAGGCTAGTTATAGTGTCCGTAAATGAACTGTGTGTGGTCAGTATTTCTATTCCAAGCTGTCTCCAAGCTGTAAATGTCCATATGCTTCAAGGATCTCAGGACTTTATATCCACTTATACAGAGAGCAGCTTTCTACAGAGGTAAATGCTGGAAGTCTTCCTCCATCCCACTTTTTTTTTTTAAATGTGTTTGACCAAAGGCCCATCATTCATCAGTCACAAAGTCCATCCAGAGACTCTCAAGTGAAAGTAGCTAGAGGATCATGAAATGGTTCTTTAATTAGAAGTTTTAGAAGGACTGAGAGTAGTGATGATTGTAAAAAAAGAAATGTTTCTTACCTGTTGCACCATTGTTGTTTATTAGATTACTCAGGATATATTCAGCTTTTAAAAGTTTCCCTGCAAAAACAAAACCCCAAAACCACCCAAGTGCTGTGTAATCCACTGCTGTAAGGTTGATTCTACCCCACAGTGATCCTGTAAGATAGAGTAGAATTGTTCCCAGTATTTCCCAGTCTATAAATCTTTGTAGGGCAGATGACTTCATCTTTCTTTATGGAGAAGCTGATGGATTTGAACTACCAACTTTTCAGTTTAGTAGCCTAACACTTGATTCACTGTGCCACCAGGACTTGTCCAATTAGGTCCAAACATTCTACAAATTGCTCAAATTTAAATCACAGTACCAGGTTCTCTCACGCCATTTAGAAACTTCTTCTTTTGAAATTTATTATTGGTAACCGTATTACATATAAAACTAAAAAAGAGAGATGAATTTTTCAGAAGTTGGTAAGGCAGGAGTAGTGCAGTATCGAAAATGATACTTAAATTCTAAATGGAAAAGATTTCATCATAATTGCATCACTAATGCAATAATGGCAAACCTTTGCATGAGATTATCTGTTCTCCACAAAAGTTGTGCTAGATGGGTAGAACAGCGCTGCTGCAGGAATAAGACTATAAAATCAAGAAGGTTAGGGGACTGGAGGTGGGGTGGGATGGAAGATGGTCTTCCTATACTTCTTTATTTTTTAAAAAAGTAATAATATTTTTATCATTCATATACCTTGTCTTTGATGCCTGTACACAGTAATTCATTCACATTACATTTCATTCATTTATATTGTGGGTTTCCCCTCCCTTTACAATTATCCCTCAAAAACTACTTTTCATGAAAGCATGTAAATCAGAGACTTCATGATTTATGCCTTTCTATCCCCACTTTAGGTAGCCAATTTCTGATTTGTCCATCTCTATCAAACCAGTATTCTGAGGGAACAAACACGTCCCTTTTGCTGAAGGATCCTTTGTTCAATTTGGAAACTTTGAGCATCTGCACCCACAAGCAAAGTCCGGTACAGAGGGAGCCATCAGGTTGCAGCAATCAACCCTAGTTCACAGCATGGATCATCTCTTCATTTGGTTGGGTTCTGGCCCACTCATCCCTAGCCACCCGTGTGTAGGTTCAAATGGTTATCAGCTGCAAGCTCAGGAGTCCACACTTGCTTGGTCTTAACTTGTTGGTCTCTTCACTCAGCCCTATATCTATGGATGGCTGCTATTTATTTAATAAGTAGTTTAGCCTGTAGCATGTTGAACTGCTAAGAAAAAAGGCCAAGGTTTGAATTGGCAAGCTTAAATTTTCTCCTGTTAAGATTTGTTGTTGTTGTTGTTGGGTGTCATTGAGTCAAGAAGCAATGAACAAAAGATCTGAACCCAGTCCTGTCCTGTACCATCCTTACACTTCCTGACAAACAAGAGCCCACTGCAGCAGTCACTGCATCAATCCACCTGGTTGAAGTTCTTCCTCTCCTTTGATGACCACCCCCACCCCCCACTTCCCAACATCATGTCCCACTCCAAGGAACAGCCCCTCCTAGCAATATGTCCAAAGTATCTGAGGCAAAGCCTTATAATTCTTGCCTCTGAAGAGCACTCCAACTACACCTTTCCCAAGACATATATGTTTGTTCTTTTGTCTGTCCATGGGATGTTTAGGGCTCATCTCCAACATCACAGCTCAATGGTGTCAATTTTTTTCTGTCATCCTCATTCATTCGCCAGGTCTTGGATGAATAGCTAGTAATTTGAAAGACTGTGGCCTGAATCAGACACATGTTAGTCCTCAAACTGACATCACTACTCCTCAATAATTTGGAAAGATCCCTAACTACAGACTTTCCCAGTGCAATGTGTCTCCTTATTTCCTGACTGCTCATACCAAGGGTGTTAAGCATAGATCCAAGCAAGATGAAGCTGTCGACAGTTTCAATCTCCTCTCCATCCATCATGACATAGCCTATTGGTCTAGTGGTAAGAATCTTTGCTTTCTTGATATTGAGACCCAATCCATATTGAAGGTGGCATTCCTTGGTCTTCTGTAACAAGTGTTTCAAGTCCTCCTCACTTTCAGCAAGTAAGTTTGTGTCATCTGCAAAACACAGGTTATTGATGACTCTCCCTCCTCTCCTGATGCACATTCCTCTTCATAATGTCCAGCTTCTTTACTAATTTTCTCGGCATATAGATTGAACAAATATGGTGAGAGAATACATTCCTGACTCATTTCCTTTCCAATTCTAAACCATGCAGTACTCCTCTGCTCCATTCGCACAACGACCTACTGATCCAGGGATAGGTTCCTCATGAGCACAATCAAGTGCTCTGGGGTTCCCATTCTTCTCAATGTCAGCCACAGCTTGTCATGGCCCACACAGTCAAACCCCTTTGCATAGTCAATAAAGCACAAATAGACATTCTTTTTTTTTTTAAAGCATTAAAGCTTCAGCAAGAAATAACCAAGGCTAAATGTCAACCTGTACAAAACTACAGAACACTATAAAACAGAATGAGGCCAGGGTGGCAGATGGGAAGAAGAAAATATACATATATTGTACAAATTAAGAGATCCAAACTGAAATGAAGAGGTTTTAGAAGTGGAATTTTTTTTTCTCCCCAACATAGATAATTACTGGGAGCTGCTGCCAGAGACAATCTGAAAGAACTTCAGTTGATTTTCTCAGTAGCCAGTTTAGGAAGAACACAGCATAAACATCCAAATGTACAGGAACTGGAAATCAAAGTACTTCCCACACGGAAGGCCTTTTGTCAGACGGTTTGCACACTCTCACAGCAAGCACACAGTGAAGACAGAAGTTGAATGGTTGTGATGTATGCAGAGATAAAGCATGTGCAGTGAGCCACCTCACCACTGGTATATTACTACTGATGTAACTCACATAAAGTTTACAGAACAGACATTTGAAGAAAAAAAACAATGGCATCTAAAAAATATAAACATTTTGCAACTGACTCCAAAGTTGGCTCCTTTAATTACTAAGAACATTGGTTCCAGCAGATAAAATGGGACGCCTTGATTTCTACCTAAAATCTAAAAGGTAATCAAGGTGTGCAGCTATGAAAGAGGTGCGTCCTCCAGCTGATGCAGAAAAAATGACAACCGAGGAGAACCAACTTCGGGTCAGCTACAGCAAGCTGCACTTGAGAGGCTAGTGAGCCCTTTCCACACCTAGCTGCTTCAAACATCCAACACACATGTCCATCCAATTTGCTACTTTAAGAATAAAAGCAAGGGGTCGGGAAGAGAGGGAGAGAAAGTGAAAGAAAGCTAAGCAACCTTTCACAGAAAGAAAGTGGCTGAAATCTATAGTAGGAAAATAGTGCGCAGTCAGAGGAAATGATGATTACGAAAAAAAAAAAAAAACAACCCCACACCAAAAACAAAAAACAACAAACCCCAAAATTACCTTCATCTTTGATTTGAAGTGTTGTTGCTGCTTTGATTTTGGACAGTTCACTCTCGTCCTAGCATAGCTTCCCCCACCCCAGTTAAAAAAAGCTTATTTAGAGACATCTTGGTGTGTTTCCTCCATTTCTGGGAGTCAGCACAGACAGTGCAATATAAACTACAGATTATTCTTTGCTGGAGAGAGGTGAAACTCGCTTTCTTAAAAAACTATGATTAATGCTAATGAGCCAATGCTGGAGGGAACCATGAAATTAAAGGAAAACGGAGGGGAAACCAAAACCCCACAATCCTAAAGCTCTTCTAGCCCAGCTTCTTAAGCAAATGTGGTATGTAGGAAGAGGGGCATTCTTCTCATCCTTCCTTACTAAAATCTGAGATCTTTCAACAAATAGACATTCTTCTGGTATTCCTTACTTTGAGCCAGGATCTATTTGGCATCATCAATGATATCGCTGGTGCCATGGTCTCTTCTAAATTCTGCTTGAACTTCTGGAAATTCTCTATTTATATACTGTTCTGGCCATTTTGAATGATCTTCAGCAGTATTTTGCTTGGATGTGATATCAATGACATTATTCAATAATTTGCACATTCAGCTGGATCAGTTGGGTGAGAAACTTCTTGGGAAGGCCAACAGGAACTGATGGGTGGGCCTTTGTATTTAAAAGTTTGTTTGTCTACAACCAGAAGATAAAATAGATGAATGGGATCTTCTAAGAATCAAATCACTATGCACATCCAAAAACTTCTCCAACAGGGTAAAAAGGGAAGCCACAGACTGGGAAAAAATATTTGCTAATGACATATTAGATAAGGGACTTATATCCAGAATTTATAAAATACTTGAGCACCACAACAAGATAAAGGTAAATAATCCAATAGAAAAATGGGCACAGGATATGAACAGGCACTTCACCAAAGACGACATGTAGTTCGTCACATACACATGAAGAAATGTTCAAAATCCTAGCCTAACAGAGATGCAAATCAAAACCACTACGATATATCATCTCACCCCAGTCAGAATTGCAAAATTTAATAGAACAGCAAGCAACAAATGCGGATGAGGTTGTGGAGAAACTGGAACCCTTATTCACTGTTGGTGGGGGTGTAAAATGGTGCAACCACTGTGGAAGGCGGTATGGCGCTTTCGCAAAAAGTTGCAAACAGAAATACCATTTGACCCAGTAATTCCACTACCGGGAATATACCCCAAAGAGACCATAACTGACATCCAAGTAGACATATGCACATCCATGTTTATTGCAGCTTTGTTCACAATAGCAAGGAGTTGGAAACAACCTAAGTGCCCATCAACAAACGAATGGCTAGAGAAGCTGTGGTATAGTCACACAATAGAATACTAGGCTGCATTGAAAAACAAGCAACTCACGCAATATTATTCAAAATGGGTCACCCTGGAGGACATTATGCTGAGTGAAGTATCTCAGTCACAAAAGGACAAATATGGCATGGTGCCACCGTTGTAAAGCAGGACTGACCTCGGAGTTGGGAGGAGACAGAAGGATGGGTTCAATAATGTATACTACATTGAAACAGAGGAGGGAGAAAACTGCTTAAGAGGGAAAATTACTAGGGATTTTTGTCATGACAGCAGTCCAGAGCAAAGGCTGCATAGTGGAGTGGACCTGGGGGTAGGAATTGTAAAACAATGGAAGATTTTTCTTTTACTTTTCCAAGAGGGTAGTGTATGTACTAGGGGGGAGGGTTGGAAGGGGAGAAAAGTGCAACAATGAATGAATGGAAATCCAAAGTCTCTGTAAATTTTCATTGAAATAATAATTAAAAAAAAGGGGGGGGAAGTTTGTTTGGGCCTACCTGTGAGTCTTTGGCTTGGCAAAATTGGATCCTGGTGGGTAAGCTGGAGGTAAAGTCTCTGGGTGTTTCTAACTGTGTTGTTGTTCTGTCAAGAGTTACAGTCTCAAAAATCCTCTGGAGGGTCCCTATTTAGTCAAACTAACTTAATGGCAGTGAGTCTTTTAAACTTCTCTTTTTTACTGTTTTAAAAAAATGTTTTATTAGTTTTTAACCAAAGTTTACAGAAAAGTTGGATTTTCATTCATTCATTATTATATATTTTCCTCCCTTCCTCATCCTCCAGTTCACTTAAAAAAAATCATGCAGTTACACAATTTCCTCCCCCTCCCCCAGCAATGTACCTCTTATCCTTGCCTTCTGTTACACAAATAAAGCCTAATAATATATTCCTTTTAAACAGATTTTTCCCCCTTCATCTGTTCCAATGCAGGGTTCATTATCTAATTTTTTCTTTTCCTAGTTTCCCCCAGATGACAAAGAAAGCTACTATAATGAAATGGGCAGAGAGCTGGAGTCAGAAAATCAAAAGGGCCGAACTCACTCCGTATTTCTTAAGCTGAAGGAGCTGAAAAACAAATTCAAGCCACGCGTGGCAATACTTAAGGATACTTTGGGCAGAATATTAAATGAACCAGGAAGTATCAAGAGAAGATGGAAGGGATATAGAGTCACTGTATCAGAAGTAATTGGAGGACACAGAAGAATTTAATGGAATTACATATGAGCAAGAGCCTATTGAAAGAGGAAGTTCAAATTGCTCTGAAGGAATTGGCAAAAAACAAGGCTCCAGGAGTTGATGGCATACCAATTGACATATTTCAACAAACAGACACTGGCCTGGATGTGCTGACTAAGTTGTGCCAAGAAATCTGGAGAACAGCCAGCTGGCCCACTGACTGGAAAAGATCGATATTGTTCCCATCCCAAAGAAAGGTGACCCAACAGAGTGTGGAAATCATCGAACAATATCATTGATATCACATAAAAGCAAGATTCTGCTGAAAATTATCCAAAAACGTTTGGAACAATATGTCAACAGAGAACTGCCAGATGTGCAGGCTGGATTTAGAAGAGGTACTAGGGATATTATAGCTAATGTTAGATGGATCTTAGCAGAAAGCAAAGAATACCAGAAGAAAGTCTATCTGTGCTTCATTGACTATGCAAAGGCTTTTGGCTGTGTGGATCACAACAAGATGTGGCTGACTCTAAGAAGAATGGGAATCCCAGAACATTTGATTGTGCTAATGCGAAACTTAAACTTGGACCAAGAGGCAGTCGTCAGAACAGAGCAAGGAGACACTACATGGTTCAAAATCAAGAAGGGGGTCCATCAGGGATGTATTCTGTCTCCATACCTTTTCAATCTGTATGCAGAACAGATCATCCGAGACGCTGGGCTATACAAAGAGGAATATGGCATCAGGATT
>NW_006399762.1:18944514-18948989 GCF_000299155.1 Elephantulus edwardii
CCAAGGAGAGGAAGACCTTTGATGAGATGGATCGATTCTGTGACTGGAGAGGTGGGAATAAGTGCGTTTGAGATGGCTAGGTTGGCACAGGATAGAAGAGTGTATAGAGCTCTTGTACATAGGGTCGCTATGAGTTGCAAGTGACTTCATGGCACATAACAACAACAACAACAACAGTTTCCCCCAACCTCACATGCCAGTCTTGTTACTGCTTAACAGTGGTCTTATGCAGTATTTGTCCTTTTGTGATTGAGATATTTCACTCAGCATAGTGTCCTCCAGGGCCAACCATGTTGTGTAATGTTTTACAAAGTTTTCTTACCATAGTCTCCAAAGCCCTTATGATTTCTTTGAGCTCAAATCCTTATTTCTTGAAACCTCACTGTGTTTATGTTAACCACAGTTATTTCTTACTATCTTTTGAACTTGACAGGCATGTTTCACATCAGGATTTCTATATTTAAAATTATTTTAGTATGTTGTTGTTGTTTTGTGTCATTGAGCCAACTTTGAGTCATAGAGACTGTATGAAAAATGGCTCTGAACTTTGCCCTGATCTGAGCCAAGTTCACCGTCTCAGACACTCTTGACTCCATTGTCACAGTCACTGTGCCAATCCATCTCATTCAGGGTCATCTTCTTTTGCACTGACCCTCTACCTCTCCGAGCATTTTATCCTTCTTCAAAGATTGGTCCCTCCTGGAAACATGCCCAAAGTATGTGAGACAGAGCTTCAAAATCCTTGCCTTCAATGAGCACACTTGTTTCATCTCTCCAGGACAGACTTGTTTGTTTTCTTGGCAGTCCATGGTATATTTAATACTTTTCTCCAGCACCACAACTCAAAGGCATCAATTCTTTTTCTGTCATCCTTAGTCGTTGTCTAGTTCAGAGATGCAAAATGAGCAATTGAGAAGACCAGGGGCTGGGTCAGGTGCACTTTAGTTTCTACACTGACATCATTGCTCTTTAGCATTCTAGAGAGATCTGTGACAACTGATTTTCCCAATGAAACTCATCTTGTGATTTCCTGACTGCTGTTGCCAAACATGCTGAATGTGGATCTGAGCAAGATGAAATCATTAATAGCTGCAACCTTTTACCCATCTTACTTCCTATCGGCCTGGTGGTGAGGATCTGTTTCTTTCTGAAGTTGAAAAGCAATTCATATTGAGAGCTGCAGTCCTTGACCTTCTGCAGAAAACATTTTAAGTCCTCCTCAATTTCAGCGTGTTTGATTGTATTATCTGCATAATGCAATTTGTTGATGAGTCTTCCTCCAACCCTGATGACACATTCTTCTTCATAAAGTCTAGCCTCCCAAATGATCTGTTCTGCATAGAGATTGAAAAGGAATAGAGAAAGAATACATCTCTGACACATTCCTTTCTTGATTTTGAACATGCAGTATTCCCTTGCTCTGTTTGGACAACAACTTCCCGATCTTTTTGTTGTTGCTGCTGTTGAGTATGACCCATGAACAACAGATCTAAACGCTCTCCTACTCTTTGCCATTCTCACATTTCCTGACATAGAAGAGCCCATTACAGTAGTCACTGTGCCAATCCACCTGGTCAACAATCTCCTTCTCCTTCACCAACCTCCACCTTTCCAAGCTTCATTTCCCTCTCCAAAGAACAGCCCCTCCTAGCAACATGCCCTAAGTATGTGAGGTGAAGCTTTATCATCTTTGTCTCCAAAGGGTACTGTGGCTGCACCCTCTCCAAGACACATTTGTTTGTTCTTTTGGCCATCCATGGGATGTTCAGTGCTCTTCTCCAACACCACAGCTCAAAGGCATCAATTCTTCTTTTGTCATTCATTTTCCATCTCTCAGATGCATAGCAAGTGACAGGAAAAAACATGTCCTGAATCAGACACACTTTAGTCCTTAAACTGAAATAATTATTCCTTAATAATTTGGAAGGTCCCTATTTGTAGACTTCCTCAGTGCAATATATCACCTGATTTCCTAGCTGCTGTTACCAAGGATGTTAATTTCAGATCCAAGTAAGACAATGTTGTTGACAGTTTCAATCTTTTCTCCATCTATCATAATGTTGTCTATCTGTACAATGGTAAGAGTCTTTGTTTTCTTGATGTTGACATATAATTCACATTAAAGGCTGTATTTTTTTTATCTTCTACAATAAGTGTTTCAAGTCCTCCTCACTTTTAGCAATCAAAGTTGTGTCATCTGCATAACATAGGTTATTGATGAGTCTTCCTCTGATCTTGATGCCACATTCTTCTTCACAGAGTCCAGCTTCTCAAATGATTTGCTCAGCATACAGATTTAATAGGTACGGAAAGAGACTACAACCCTGACACACTCCTTTCTTCATTTTAAATCATATACATGTTCCCTTGCTCTGTTTGCACAACCATCTCCTGGTTTAAGTATAGATTTTGTATGAGCATAATTAAGTGCTCTGGGATTACCATTCAATGTTAGCCATAACTTGTTATGACCCATACAGTCAAATGTCTTTGTATAGATGTTAAAGCATAAATAGACATTCTTCTGTTATTCTTCACTTTCAGCCAGGATCCATCTGACATCAACAGTGATGTCTCTAGTGCTATGGCCTCCTCTAAACCCAGCTTGTATTTCTAGCAGTTCTCAGTCAATGTACTGTATTTTAGTCTAGATTGCTTTTTCCCTGAGACATTTTCAAGGTTTACTTGCTTTCTCTTCGTTCTTATTCCCAAAGTATCCACCTAATAAATAGAACAGAAGAAAAAAGTCACTATTGTTCAATCAGAACTAACTCCTGGCTGGTCATCCAGCACGTTTCTGAGGCTGTAAATTGTATGGGAGGAGATAGCCCATCTTTTCCTTATAAATTCACACCACCAAAGAGGTCACCAGTGTAACACAACTTCGTAATGATACCTTTAAATCTGTATGCAGAACAGATCATCCAAGACTCTGAGAATGTGGCATCAGGATTAGTGGAGGAGTCATCAACAACCTGTGTTATGTAGATGACACAATCCTGCTTGTTGAAACTGAGGAGGACCTGAAGCACTTGCTGCAGAAAGTCAAGGACCGCAGTCTTCAATGTGGATTGAAGATCAACATCAAGAAAACAAAGATTCTCACCACTGCGCCAATTGGCAGCATCAGTATGGATGGTGACGAGATTGAGATAGTTTTCGTTTACTTGGTTCCACAGTCAACACTCTTGGTAACAGCAGCCAGGAAATCAGGAGACGAATTGCATTGGAAAAGAGCAGCCAGGAAATCAGGAGACGAATTGCATTGGAAAAGTCAGCTGTGAGTGACCTCTCCAGAGTACTGAAGAGCAACGACGTCAGGCTGGAGACTAAGGTGCACCTGATCCAGGCTATAGTCTTTGCAATTATGTACTATGCATCGGAGAGTGGACAGTGACTAGGGATGATAGAAAAAAGAATTGATGCCTTTGAGCTGTGGTGCTGGAGAAGAGTGTTGGTTATACTATGAACTGCTAGGAGAACAAACAGGTTTGTCCTGGAGAAGGTGAAGTCTGAATGCTCCTTGGAGTCAAGGATTCTGAAGCTTCATCTGACATACTTTGGGCATGTTGTAAGAAGGGACTGGTCCTTGGAGAGGGACATCATGTTTGGGAGAGTGGAGGGGCGGCGCAGGAGAGGACGACCCTGGATGAGATGGATCGATTCTGTGAGTGGAGTGGGGGGGAATGAATGTATTTGAGACGGTGAGATTGGCACAGGATAGAACGGTGTTTAGGGCTCTTGTACATCGGATCGCTATGAGTCGCAAGCGACTTGATGGCACATAACAACAACCACAAACCAGAGCTCCATAGTGCTTCATAATTATTCTTCTATAAATTGCTCTAGAGACATATACCCTTGGCTGTCACAGGCTGTTCTTAAAGAAGATCACAGCAACATGATGCAGGCCACTTCCTCTTTTGCAATGTGACTTTGCTACTTCTCCATAAAAAGGGGAGTCTAGAGCTTATTTCCTCTCTTCCTTAATCTGCAGTGGCTCTGTGACTTGTTTAGATTAATGTGGAATAATGGACAGTGTGTCCTTTCTAGACGGGGCCTGAAGAGATCTATACACTCTGCTTTAAGCTCTTGAAACCAGACTATCATTCTGTGAGGAAGCCCAGGCAGCAACATGGAAAAGCACATGCAAAAGAGTCCTTCCCCTCACACCCTCAGTGAGTTCCTAGTTGCTATCAGTATCAAATCCCTACTGTGGGCATAAGAGATCTTTTAGCTGTTCTGCCTTTACATTCATGAAGACTAATATAGTCCATCTCAATAAAATGATGATAAAGAATACATTGTTATTATTTTTAAGACACAACATTGATATATGGGGAAAAGACTGAAGAATTGAAAAAGAACAGCGAGAAAACCGGACACCCTTTAAAAAAACTGAAATTATAAAAACAAGAGCAGAAATAAATGAAATAGAAAACAGAAAAACAATTGAAACTATCAACAAAACTAGG
>NW_006399762.1:18952059-18978046 GCF_000299155.1 Elephantulus edwardii
GACAATTAAAACAGACATTCGGATGGCGGGGAAGAAGAACAAACTGGGGAGGAGGGTGGAGAGAATGGTGCGGCAATGAAGGAGTGAAAGCCCAGAATCCCTGTGAATGTTCATTGAAACTAATAAAATTTAATAATAATAAAAAAAAGAATCAAAACTGGACAAATCTGCTGCTGAATGGCAAATCCTGGAAACATTACCAAGCAGGGATCAGTACTAAAAATTAAATTCTTACGTGTTTCAGAAGATTTCAAGAAAGAATGATGAAAGTGTCAAAATGGATTTCTTGTTATTTAAGACAAGGTATAGGGAGGAGGAGCAGAATTAAGAATGAATGATTCCACTTTCAAGAATTTAGAAGTCTAGGGAGTTCTACTAGACTAGTGAGTAAGGAGTTATGCTGCCAATCCAAAGATAGATAGTTTGAATTCAACAACTTCCCAGAGGAGAAATATGGGCACTCAATCTCCTCCCATCTGATTCACAACTTCTGAAACCCCACTGCAGGACAGCTATGACTCTGTTCCAACTCAATGGCACATAACAACAACAGCAGATAACTAAGGCAGGCAATAACAAGCATTGAGCGATGGGTGAAACCTTAGTGTTGCTATTGTCTTGAAGATCCTAGTCCCTACAGAGGCAGGGGCCAGCCCACCCCTTGTGATGCCACTGCTCTAGAGTATTGTTTTGAAGCTGCTCTTTTTTGTGGACTCAGAAATTCTGGTTCTAAGTGAGATTTTTGTTAATTACTGCCCTGCGTATTTCTTTCCTTTTGAGTAGGAAAAATTCAGATTCACTGTCACATTTGACTCAGATGTGTGGTTTTTATTTCTCCTCCAGCAAACTTTTTTTTTAATGTTTGTTGTCTCCAACTCAAGGCTTGAGGTCAACAGCAAAGCTCCTTGCTGCCTCTCAAAGTGAAGAGTTATTCAGTCTCCTTTTGTAGCCCCTACAGTCCCCTAAGCATTCCATCTCTCGTCTCCAAAGTGGCATTAAAATGGCAATCCCTTCTCTTAGTACTATAGATACTAGAGTGTCACAAACAATAGTTTACTGTCTTGATTTGAACAACTTATTATATCTATGTCCATATTTGTTGTTTTTATAAATTCTGAGTGAGAATTGATCTATACTTAACCCACCAGCAGATTTTAGAGGCAGTTAATAGGATAGAAGGAGATTATCTATCTTTCTCCAGAGGAGGAGTTGGTAGATCCAAACCAAGAAGAATTTATTATACCTTTGAGTTGTGGTGTTGGAGAAGAGGACTCAATATCCCATGGACTGTTAAAAGAACAAACAAATATATCTTAGAAAAGTTGCAGCCAGGGTGTTCCTTGGAGGCAAAGATGATAATGTGTCATCTCACATGTTACTAGGAGATACTATACCTCGTAGAAGGTATCATGCTTGGAGAGATGGAGGGATGGTCAAAGAAAGGAAGACTCTCAACCAGGTGGATTGACACAGTGACTGCAGCAATGAGCTCAAATATGTCAGAGATTGTACGCATGTAAGTATGGCACAAAATAGGACAAGGTTCAACTCTACTGTTCATAGGGTCGCTAAAAGTTGTACTTGACTTGACAGTATTTAACAACAGCAACCACCACCACCTTTGATTAGCAGCACAACTTATTATCACTAAGACACTAGTTGTTTTTTGTTTGGTTATTTTTAAAAGGTGGAATTAATATTTTTATTGTCATTTATAATCAGATGGTAATCAGGCATATAATCTTCATACTGAAGTTTTCTTTTTTTGTAGAAATAAAAATGGGAGAAAAAAGTTTTAAACAGCTAACAGCTGGTTTTCAGTAAATACGAATAGCTCAGTTCATTAATGGTGGCTTCAAGCTTTTCCTTGTTAGCACCAGAAAATTCACCCACCTTTTGCCCCTTTTTATAAAACTGAACCATTGACATGCATTTGACTTCACTCTGAAGCAACATCTGGACAGTTATCCACATCAACTTCGAGAAACACCACATTGCCATACTGTTCAGGTGGGGAATGAGAAAAAAGCTGGATCATTTTGCAAGGCCCACACCATGTGGCTGAGAAATTGACTACCACGAGGTTTTCTCTAGCACCATTAAGGTATGCCATAAAATCTGCCTCGCTTTTGATCTGCTTCACCATTTTGGCCAATAGCGTCTGACGAGCGACCATAAGATCAGCAGGAATGGACCCGAACACCAGACAAAGCTTAAGACACTAGTTATTGTTGTATGCCACTGAGTTGGAAGTGACCCATAGCTGACCTGCCAGCCCTTTTCAAAGGCAATAATGGCACAGGAAGATTTTGCCTTCTTCCACAGAGCAGCTGGTGGATTCATAACATGCCTTAGGTATTTCAGGACAGATTCCAACTACAAAGTCACCAGAGCTCTTTTATAGCTGTATTTATATTTATGTCTTTATCACTATACATCTTTCTATCATCTATCTATTGATCCATCTATTTTTCACCAGGTTGGTTTGAAGTTAGAACTGACTCACAAATAACCCCCAAAGAGATTCAGAAGCTGTAAATCACACAGGAGGAGAATGTTATCTTTCCCAGCGGAGCAGCTGGTGGTTAGAATCCCCAGAGACGTGCTGCCTTTGGGTTAGCAACGCAATCCCCTAAAGACTGTAACCAGGGTGCCCTGGTCACCAGAGCGACTTGAAGTCTTTCATACACATTTTCTTTATGTCTGTAACAGAAGATTCTGCAATTACTAAATTTTCCATTTTGATGGATTTAGAACTATGAGATTTTTGGTCTCTATGCAGACGACACAACCCTGCTTGCTGAAACTGAGGAGGACCTGAAGCGCTTGCTACAGAGGGTCAAAGACTGCAGTCTTCAACATGGATTGAGGCTCAATGTCAAGAAGACAACGATTCTCGCCACTGGCCCAATTGGCAGCATCAGGATGGATAGTGAGGAGATTGAGATTGTTCACAGCTTTAGTTTGCTTGGCTCCACAGTCAACACTCTTGGCACCAGTAGCCAGGAAATTAGAAGGCATATTGTGATGGGAAAGTCTGCTGTTAGGGACCTCTCCAAAGTACTGAAGAGCAACAGTGTCTCTCTGGAGAACAAGGTGCATCTGATATAGGCCATGGTCTTTGCAATCACTTGTTATGCATCAGAGAGTTGGACAATGACTAAGGAGGATAGAAGGAGGATTGATGCCTTTGAGCTGTGGTGCTGGAGAAGAGTATTGAAGGTACCATGGACTGCTAGGAAAACAAACGGATTCATCTTGGAGAGGGTTAAACCAGGCGGCTACTTGGAGGCAAGGATTCTGGGGCTTTGTCTGGCATACTTTGGACATGTTGTAAGGAGAGACTGGTCCTTAGAGAGGGACATCATGCTTGGGAAGCTGGAGGGATGGTGTAGGAGGGAAAGGCTCTCTGTGAGGTAGATTGATTCAGTTACTGGGGTAATTGGCATGGGTGTATTTGAGACAGTGCGATTGGCACAGGACAGAGCAGAGTTTAGAGCTGTTGTACATAGGGTCGCTATGAGTCGCAAGTGACTCGATGGCACATAACAACAGCAGCAATAACAAATTTTACACTAAAATATTTTAAAGAGGCTAGCATTATTAAAACAGTGCTGTTGCTAGCTGTTGTTGAGTTGGCTCGCTGACCTCTTACACAACAGAATGAGATGCTGCCTGGTTCTAAGTGGTCTTCAGGACTGGTGGTGCACTCAAGTCCACTGCTGTGGCCATTGCATGTTTCCAGTGCTTAGGGGGCTTGTCTTGCAACCACAAATAGGACGGTACTCTGCTGTAATCTGTAGAGGTTTGGTTGGCTAATACCAAGAAGTTTTGGATTGGAAGAAGAATCATCAACAACTTGTATCACGCAGATGACACAACCTTCCTTGCAGAAAGTGAAGAGACCTTGAAGTACTTGCTACTGAGAGGTAACAAACTTGGATTTGAATTACATCCCAAAATCAAGAAAAGAAAAATCCCCACCATTAGTTCAATAGGCAATATTATGATAGAAGGAGAAAAGATTGAAATGCTTAACTATTTCATTTTACTTGGATCGACAATTAACATCCAGGGTAACAGTAGTCAAGAAATCAAAAGATATGCTGCTTTGGAAAAATCTGCTCTCCAAAAATTAGCTCTCCAAAGTGATAAAAAGCAAGAATATCAGTTTAAAGACTTATTCCACGTGCACTTATTCCAAGTCATGGTATTCTCAATTGTTTATTATGCAAATGAAAGTTGGACAGTGAATAAGGATTACAGAAGAAGAATAAATGTCTTTGATTTGTAGTGTTTGAGAATAACACCAAATATTCCATGGACTGCCCAAATTAAAAATAAGTGTACTAACTTGAATGAAGTGCAATCAGGGTGCTACTTAGAGACAAGGTTAGTGAAATCCTCTCAAATACTTTGGGCATGTTGTCAGGCAAAACTAATTGTTAGGAAAAGGCAGACGATGGTAAAAAAAAAAAAGATAAGGCAGACGATGGTAAAAAAAAAAAAGATAGACATATGGAGAAAGAAAGGAAAACCTTCAATAGTTGGATTTGCACAGTGACTTTAACAATGTTGTTGTTATGTGCCATCAAGGGAGAACTGACTCACAGCTGACCCTCCAGAGGGTTTCAGAGGCTGTAAATCACATGACAGGAGACTGCTCAGCTTTCTTCTTCTGAGAGGCTGATGAGTTTGAACTACTTGTCTTTGGACTGAAGGTGCAACTCCTTATCCACTAGGCCACCAGAGGTCTTTGGGCTTGATCATATCAGAGATCATGGTACATTATAAATCAAGGTTCAGATCTGTTGTTCTCAGGGTTGGTATGAATTATGGTTGACTAGATAGCTTCTAACAACAACAATAAAGAGAAGTTGGTTGCCAGGCCTTTCTTCCTATCCTTTTCCAGAAGTTCTGTTCAAACTTGTCTACCATAAATGAATCTCCTTATATTTGAAATATTGGTTGCATATCTGCCAATATCACACAGAATGCAAGTCACCACAGTATAACAAATTGACGGATGCTTGCTTGATTAAAACAAAAACAAAACTAAAACCAACCACATAAACGAGACAGTCTTGTTTCTGAGAGATGCATCTTGACTTTTGTTTTTATGATGCTTTTGGCCAGTTCTTTAATCTTTCACTCTTGAAAATGATAACAGCAGACTTCGTCTTTAAAAATATAATCATCACCAGTAATTGGGATAATATAAGGATTCTATGGACATAGATTTTGTTAGAGAAAGAGAAAGGGGGGGTGTAGCAGCCCTCTGGCCTCACTAACCAAGTAACATTCTAGAATGTCAGGCTACTTTTTTCTTTGCAAAGTGTTGGGACTAGGGGTGGTGGATGAAGGGGGTGGAGATGATGGTGGGGATAGGGTTGGGGAAGATACTTTAAGATTTAATCAGGTACTGTACCTCTGTTTTGAGTAGTGAAAAATACCAAATTACTTCAGTAAGTTTGTCATTTCTATTGTAAGCATAGTCAAGTGGTCCTACAGGAAAAAAAAAGACGGGACAGCTAAGAGAAAATAGCAGAATTCTAGTCTGCTTTTTAAAGACTCTTGGTCAGGAGTATAGCAATTCAGATATGCTTGTTTGAAAGCAGCAGGACAGACTTGTTAGAAGACAAAAGTTCCAATTAGTATTTTCCACACCCTTTCACAATTTTCTCTACTGCTTTTGGCTCTGACACCCTTTATACCAGGGCCTTTGTACTGGCAAAAAGGCGGGTGGAAGGGTATGTAGCAGGGGTGGGGGAGGGAGGGAGAGCTGACTGAAAAGATGGCACACCAGGCCCTTGGGGATGTGGTGAGTTCTTCCCTCAGAAGTCAAGCGGCTCTGATGGGAAGTGGAGCTGATGACAAGACATTAGGACCAGCTGGGAGCTAGGAGGAGTGAGCCTACCTGAGTTGACTGAGACTCGGGCTTGGCGAATAACCACCTGCGGTGCAATTGGTGTTGCTGGCTGCAGCTTGTGGAGACCTTTGGCAACTTGTAGGAGGTTGCTGGAGACATCCAGTCCATACAGGAATCGGTCCATTAGGAACACAATAGCTGCTGCAGTCGCACAGTCCTTCGCTTGGATGGACACTTTTAAGGAAGCCTGAAGGAATATCCAGAGAACGTCATTAGCCAGACAGAATAGAGCCTGGCAGAGAAAGAAAGCAATCTGAGAATGAAGCTTCATCTTTGAATATATTTTTATTAGAAACAACAATGGTGAGAAACCTATAAAAGGGAAAAGCAATATACTTTATGAGGTGGACAAACTAAAGGGGGGAAAACCCTCTAAGTCCAATTTAATACTGAGACAAAATAATATTTTAATCACATTCTTTTCCTCATTATAGTTCTAAAATGATATAAATGATAAATGCATATTTCTTATTGTTAAAAAAATCAAACAAGCAGAAAGCTTGCAGAATGAAAACTAAGAGCGTCTCTTCATTTCTCAGCTCTATGAACTCCCTTTCCCCTAATTTTATCCTTGCTCTTTCCTGATAACAATTTGAAAGAGATTCTTCCAGAACATCCATGCTTTTGGGTATTAAAACAAAATAAAACCAAACCCCAACCACCCCAAGGAAAAAAAAACCTCTCAAACTAACTTCCAATGAGACAGAACTGACTGTTAAATTAGCAGCCAGTGGGTTTTCAAAGGCTGTGAATCACAAAGGAGGAAATTGTACTTTCTCTCAAGGAACCTCTGGTGGATTTGAATTGGCTGCCTCTGGGTTGGCAGGACAACTGTCTTTCCACTAGACCCTAGACATTAAGAGATAACTTGCCTTGTTTTCCCTTTCTACTAACCCTCTTTATTTTTCACATCAATGAACTCACTCATTCACACTGTCATCAATGAGTCACACTGTCATCAATGAGACACACTGTTCTGATGCTTGTTTCCTTCAGATTTTCTTCTAGGAGAAATGTCTACATCAGTTCAACATAGATCTTTCTGTTTACTGACTTCATTTAAGTTAAGGAGAAATATAGAGTTTGAGGTAATTTTAATGTATCATTTCTATTGGAGAAGTCTGCTGTCAGGGATCTCTGCAAAGTGCTGAGGAGCAATGATGTCAGTCTAGAGACTAAGGTGTGCCTGATCCAGGCCAAGTTCTTCACAATTACTTGCTATCAATCAGAGAGCTGGAAGAGGCAGCAACATTATAGATGGAGAGGAGTTTGAGATTTTTAACAATTACAGCTTGCTCTGTTCCACAATCAACACTCTTGGCACCAACATCCAGGAAACCAAAAGATGAATTGCACTAGGGAAAATCTTCTGTTAGGGACCTCTCCAGGGTACTGAGAAGCAACGATGTCAATGTAAAGACTAAAATGTGCCTTATTCAGGCCATGGTCTTCACAATTACTTGCTATGTATCAGAGAGCTGGATGATGACTAAGGATGACAGAAGAATTGATACCTTTGAGTTGGGATGCTGGAGAAGAGTCTTGAACATACCATGGACTGCCTAGGAAACAAGCAGATCTGTCTTGGAGAGGATGGAACCAAGTTTCTCCTTGGAGGCTAGGATTTTGAAGCTTCGTCTCACATACTTCGGTCATGGGCTAGGAGGTACCAGTCCTTGGAGTGAACACCTAAGAATGATAAAGGCTCTGATCCCAGATCTACTACTTTGTGACTGCTCTTCTTGGAATTGCAAGTCTCATTATTTTACTATATGTATCCTCACAACAATATACACTCCCTTTGATAAGTTTTCCTGAGGGAATCTCTGTTCCTTGAAACAAAAGAAAACCTACAAAACAGAAAACACTCAAAGAATTTACTGAGGCTTGTCACGTAGACCCTTCAGTTGAGAAATCCAAGTTCCAAAATGCAAACAATTCAATTAGTTGACATTCATAAAATATAAATTCAAAGCAGGTAAGTAAAACTGACAATTTTATGAAATCTCAGCTTCCGTCTAATAAGGCTAGTCTCTGGGTAAGAGTCTTTCTTCAATTGGTACAAATATAGTCCTTGGTTTGCAATCTCAGCTGCTTATTACAGAATGTTAGTTTCATTGTCCTTTTAAACTTTTGCTTTGAAAAAGCAACTCTTTTTGTCACCCTGTCCATGACTATGTGATTAAGAGGACACTAACCAAGTCATATTGACACCCATATAGTTATCCTATGCACTGGGCTATAAACTGAAAAGGTGGTTGGAATTGAATAGTTGCTTGTGGGAGAAAGATGTGCTTCTCCTCTCCTTAAAGGGAATACCTTTCTTGATATAGGTCATTGTAAATCAAAACTGACTTGACAAAGTCAGTATTTTTATTTTACTGCATTCCTAATGATTTTTTCCCCAACTCTCCGTTCTCATAGGTGTGCCTCTTTGGTTTATGGTAGATCTAACATCTAATTATGGTGCAGTGTTATTGTCACTGCATCAATAAAACAAGTTATTGTCCAGAGATAATTCGTCACTTTTCCATCAACTCAACTCATCTCAACTTATTGTCATCAAGTTGGAATCAACTAACAGCTGAACCTCTGGGAGATTTTCAGAGGCTATAAACTGTGTGGGAAATTCTCTCTCCCACAGAAAAGCTGGTGGATCCAAACTACCTATCTTTTGGGCTGGCAGTGAATTCCTTATTCACTAGGCCACCAGAGCTGCCTCATTCTTTCATACTACAACAACTACCACAATAAAGACCTACAACAACCTAGTTTATGGAAAAAGACATGATGGGAGAGTTTGAGGGTCAGAGATAGAGAAGACCCACAATAAGACAGATAGACACAGATACTGTAACTATAGAGTAGAGCATGTCAGAGAATGTGTGGATAGCACAAAATAGGGCAAGGTTCTAATCCGTTGTTCATATGGTCACTATGAGTTGTGGTCAGCTCAATGGCATCTAATAATAACAGTTTATGAAATGAATACATATGTCATTTCGTTTAAACTTTACAGAAACTCTAAAAATAACTTAAAACTAAGATCAAGAGATTAAGTGAGTTTATAAAGTTACAAAGTCAGTAATGTTTCAGACTTAAGTTGTTGTTAAGTGCTGTTGAGTTGTAGACAAATCATAGCAACCTTATGAATGAAAGACTTGAACCCTTATATAACTTTCATCGTTTCTCAAAGTTCATAGAGTTTCTGGAGGCAAGCTATTTCAGAAGTGGATGCCACTCCTGCTTCCAAGCTTGTTTTATTGGGTGAGCTTCACCAAACACTGTCTACCATGGGTAGCCATTGTAGCATTTGACACATCAATGTCACAGTGTTTAACATCACAACAGCCACGAGTTACCTCTGTACAGCAAATGGACAGACCAGTGCTATACCGCTTAGAAGAATGTTTCACCAAAAACAATTAAAACTAGGCCTGAGGGCCACAGATTAAAATCACTCACCTTGGGCTTGGTAGCCTCACTTGCTTTTTCCCTAGGCCAACAGAGCTCTCTCTATACTGTTGTTGTTAAGAGACTCAAATCTCTTGAGAAACAGTGTGTCTTTGGCCTTCCCCATTCTGCATCTTTTGAGGCAAGCAAGGCCTAACTTACCACACACTATGTTCAAACAGGGTCAATACATAACCTTCATTATGAGAGACTTTTAAATTGTGGAAGAAACCCAAGGCATCATGCTTGGAAAGTAGAAGGTCAATCAAGAAGAGGAAGATTCCCAGCAAGACGAACTGACACAGTGATGGCAACACAGCAGAGGTTATGAGAATGGCTCAGGATCAGTCAGAGTTTCATCCTATTATGCATAATGTCACCATGAAATGAAGTCACCTTGGTTTTATGTGCTGTTAGTTGACTAAGACTCATAGCGACCCTATGCACAATAGCTCTATCTATATATCTATGCACAATAGCTCTATTTATAACACTGCTCTGTCTGGAGCCAATCTCACTGTCTCTGAGAGACACCTACCCTCATTACCCCAGTTACTGCATCAGTTCATCTCATATGGGGTATTCCTCTCCTGCTCTGTTCCTTGGCCCTTCCAAACATGATATCCTTCTCCAAAGACTTGCCCCTGCTGGCTACCTGCCTAAAGTATGTGAGATGGAGTCTCAAAATGCTTGCCTCCAAAGAGCAGCTTGGTATTACTTTCTCCAGAACAGACCTGTTAGTTCTCTTGGCAGTCCATGCTATGTTCAATACTCTTCTTCACCACCACAACTCAAAGGCATCAATTCTTCTTCTGTCACCTTTGTCCAATGGCCTGGATCAGGTGCACCTTAGCCTATAGACTGAAATCCTTGCTCTTCAGCACTCTGGAGAGGTCCCTGATGGGAGATTTCCCTAATGCAATTTGTCTTTAGATTCCCTGACTGTTGGTGTCAAGAGTGTTGATTATGGAACCAAGCAAGCTAAAATTGTTAACAACATCACTCTCTTCTCCATCTATCATGATGCTGCCAATTGGCCCAGTGGTGAGAATCTTCTTTTCTTGGTGTTCAGCTTCAATTGCAAACTATAGTCCTTGACCCTCTGCAGCAAATACTTCACACCCTCCTTAGTTTCATCAAGTAAGGTGTGTCTTCTGCATAATGCAGGTTGCTGATGTGTCTTCCCTCCAATCCCGATGCCAAAGTCCTCCTTATAAAGTCCAGCCTCTTGAATGATCTGTTCTGCATACAGATTGAAAAGGCATGAAGACAGAAAACATCCCTAATGTACTCCTTGTCTGATTTTGAACCATGTAGTGTTTTCCTGCTCTGTTCTGGCGACTACTTCCTGGTCCATATAAGTATAGGTTTCACATGAACACAATCAGGTATTCTGGGATTCTCATTCTTCTCAAGGCTAGCCACAACTTGTTGTGATCCATGCAGTCAAAAGCCTTTGCATAGTCAATAAAACACAGATAGACATTTCTCTGGTACTCTTTGCCTTTGGGAAGGAACCATCTGATGTTGGCAAAGATGTTCCTAGTGCCACAACCTCTTTTAAACTCAGTTTGTATTTCTGGAAGTTCTTTGTTAATGCCACTTCTTCTCCCAAGCTTGTTTTAATCTGGGAGTTCCACCAAATACTGTCCACCATGGGTAACCGTTATTGCATTTGTCACATCAGTGTCACAGTGTTTAGCATCAGAGTGACCATGAATTACCTCTGTACAAATGACAGACCAGTGATATACCACTTAGAAAAGTGTTTGACCAAAAGTAATTAAAACCAGGCCTGAGGGCCATAGATTAAAATCATCCAATAGTTTGGTAGCATAACTTTCTATCCACTAGGCCCACAGAGCTCTCTCCATGGCTCACAGCAATTCTATGTACAACAGATCTGTGTTTGCCCTATCATACGCCATCCCCACAATCCGAAGCATGCTTGAGCCCATTGCTACAATCACCATATCAATCCATTGTTAAGGATCTTCTTTATCCAAGGAAATCTTCTTCACTGACAGTGAGATGCTCTCCAGTATCTAGTCCTTCACCTCCTGTGGCTCCATGATGCTGCTGCTGCTGCCACCCCCAATCCCGGAGTCCTCTCCCATGCCGGGAGGCTCAGGCTGGCTGTGCAGGAGCTCTGTCGCATGGGCCATAGGGCCCGCACCCACCACCTGGTCCAGGCTAGGGGGCCCATGGGCTCCGGCCTCAGTGGCCCCATGGCATCACAGCAGCGCGGATTCAGTGGGGGTGGCAGACAGAAGCAGGACTCACCCATGTTTTTCTGAGAATCTTTTTTTCTCTTGATGTTGAGCTTCAATCCATATTGAAGACCAGCAGTCAACCGTTTGACTGTTCAGGTATAGATAAACTGCGGGCTGTAGAGGCCCATGGTGGCCTGCTTCTATGCGTACCCAGCTCCTCACGCTGCTTCCCGTGCCACCACCATCTTGGTTCTCCCTCTTGCATTCTTTAGAAATATTATTCTTGATATTCTCCCACAGCTCATCTGGTCTTTGCTCATTAGTGTTTAAGGCCTCAAATCTGTTCCTGAGGTGATTTTTTTTTTTTTTAGATTCAAGTCGGGTAGACTCAGGGTCAAATTTTGGTTCTTGTAGATTTGATTTAATTTTCAATTTTCTTTAGCTTCAATTTGAACCTGCACATGAGTAGTTGATGGTCTGTTCCATAATTAGCACCTAGCCTAGTTTTCACTAGTTGATAATGAGCTTCTCCAATGATTCTTTGCACAGAGGTAGTCAATCTAATGCCTGTGGAGACAATCAGGGGAAGTCCCTATATATAATCTCTGTTTATGTTTCTTACAAAAGGTATTTGCAATGAATAAATCATTGACTGTACAAAATTCTATCATTTAACCTCCATCCTTGTTTGTCACAAAGTCCATGTTTTACAACTACTGATCCTTCTTCACACAATAGCAAGACCAAGTGAGAACAGAGCTGTTGCTATGTATTTTAAAAAAAAAAAGTAAAAAAAGAAAACACCCTTAGAGATGCCCTTTAATTTCAGTATTTAAAAATTTTCCAGTAAAAATTTTTGTCATGACAGCAAATGACTATGTGGTGATTAGCTAGTGATTACTCCAATCGAGTTGCAATGAAGCTTTGTAAATCCAGTAAAAGCTTTCTGAGAAAGAGTCTCCTTGAGTTGAGGAAACAAGGCTAGCAGTCTGAGAAGTGAAGGTGGCTAGAATTTTCAGAGCAGAGTGCAAGAACAATAGAGTTGCAGAAATCATCAGAGTATTTTCCATTCTAGCAGAATACTGATCGGCTCATGTGTGGAAAGAAATCTCCAAAGACGAGGCAAGAACCAACTAGGCAGCAGAGAAGAAACAATTCTCAGGCATCATGGAGTTTGTGTCTTCTCTAGTCATTGCATACATTTTGTCATTCACAAGGCACAGAATAATCAGAGAGGTACTGCTTCAGCTGTCATTGTTAGGTGCCCTCATCAACTCCTGCTCATAGCAATTCTATGTACTGCAATGTGTACTACACATTGAAACCTTGCCCATTTCTGCACCATCTTCACAATGGTGAAGTCATTGCTTCAACTTCAGTGGTGGTTGTTGCTAGGTGCTGTTGAGTAGAGTAACAACAACTCCTAGCAACCCTATAAAAAACATATCTGAACCTTGTCTGACATTATCATCTCTGACATACTTGGGTCCACTGCTGTGTGTCTGGCTAAGGGTCCTCCTCTTTTTCACTGACCTTCCACCCTTCCAAGGAATAGCTCCTCCTAACAATATGTCTTAGGCATGTGAGACTTGCCATTAAGGAACACTTCGATTGTACTTTCTCCAAGACATACCTTTTTGTTCTTTTGGCTGTCCATAGAATATCCAGTACTCTCCCTCTACATCACAACTCAAAGGCATCAATTCTTCTTTTGTCATCTTTATTCACTGTCCAACTCTCAAATACATAGCAAGTGATAGGAAAGACTATGGCTTGTGTCAGGTGAACCTTAGTTTTTAAACGAACATCATTGCTTTTCAAGATTTTGAAGAGATCCCTGAAAGACTTTCCCAGTGCAATACACCTCCTGATCTCCTGACAGCTCTGCTGGTACCAAGGGTGCTGACTGTAGATCCAAGCAAGACTAAATCATAGACAATTTCAACCTTTTCTCTGTCTATCATGATATTGCTTATTGGGCCACTGGTGAGAATTTTTATTTCCATGTTGTTGAGATTAAATCCTTATTGAAGGCTGTAGTCTTTGATCATCTGTAACAAGTGCTTCAGGTTCTCCTCACTTTCAGCAAGCAAGGCTGTGTAATGAAGGTTGTTGATAAGCCTTCCTCCAATTTTGATGCTATACTCTTCTTTAAAAAGTCCATCTTCCCAATCAGTTTGTTCCACATACAGATTGAATACGTATATAGAGAGGATATAGCTCTGATAGACTCTTTTCCCAATTTTAAAGTATGCCTTGTTCCCTTGTTCTGCTTCTTGGCCTAGGTGTAGAATTCATATAAGCATAACTAAGTGTCCTGAAATTCCCATTCTCAAGGTTAACCACAGTTTGTTATGATCCACACAGTCAAATGACTTTGTATAGTCAATAAAATACAAATAAACATAATTGATATTCTCTGTTTTTGGCAAAGATCCATATGACATCAGCGATAATATCACCTATTGCCATGGCCTTTTCTAAATCCATACTAAGAATATTTATAGAAATAAAAAAATTGTGCAACAATGAATTTTTTAAAAATTTTGTTTTATTACTTTTAATGAATATTTACAGAGATTTTTGGATTTCCATTCATTCTTTGTTGCACTTTTCTCCCTGCCCAGCCCCCTCCCCCAGTTCACTCCTCTCTTTGAAAAGTAAAATTCTTTCATTGGAATACAATCCCCCCCCCCCCCGCCACCGCCCTGAGTATACTCACAACAATGAATTTTTTAAAGAGAAAAGTGGATAGAGGGGTTAGGGAGGAAAATGTGCAATAATGAATGAATTGAAATCCAAGTTTTCTGTAAACTTTCATTAAAATCACAATTAAAAGAAATAAAAAAATCCACCATATAATAATGAAAATTTTAATATCTGGCATACAGTCAAAAGTTAACAGGCATAAAAGAAGCCCACACTGCAGAGGTAAAAAACAAAAAACCCATACCAAAAAACCCAAAAAATCAATAGAAATAGTTATCAAAATATTATCCCAGATATTCAAGAAAACAGTAAAACAGAGGGAAAAAAATATGATATAGAGACATAGCTGATATAATACATGACTGAAAAATGAACTTTTTTTGTTGTTATGTATCGAGTCACCTGTGATTCATATCTGAAACCTCAGACAGACCTAATCTCATTTTCCTAGTCATTGCGTCAATCCATCTCATTCTGAGTCTTCCTGCACTGTCCTTCCACCTTTCCAAGCATGATGTCTCTCTCCAAGGACTGGTCCTACCTGGCCACATATCCAAAGTAATGTGAGATAGAGCTTCAGAATTCTAGCCTCCAAGGAGAAACTTGGTTTCACTCACTCCAAGACAGACATATTTGTTTTCTTGGCAGACAGAAAAGATATGGAGATAGGATGCATCCCTGACACACACCTTTCCTGATCTTGAACCATGAATTGTTTCCCTGCTCTGTTCTGACCACTGCTTCCTGGTCCAATCACAGGTTTCACATAAACACAATTAAGTGTTCTAGGATTCCCATTCTTCTCAAGGTTAGCCACACAGTCAAATGCCTTTGCATAGTTATTGAAACACAGACAGATATTTCTCTGGTACTCTCTGCTTTCAGCCAAGATCCATCTAACATTGGCTATCATGTCCCTAGAGCCACAGTCTCTTCTAAACACAGCCCGCACATCTGGGAGTTCTCTGCTGATGTACTGTTCCAGGCGTTTCTAGATAACCTTCAGCAGGATCTTGTTTGCGTGTGGTATTAATGATATGATTCGATAATTTCCCCACTCTGTTGTGTCACTTTTTTTTTGGAATGGGAATAAATACAGATCTCTTCCAGTCAGTTGGCCAGGTAGTAATCCTCCAGATTTCTTGACATAACCTGATGAGCACACCCAGGGCAGCATCAGTTTGCTGAAATATGTCAATCAATAATCCTTCAATTCCTTGGGCCTTCTTTTTTTTTCTCATTTCCTTCAGAGAAGCTTGAATTTCCTCCTTCATCACAATAGGCTTTTGATCATATGTTGTTCCATTAAGCTCCTTTGTGTCAGCCAATTCTTTTTGGTTTAGTCCCTGTGTATTCCATCTTTTTTTCTTTCTTTATTATTTTTTTTTAATGAGAACTCAAGAATCCTTAAAGTTTACTTTAGGCAAAATTAGATTACTTGAAAAAAATACTTTTTAAAGATTTATTTCATTTTATACTGGTTTACTTAGAAAGTTCATATACATTGTTTTTCACGCTGGATCTTTCCCATTTCCTAAACCCAAGGCACCCTCCACCCTCCAGTTGTGCAACCCTATGATCACCCGCTCCCTCCCCATCCTCACCTCTCTGCTCCCCCACTTAGATCCTCATATACGTTTTACTAGTTATCTATTTTTATAATAATGATTTTATACAGCATTTGTCCTTATGGGACTGAGTTAGCACACTTAGCTCAATGGTTTCCAGTCCATCTTCTTTTGATGCTTTTTATGTCATTCAACATTCTGCCTTCAACATCCTTGAGTATTGCAACTTGAGACTTGGATTTGTTCTTCAGTTTCTTCAGCTTTAGAAATGCCAAGCAAGTTCGTCCCTTTTGATTTTCTGACTCCAGCTCCTTGCACATTTCATTATAATACTTTGCTTTGACTTCCTGTATTGCCTTTTGAAATCTGTTCAGCTCCTTCACTTCTTGATTTCTTAATTTTGCTTTGGTTTCTCGGTGTTGTAGTGCAATATTCAGAGGATGTCCACTTTGATCTTTTCTTTCTCCTCTGTCTTTGCAGTGACTTTTTTTACTCTTTGTGAATGATATTCTTGATATCCTTCCACATCTCATCTGGTCTTCACTCATTAATGCTCAAGACTTCAAACCTATTCCTGAGATGGTCTTTAAATTCTGGTGTGATAGACTCAAGGTCAAATTTTGATTCTTATAGATTTGATTTTATTTTCTTTAGCTTCTGTTTGAACTTGAATATGAGTAGTCGAATGCCTGTTTCACAATCAGCACCTGGCATCATTTTCACAATTGACATTGAGCTTCTCCAACATTATTTTTTTTTCTCCAGAGATGCAGTCAGTCTGATTCCTGTGTAGACCATCAGGTGAAGTCCATGAGTACAGTCATCATTTATGTTTCTTATAAAAGGTGTTTGCAATGAATAGGTCATTGATTATACAGAATTCTGTCACTCTGTCTTCAGCCTCATTTCTGTTCCCAAGTCTCTGCTTTCCAAATACTAATTCTTCTTTGACCAACTTTTGCATTCTAATAACTCATTATTATCAAAGTATCTTGGTTGCATGTTCAATTGATTTCTGGCTGCAGAAGTTGGTAGAAGTCATATATTTCCTCCTTTTTGGCCTTGGCTTTGGTGCATATATTTGAATGATAGTAGTATTAACAGGTCTTCCTTTTATGCATATGGATATTATCCTGTTACAACAGTGTATTTCAGAATGGATCTAGAAATGGTCTTTTAAACTATGAAAGTGACTCCATTTTTTCCCCTCACCTTTTCATCTCCAGTAGATCATATGATTATCTGATTCAAAATATCCCATGTCAACTTGTTTCATTTCACCAGGATCTAGTATGTCAATATTATGTGTTCTATTTCTTTCATAACAATCTCCAAATTTCCTACATTCATACTTCTCACATTCCACATTTCAATCAAGAGTGTCTATTTGCAACTGTTCCTCCTCCTTTGTGATTCCCAGTGAGAAGGTTCTGCTTCTGGTGTCATATCTGCTAGTTTAATCTAAGCGTACTCTATTGTAAATAAGGTTTTCTGAGCCTGTTTTTTCAGGAGTGGATGGCCAATCCTTCTCCCTAGTCTGTCTTAATTTGGATGCTCAACTCTAAAACAATATTTGACAGACAAAATTTTTGCCCAAAAGAGCAGATGAGAGACATTTTTCATTGTTCGGGTAACAGACCAGGTTTTAGCCCCATATGCCACCCCTTTAGGTGGATGTGTCTCATTCCCACAATGACACATGCTCTGCTAGCATCCAGCCCAATTCCCTCTCTTTGTACCTCACACTCCCTGCCCCTAGCCAATCCTAGTTTGATGACTCAGGCCTCCACCCACCTCTATCCATCCACTCCCCTGTGATGTTGATGTTCCTGCACTGTGTGGGTGTGACATTTTCCTGCTGAGATCTTTTCTTCTAAAGTCTGTTGTCTTCCTTTGTCTCAGAAGTGGCACCAAGGGAAGCAATGTTTTTTTCTGTCTACTGTCGTGGGTCTGCAGAGTTGCATGGCCAGGATCTTCAACTTTCTTCTCTATTCTCTGTGATGGTTCAGTGACAGGTCCTTGACTTCATTTGTGATGAATCTTCAGAACCTGGATTATATCTTGTCTCAATCATTTCTTTGCTATGGCAAGTTACTTAATATTTAACCATTCTGATAGTCAATGGCCTTATCAGTGAAACGAGGATACTATCTAGTTGCAGGAGCTCTGGATGAAACTCACATACTTTGGATATATTTGTAGGAGAGGCTAATCCCTGGAGAAGGACATCACAATTGGTGGAAGGTCAGTAAAAGAGAAGAAGACTCTCAATGAAATGGATTGACACAGTGGCTAGAGCAATGGGCTCAAGGAAAGCAAGGATGTTGAGGATGGCATTGAACAGGATAGGACAGGGGTCAGGTCTGCTGTTCACAGAGTTACTAAGAGTTTTGGTTGAGTCAATGGCACCCAGCAACAACAACTGGTGACATAGTGGGTAAGCAGTTGCATTGCCAACCCAAAGGTAGGCTGACTGGATCCACCAACTCCTTTATGGGAGAAAGATACACTGTTTTCTCCCGTGCAATTTACAACTTCTAAAACCCACTGGAAGGTCAGCTATGAGTCAGTTCTAACTGTTTGGCACATAACAACAATTCCTGTTTGCATGTTTCAGGATTAGAGATATTGTGGGTATAAATCTCAGCACACAGATGGGAGTATTACAGTCATGTCCACAGGGGACTTGGAAAACTAATAAAATATAGGAAAACAAGTCAGTTCACTCATTTCCACCCTCTCCATGAGAAACTACCAATAATAGCCAGAAATTTTCTCCTAAATAAGTGGCAGTTGAATTTCCAATAGTGCAAAAAGAAATGAGTTATGCCTATAACATCTATGTTGTTGTTAAGTGTCATCGGGTTGTAGACAACTCATAGTGACCCTATGAACGAAAGACCTGAACACTTGTATAACTTTCATCATTTCTACAAGTTCATAAAGTATCCAGAGGCAAGCTATTTAGAAAGTGGATGCCACTCCTGCTTCCAAGATTTTGTTAATCAGGGAGCTCCACCAGACACTGCCCACCACGGGTAACCATTATCACATTTGACACACCAGTGTCACAGTGTTTAGCATCATCTATATGGTATCTTAAAAATGTGCTAAGCTTTTACGTTTCAAAAATGTCTTTTTTTTCCCTCCTCATTAACTCTGAGCATGATGTTATTGGAATCTGGGAGGGTATGGAGAGGGAGCAGAGATTAACAAAAGGGAAGGAAAGGGGAAGGTACAGTGTGCAAAGGTAATGAGACAATGTAAATAGTGATATTGTTTAATTGTAATTGCTGCTATAAAAGAAAGTGTATATGAGTGAGTGAATGAAAACCAATTAACAAAAAAGAGAGAAAGGAAAATGAGCAGATCCAATGGCACTTAGTAAAGAAAAGCTGGTTCTTGAGAGGTAGCCATGTCAGCACTCATGTGCAAGCAGCTCTTGGCTGTCCCCAATAGAGGAATCCCTGCCTGAACACCTGTAAACTGACGCTGCAGTCTCCCTATTCTGCACCCTAGGTGAATACGCCATATATTTGAGCGGGGAACATTGCCTAATCTATTTTCCCCCCTTCTCCTCTTAATAGATTGGAACACAAAAGCCTGAGAGAGGGTGACCTGCCAGACAAAAGGGCCTTTGAGTTCCTTGGAAAAGTAGACTTGGAGGAGGATGGAAGGAATCCAAGTGGCCCTATTATTTCCACTTGCACTAATTAGACATTTTTCTGTCAGCTATTGAGCACTGCTGAGAGGCCAAACTCACTGAATTCATTTCTAAAGTGTTTACAGAAGTTTGCATCTGTTTGTGTCTCTTCAGGAGGAAAATAAGCACTTCAATAGCATTGTGGAAAATCTAAACGAAGCATCCTATTCTGGAGGACCTGGCATCCCCACAGCTGCATAATTTAGCTCTCTGTTCAGGGCCCAAGCCTCTCGCATCTCTCTCCAAAACCAAAGGACGCAAAACGCAGAGAAGTCAACTCAGGAGACTCTTTTCTTTCATTCCAATTTCTTTTCTCTCGCGCTTTTGAAACGGCAGCATGCTGTGCAGGGCACACAGATTTAGGTGGGTATCATTCTTGCAGCCCCTCTGTCGTGTTTCTACCAGCGATCGGAGAAATTAATACCCACTTTCATTTACTGCCAAGTGGCAGGATAGTAAATTCCTCAGCAGCAAAGCAGAATACATCACCATCCTGGGAATCCCCCCCAAATGTGTGCCGGGGGAGCACTCTGACATCAGAAGGAGAGGAATGAAAGGACACTAGAGCGTGTGGTAGGGAAGGGACACTAAAGAGAAAGTTTCCCTACATGGTAAAATGTGCCTGGGTTATGCACAATTAGATTAACATGAAAGAGAACCCTTCTCCCGCCCCCACCCCACAAAAAAGAAAGAAAAAGAAAACAACACAAAAAACCCTAACCCACTGACTACATGCGCAGTGCCTTTGAAATGCATATTGATCTACATTGCATTTGATTCAGTATTCTTTTTGTTTGTGTTTTCCCTGCTTATGACAGACCAACTATCATGACACAGGACTCAAAAGACCAGAATTTAAAAGTTCTAAGAAGCACGGTATAACCCTAGTTAAAAAGAGCAACAGGAATTCTGTTCATCTTCCCACAGTGTCTAAGTTAATGTGAGATTGCCCCAATATATTTACCAAATTGGCTTAAACTTGTTGAGTGACTAAACAAACAAACACAGAAAATAATAAAAAATCCAGATATGAGGGTGAGGTAGTGTGCTGAATTCCTAAAAATATAGACTCACAAGCACACAAGCACACATGCCCACCGCTGTTTTTTCACATCTGTTTTCAGGATGGGGAATATGGGGTTCTAATTGAGTTTGTGGCACAAAGGGGACTTCATGGCTAGGAAGCTGAGTCAGGTGGTAAAGGAATTAAACTCCACAATGAGATTTCAATGCACAGATGATTGAAAAAATGCTAAAGAGCCTTTTCTAAGGGCTTTTGCTGAACAGTAGCAAGGAAAAGTATGTGCTGTTTTCATGGTTCCTTGCATTAGCCCTAGCCCCTCCCAATGCTGAGCATCAAGTTTGCATCCCAGCTATGGGTTCAAAGCCACGATGTGTTCACAGCAATGACAATGGCAGCTGCTCTCAAGGGGGGCAGGGTGAGGGGGCTCAGAACTGAAGCCATCTGGCATTGCAATTGGCAGGAGCAGTGTAAAGGGAAATTATTGCTGCATAGCAAATTGGGAGATTGGGAAAAGGCAGGGGGAAGCAAGGAGGATGTTCTGAGATGAGGAATTAGCAGAATAAACAAATGGAAAGTGACTGACACCTGCAGAATTATGTATCATCAGTAAAACCCAAATAAAGATAAAATAGGTCTACTCAAAATCAGTGGAAATTGGGACATGGTATGGTCTGTATTTGTTCATGCTCTGAACTTAAAATTTGTTAACATTTCATCTTTCTCACCTTTATTTTGTTGTTGTTGTTGTTATTATGTACTGTCTAACTGAAACCAACTTATAGCTGACACCCCAATGGGTTTTCTGAGGCAGTAAACGGCATGGAAGATTATTTCCCATATTTCTCCCACAGAGCAACTGGTAGATTTGAACCACATACCTTTGGGTTGACAGCATAATTCCTTACCACTTGTTGTTAGG
This sequence comes from Elephantulus edwardii, assembly GCF_000299155.1. Taxonomy (NCBI): domain Eukaryota; kingdom Metazoa; phylum Chordata; class Mammalia; order Macroscelidea; family Macroscelididae; genus Elephantulus; species Elephantulus edwardii. The sequence goes on from NW_006399762.1 coordinate 18,973,578, forward strand.
TTGTCAAGTTTAATAGGGCTCATTGTGACACTATGAACAACCGACTTAAACCCTGTCCTATCCTGTTCCATGCTCGTAATCTGTGACACACATAAGCCCACTGCTGCAGTCACTGTGTCAACACATCTGATTGAGGGTCTTCCTCTTCTTCACCATTTTGCCACCTTCACAAGCATGATACCATTTTCTAAGGAATAACTCTCTTAGTAATATGCCCAAGAACATGTGAGACGAAGCCTCCAAGGAGCAATCTGGTTGCACCATTTTCAAGACTTTTGTTCTTTTGGAAGTCCAACACCATTGCTCAAAGGCATAAATTCTTCTGTCATCCTATTGTCCAGCTCTTAGATGCATAGCAAGTGTCTGAGAAGACCATGGCCTGAATCAGGTGCACCTTAGTCATCAGGCTGACATCATCACTCCTCAACAATTTAGAGAGGTAACCGACTAAAGAGCTATCCAGTGCAATATGTCTCCTGATTTTCTAACTGCTGATACAAAATGTATTGATTGTAGACCCAAGGAATATGAAGTCATTGATAGTTTATTTGTCTAAGCTGTGCCACTAGTGTTTCAAAGGCCAGAGAGGTCCCCCATTGTGGACAGGTTTTATTGGGGCTCCAATATTAAGACACACTAGGAAGAAAACTTGGCCATCCACTTGTGAATTAACAAGCCTCTGAAAACCCTCCTCACCAATAAGCCAAAGTTAATAGCTTTCTCTGTATCTCAATATCTGAATAGGACATTTTACATCATCTCTTCCTACCATCTTTCTTCCTTCTCTCAGTTTACTAAAGATGGATTTAGTTCCTTGATAAAAAGGGAGTGGGTATGGAGAGGAGAGGGAAAACAGTACCCAAACAAACAACTAACCAGGATTCTAGTTGACCTTATGGCTCTGGGACCTGTGGAGCTCAGGTTGCTATGACCACCATCATTATTGGTGATTTCTTCATCCACATTGTTGAGTCATCCTGAATATCAGTCTCTCTTGCTCACAATCTCCATCTCTCCAATGAGCTTATCATCTACCCAGTATCAGTCACTCATTCCCATAGTCATACTCCAGAATTTGCCATTTCAACAGCATCACAGGAAGAATATCAGTATGAATATTTCATTCTCTAATCTTTATTTCCAATTCTTTCTTGCTCCCTTCCTCTATAGTTTAACTGCAAGAATTCTGCACTCCTTCCAGGATACCCCTACAATTCACTCACTCTACTATCTTTGTGCTATCCCATCAATGGCCTCATGGACTCTGTTACCTCTTTAAAATCCACATGCTTTATAGTATGGCTTTTGATTACCTTAAAAACACTGTTGGTAGACTTGTGAACAGATGAAAGCTCAGAAAGAACTGAGCTGTGATGCAAGTTCCTATTCCTATGAACAGACTATTGCTAGAAATATGGACATTAAATTGCTTCTGGTGAAGCTTTAAAGGTCAATGACAAAATTATGACTAGTAGGGAACTCTGGTAGCCTAGTGGCAAGAAGCTGCACTGCAATACTGAAGGCACATAATTTGAATCCCACTAGGTGCTCCACAGGAGAAGAATGGGCAGTCTCCTCCTGTGTGATTAATTGCCTCTGTAAACCCGCTGGAGGGTCAGCTATGGATTGGTTCCAATTCAATGATACACAACAAGAAGAAGAGGGAGCTCTGGCAGCCTAGTGGTAAGAATCTTCACTGCAATCCTAAAGGACACATGACAGCAGCAATCAGTGAAGAAAGAGGAATAATTTTACATAGTGGCAAAGAATTTGCCTGAATTATGTTGGAGTGGTTGATGGAAGGCTGACTATGTAAGTGATGAACTAGAATATGTGGCAAGAATTTTTCTAGGCAAAATCTTACAGGAACAGCTTAAAGGTGTCTCCTTGCTACTTTAAACAGAATAAAGGAGAAATGGGATAGATTTTAAAGTGAACTGTGAAAAATAAAAAGAGAACTTAAAGACTTGTAAAATTCTGTTGTACAACCTAAAAAAAAAACCCTTAAAAAAAAAGAAAACAATCTTTTCTTCAAGAATGAAAGCCTGTGACTGATATATTCAACCCCCTCAGCAGAAAGGGAGAGTGAGTATAAAGAGAATGCTCCTTGCTTTCAGAATTCTACAGACAAGAATGGGCCAGTAGGGCCACTACACTGTTGTTTGTTATGTGGTATTGGTAAAGCAGAGATATCACAAGTTGATGGCTTTAACAAAAAGATATTCATTCTTATAGGTAAGGAGGTTAGATATTCAAATTCAGGATCCAGATCTTTGAGATGGCCTGTCTTCTGTCAGTTCTGGAGAAGGTCTTTATTTCCTTCAACATCTGTAGGGTCCACAATCCTCAAAGATCTCCTTGTATCTTGGACTTCCCTGGTGTCAGGAGCTGTCTACTGCGGAGTTCTGAGTGAAAAAGGATGCACTCCTCTTCTTGAAATTCTTTCTTGGTGGAACTGAGGTCCCCTCTCTTAGTCACCCTCGAGGAACTGATTTTACATCAGTTTAAGGTTGTGAAGGGAATAAATGGTATTGCATCCTATGCTTAACTTTCTTACAGTCATCCTGTTTATGAGATCGTAGTTTTCACATTAGATCATTACATGCATGTTTTGGGAAAGCACAATTCAATTCATGGCAGACAAGGGACGCATCACCCTGGGGACAGTTCAGAGATTACAGAACTATTGGAGGGACTGGGTAGGCAGGATGGGCTTCTCCCACTAACTTTTTTCTAGAGTGTGAGGTTGATGCTCAGGTGCAAAAAGATCATGAGATTACCTCTGAAAGTTGATAGGGTGTTACTATCATGCCAAAGGACCAAGATAATGGGGCAGAATGAATGGTATAGAAGAATGGGGCCAGTCGAAGCAAAGGGAACATAGTTGTGTTACCATGGGCTTGGAAGGCAGATTGGACGTTTAGGGCAAGAGACTTCTATCCAGAATTTAGAGAGTCTGTGGACCTTTTGCCTAGTGGCTCTAGAAGAAAGAAGATTATTTTCAAGGCTTAAGAGTTAATATAGCATCTGAAGTGACCTCTTCCCAGGAGACCTCCAACAGAAGGTGCACCAAGCCGGCTCCGACTCATAGAGACCTGCGTACAACATGCGAGGACCCGCGGCTCCTGTACCATAGGGCTTCATCTGCCTTGACTGCATCTCCAGCCTTGGACAGCTGATGGAGGGTCGCTCTGAGTCCACAATCAATGCTCATAGAGGCAGCAATCAAGAAATTAAATACTGAAACTTGGACTTTGCTGGGAGAACTGCAAAGATGGCAGAGGCATTTCCAGGCCAGGGCTTGCGACCCAACCTTCCTGTCTGCTACCACTGCAGGTACCAACTACAGTTCCCAGAGGTCTGTGGGGAAACACCATCTTTGTAAACTTGGACTTTGCTGGGAGATCTGCAAGGACAGCAGAGGCAGTTCCAGGCCTGTGCTTGTGAACCAGAAATCCACACCCATTTAGGCCCTCGGGCCTTCAGCCCTCAGGCCAGGAAGACAATCATATTTGCCACATCTATAAGATTTATCAACCTCCCCTAAAATACTCATGTATCCCTGAGGATTAAGTTACGTGGGGAATCAAACTAGTTTCTGGCCTGAGTACAAAGGGCCCACTAACTCAAACAACAGGGAGATCCTGAGCATCTCCAAAGAGTGGGGAAGCTATTCCAGAAAGGGAACAGCAGACTTCCTCCTTCATTATCCTGAGGCCCTCCCCACGTGTATCAGTGTGCGCTTCCTCCCTCCCCACTCACGTGAGCGTTGGAGTGTGCACACACCCTCTACACTTTTATTCTTGTTTCTGCCCAACCTTCTTCTGAAGCAGTGACGTCAAATAAAAAACCAGCTACCACTTCTGACACGAAGAACTCTGCCACACCAATGGCCCATAGAAAGCAGAGTGCTTCACTTGTCCCACCAGCCCAAAGCAAGATATTAACCCCCAAGAAGACACAATAGCAACGGATTTCCTGGAGCCAGAAAGCCTGATGGATCTTTCCGATAGTGATTTTAAAAGAACAAGACTGAATATTTTCAATGGATAAAAAAAGAAACTGGATGAAATACAGAATAGTGCTAGCAAAGATAAGGAGGAGCTTAAAAAAACCAATCCAAAACTATGCAGAGAAAACAAATGAAGCATTAGAGGCATTGGAAAAAGAAGAAACTGTGCTCCAGAATTTGAAATCTAAGGTTTCTGATGCTGCCAACATGATGGAGGGACATATGTATAAAGGAGAAGAGACGGAAAACAGAATCAGTGAAATAGAAGATAGAATTGTCACCACAGATCTGACTGAGAAAAAAAAAACAGAATCCGAAAAGAAGGAAACAAAAGAAAGCTTGGGAATAATGTGGGATACCATTAAAAGAAATAACATCCGCATGATAAGAATCCCAGATCGGGAACAAGCAAGTAAAGGCACTGAAAAAATTGTGTAAGAATTACTAGAGGAAAACT
>NW_006399762.1:18982358-18994057 GCF_000299155.1 Elephantulus edwardii
AAAATCTCTGTAGATGTTCATTGAAATGAAAAATAAAGAAATTTAAAAAAAGAGTTAATATAACTTGTTATGCTTGGTTCTGTACTGCTTTGGTGCATGTGAATTCTTACTACAAACTTTCATTTATAATGGAAGTGTCCACTATATTTATAAGTACTTCACCATTTTATTGCTAAAGAAACTTGAATTATAGATTTTATAACTTCACAGATGAAGAAGAATCTTGAATCAGCATGATACACACCCAAACTTTCACTCATATTGAATACAGATAATATAAAAGATGAGATTTTGGAGTTTGTCCAGTAATAGAATAAGAATTATAAGAATTTGAGGTTGATGGGATAGAGTGATTTGCTTTGCGTGTCAGAAGTATTTGAATATTGGGAGTCAAAGGAAAAATTTATTATTTGAATTGTGTCTTCCAAAATATGTGAGGTAAAATTTAATCTCAACAGTTTCATCTTACTTGGATCCACAATCAACACCCTTGGTACCAACAGTCAGGAGAGCAAGAGACCTATTACACTGCGGCAAGTTTGAAGGCAAGGACCTATTCAAATTATTGAGGAGTAAATAATTTGAGAAACTGGAGTATGTGAAGAACAATGTGGTATCAAGTTTTGAGGAAGATTCATCAACAATCTTTGTTAAGTAGAAGATACACTCTTGCAGAAAGTGATGAAGATTTGAAGCATTTAACACAGAATATCAAAGACTACAATTTTCAGTATGGATCTCAACACCAAGAAAACAAAATTCCTCATTACCAGACAGATATGCATCATTGTGATACAGGAAGAAAAGGTTGAAGTTGTGAATGATTTCATTTTACTTGGATCCACAATCAAACTTACAGAAGCAGCAGTTACAAAATCAAAAGCTGTGTTGCTTTGGGGAAGTCTGCTGCCAAAGACCTCTCCAAAGTGTTAAAAAGTGTGACCAACCTGAGGGGGGTCATTTGGGATCCACTAGCTACTTCATAGGAGAAAGGTGGGTAATTTCCTCCTATATGATTTATAGCCTCTGAAAACATGCTGGAGGGTCAGTGTGGTGTTAAGGGTTTATGGTTCAAAATGGCTTTCTTAGCCATTGACATTGACTTTGCCATGTGGATGGGCAGGAGGTATATGTGAACATTGCACACCTGTCTATTCACAAGGAGATTGGCTAGTGTCCTTATTAAATTGAGCATAATTAGCAGCAGAATTCTGTACCACCAGAAGTACAGAATGCAGCATGCTCTTCAGGACCAGAGAGTCTTGTGTCAGCCAGACTGAAGCAGCAACGGCAGCAGAGAACCAGAGACCTGACATAAGACAGAGTTGATCTTAGGACTGCTATCTCAAAGACTTACAGCTAGAAGATTTCACGCAAGTTTACTGGAAGATAAGGTTGGGAGAACCATAATTGTCACATTTAAGAGCTTTCTAACACTAGCTTAAATACATGAGTCTAATGACAAGGATGAAAGGCTTGTCAGCACACTTTGGAAGCTGTCCAAACTGAGAGATTGTATCTTGTTGCCAACTGAAATTGTATCCTGTTAAGTTCCTAGTAAACATAAAAATCATGTGTATGGCTCTCTATGTTCTGTGAGCTATGGTGATAGACTTCTGATCCAGCAAAATGGTAAGATTGGTGTTAGAATTAGTAGATAGTAGAAAGGTATGGGAGTGTGGGAGACATGTCTCACCTCATGAGAACTGATTTGATATTGTTGAAGCTTCACTGAAAGCATTGGGGAAAAAGTAAAGCCCTAGGAATCAATTGGCTAATGATGTATATGTTTCAAATAACAGATGCAGGCACTCTCCATTGCCTGGGGGAGAAGGGACGGAGGCATCCCTGGGGCTATAGGTCCCTCCATCTGGAAGTCCTTGCCTCCGTAGCTGCAGGACCATCACAGGGGCCAAACAGGACAAGAGACTTTGGTGTACAGAACTTCAAGCAGAGCAAAGATTTTTCTTAGCTCTCTATGACAGAGGACTGACTTGAGAACATCTGCATACAAGCTGCCTGAGCTGGTGGTCATAATCTCCTACCACACCAGAGACAAAGGGAGACACTAAGCTGGAGGAGAAAAGGAGAGGCTCTGTGCAGAGAGTGAGTGCTCTCCATTGCTTTTGGGGAGAAAGGACTGCGGCATCCCTGGGGTTATAGATCTTTCTATCTGGGAGTTGGTACACAGGACTTTAAGTAGAAGAAAGAATTTCTGTAGCTCTCTGAAAGAGAGAGTGGGCTGACTGGGGGACTTCTGCATACAACTTGCTTGAGCTGGTAGCCCAGATCACTAATCTCTTGCTACTCCAGAAACAAAGGAAGACATTAAGCTCCAGGAGAAAGGTGTATGAGAAACTGCTTGAGTAGAGCATCTGGTCTCACATCACTCAGCCTATAGAGTTAGTGTCAGGGAAGTACATCAGGCGAGATTCCTTCACAGCTGCAGTGCAGAACAGAGAGAACCTCAAGAACTTTAGGAAAGGTAAATTTTCCCAGAAAAGACTTAAAGTAGAGTGAGTAGCTCACCCCACAAACTGTACATTTTAACTTGGAAATAATTAGTAATATTATTAAGTCAAGAACCAACAACAACTTTTGCATACACAATAGAAACGAACTAACTCTTATCAAGAAAAACTTCACAAAATGTCAAGTAAGCAGCAAGTGACTTCAAACACTGCAAAAAAATAAAATTAAGTCTTCTCCAAAAAAAGCAGAGAATGTTAGAGACTTCATGAATATCCCAGAGTCAAGAAAGAAGATGATATATGTTGATATGGAGACATTTGCACAGCTATGAATGCAAGTAGAAATGATAGAAAAAACAATGATAGAAAAAAACAATGGAAGCCACAAATAAAGGGAATAATCTAGAGGTGAGAACAAGGAAAAAAATATACTGATTAAGAGTTAATTGAACAGCTACAGAAGAAGGTGCAAATGATGGAAGCAACAATGGAAGCCACTAAAAAAGCAAATGCTCCAAAGACACAGAGCCAGAAGAAATATGTTGATGAGGAGAAACTTGCATAAATACGGAAGAAAATGGAAGAAAGAACTGAAACAATAGATAAAGAGGTACAAGAACTTAAAAAATCATCACAAGATATAAAGAGAGTACTGCCTACACAGTACTAAAAATAACAGAAAGCCATGAAAATGCAATCCAGAACATTAAGACTGAAATGGCAGAAGTATCCAAGTATCCACTTGAAGGATAAAAATGTAGAACAGAAGGGATGGGACAGAAAGTCAGTGAGTTGGAAGATAAGAACTTCAATGGAAACCTACTAGAAAAATCAGAGATGAGGCAAAAAGAAAATGAAGGAAACACTAGAATCATGTGGATCATGTGACATCAAAAGGAGTAACATATGTACAATTGGAATTCTAGAATATGAGAGGGATAGGGAAATCACTAAGAAAATTGTGGAAGAGGGACCAGAAGAAAACTTCCCAGATATTATGAAGAAAAGGAAATCCACATTCAGGAAGCTCAGCAAACACCAAACAGGCTATACTTAAAAAGGAATACATTAAGACATATCATAGTCAAATTATCCAAAACAAAAGATAATGACAGAATACTGAAAGCAGTATGAGAAAAATAATGAGTCACCTACAAAGGAAAAGTAATCAGATTAAGTTCTGATTTTTCAGAAGAAACCATGTGAGCAAGAAGATAATGGGATGGCATATACCGAAAGTTGAAAGAAAACAATTGCTAACTGAGGGTTCTGTACCCAGCAAAGTTCTCCATCAAATATGAAGGAGAAACCACATCTTTTGCATATAAGAAAGAACTTAAGGAATTTGTTAAAACAGGACCAAATCTACAAGAACTTCTAAAAGGGAAGTCTTTCACAAAGAGACACCAAAGGAATATGGATGGACCATAGTAACAAGAAACAACAACAACAACAAAATAAAACAACCCACAGCAAAATGGCAATGATAAAACTTGGCCTGTAAATAATCAAACTTAATGTGACAAGACTGAATGCACCAGTCAAGAGACAAAGAGTACCAGAATGGATAATAAAACAAACCTCATCAGTGTGTTGTCTACAAGAGACAAATCAAATAAATAAGAGAAAGATCAAAGGCTGGGAAAAAAACCAAGCAAATGGCATTCACAAAAAAACAATTAGCAGTACTAATCTCTGATAAAATAGACTTCAGAATGAAAATCACCATAAAAGATAAGGAAGGGCACTATATAATGATAAAGTCCCACTAGATCAAGAAGACATAACATTGGTCAACATCTATGCACCAAATTATAGACCTGCTAAATAAATAAAACAACTGTAAACAGAAGTGAAGAAAGATATAGACAGCATCACAATAGTGGTAGAAGGCTTTAACACACCACTCTTCCCAAAAGATAGGTCAACCCAAAAGAAACTTAGCAAAGATGCAGAAGACCTAAACTACACAGTCAGTCAACTTGACCTTGCGGATGTATTTTGAGCACTGTAGAGAACTAAAACTCAATTAACTTCTCAAGTGCACATGGTACATTCTCCAGAATTGTTCACATATTAGGGCACAAAGCAAGCCTCAACAAATTAAAAAGATTGAAATAATACAAAGTATCTTCTCAGACTACAATGCAGTAAAACTAGAAATTAATCACAAGAGGACAAAGCTTAGAGAAAACACCAATGTGGAAGCTAAATAACACCCTGAAGAGTTTTAAATATACCATGAACTGCCAAGAAAGCAAATCATTGTGTCTTGGAGAGGGTGAAACCAAGTCTCTCCTTGGAGGATAGTTTTGAAGCTCTTGCTCACGTACTTTGGGCACGTGGCCAGGAAAGACTGGTCTTTGGAGAAGGACATCATGCTTAGAAGGGTGGAGGGAGAGCGCAGGAGAGGAAGACCCTGAATGAGATTGATTGATTGATACAATATCTGTGGCAATGGGGGTGGGTGTAATGGAATTAGTGAGACAGGCTCAGGACAGGGAAGAATTCAGAGTTGCTGTACATAGGGTTGCTATATATAGCACACAACTCAATGGCACATAACAACAAAAACATACTATTTTGGTTTTGATTTTTTAAAAACTTAGGCCCCATATTCAGAGTCAACAAGACCTCAGGAAAGGCCTTTGTATTTAAAAGTTGGTTGTTATATTTTGGAGGAACATTCTTCTAAATGGTACAGCACTCTTCTGTCAATAAGCTGTACTGAGGTAAGCTGGGGTTGCTGTGATGCTGAACTTTGTGCCACTGGGGTGTCAAATGCCATAATAGTGAACAATAGTGGACAATATTTCGTGGAGCTCCCAGTTTAAGACAAGTCTGGAAGCAGGAGTGGCATCCACTTCCTAAAAAACATGCCTCAGGAAACTCTATGAACTTTGATAAATGATGATAATTATAGAAAGGCTTTAGGCTTTTTGTTCATAGGGTCACTATGAGTTAGTTGTACTTGACAGAAGTTGGCAACAACAACAGACATGATTGGGTTATAGAAGAAATAAAGATATAAATAAAAATAAAAATAAATAAAAAGTTATTTGAAACAAATGATAATGGAAACACAATGTACCAAAACCTCTGGTTTGCAACTAAGGCAGTACTAAAAGAAATTCATAACAATAAGCAAACACACACACACACACACACACACACACACACACACAAAACAACAACAACAAAAAACCCAAGAAAGAAGCAAAAACTCACACCTTCATAAAATAGAAAAAGAACAACAATTTAACCCCACAGCCTCTAGAAGAATGGAAACGATAAGAACAAATGCTGAAGTCAACGAGATAGAAAATGGAAAAAGAATTGAAACCAGCAAAAAGACCAGGAGATGTTTTTTCTAAAAGGTCAATAAAATTTACAAACCATTAGCAAACTTAAGAAAAGGGAAAAAAGGAGAAGACACAAATAACTCAATCAAGGAATGAATGACAGAGGTGACATTACAACCAAATCAGAGTAAATGAAATCTATAATATCAGAATATTTTGTAAAGTTATACTTTGATAAATTTTAAAACTTAGAAGAAATGGGCAAATTCCTTAAAACTCATCCCAACCCAGATTGACACGGTCAGCTGTAGAACACTTGAATAGACTCATCACAAAAGAAGACATTGAGGAGGTCATAAAAGGATTTCCCACCAAAAAAGTCCTGATGGCTTTACAGTTGGATTCTCCCAAACATTCAGAGAAGATTTATCATCAATTCTACATTTGTTATTTTAAAAAAATGGAAAAAGAAGGAATACTCCTAGAGACATTCTATGAAACAAGCATAACCCTAATACCAAAACCAAACCAAGATGTTATCAAAAAAGAAAACTATAGACCAGTATCTCTCATTAATATAGACACAAAAATCCTTAACAAAATCCTAGCCAGTAGAATCTAAAAGCACATTAAAAAAGTAATTCATCATGACCAAGTGGGATTCATAAGAGGTATGCAAGGATGGTTCAGTATAAGAAAAAGAATCAACTTAATTAACAACATTAACAAAGCAATTAACAAAAACCATATGATCCTAGCAATTGATGCAGAAAAGGCATGTGACAAAATCCAACATCTATTCCTGAAAAAGACATTCAGCAAAATTGGAAGAGAAGGGAATTTCAACATAGTGAAAAGCATATATGCAAAACCAAGAGCCAATATAATTCTCAATGAAGAAAGACTAAAAGCAGTTTCTAGGCAAACAGGGACAAGGATGTCCACTGTTGCCACATCTATTTAATATTGCATTAGAAGTACTTGTTAGGGCAGTATGACAAGAGAAGGAAATAAATGGCATTCTGATTGACAGAGATGGTTAAACTGTCCTTTTACACAGATGATATGATAGTGTACATAGAAAATTCCAAAGACACAATAAAATTCCCAAAAACTGTTAGAGCTAGAAGACCAATTTAGTAGAGTGCCAGGATATATATATAATCAGTAAATCAGTGGGATTCCTGTACAGTATGAAGACAATTCAGAGAAGGAAACCAAGAAAGCAACACCATTTACTATGTTGTTGTTTGTTGTTATGTGCCGTCGAGTCATTTGCAACTCATAGAGACCCTATGTACAACAGCCCTAAACCCTGCCCTATCCTGTGCCAATCACATTGCTTCTGACACACCCATTCCAGTTACCCCAGTCACTGAATCAATCCACCTCATAGAGGGTCTTCCCCTCCTGTGCTGTCCCTCCACTCTACCCAGCATGATGTCTCTCTCTAAAGACCCTTGCAACATGTCAAAAGTATGTCAGACGAAGCCCCAGAATCCTTGCCTTCAAGGAGTAGCCTGGTAGAGCCAACCACAAATTGAGATACTTGAGAGTGAACCTGAGTAGAGACACAAATGACCTTTACAAAAAAATCCTACAGGACATTTTCATGAGACACAAAGAAAGACCTAAATAAATGGGAAAATGTGCCCTGTTCTTGGATAGGAAGACTCAATAATGTGAAAACGACAATCCTATCAAAAGCAATCTACATGCTCAATGCAATTCCAATAAGATGCCAAATTTATTTTTCAAGGAGATTGAAAGGTAAATTGTTAAGTTTATTTGGAGAGTAAAAAGAACCTAAGTAAGAAAAGCACTTCTAAAACAAAAATGAAGTGGGAGGCATAGCATTCCTTGACCTCAAAACCTACTACAAAGCAGAAGTAACCAAAACAGCATGGCACTGATACAATGACAGGCACATAGACCAATGGAACAGAATTTAGAACCCAGAAATAGACCCATCTATATACGGTCAACTGATAATTTGACAAGAATATAAAACCTCTCAAATAGGGAAATGACAACCTCTTCAACAAAACCCTGGCAAAACCAGACTTCTAACTGTAGAAAGCTGATCCACATCTCACACTATACTAAAAAATAAACTCATGGTGGATCAGAGAGATCGTGGAATAAAGCTCAAAACCATAAAAGTTCATAAGAGACAAACTGGAATCAAGCTTAGAAAGCCTCGTCTACAGTATAAAGAGACTGCTAAATACAGCCTGAAATGCACACTCTAAAGAGGATAAAATTGATGAATGGGACTTACTAAACAATAAATCTCTGTGCTCATCAAATACTTTTTCCAACAGAGTGAAAAGAACACCGAAATACTGGGAACATTTTGTAATACTATCTCAGACAAGGGTCTCATAACAAAAGTTTACAGAATATTCCTACGCCTCCAGAAGATAAAAGACTTACAACACAATTACAAAATGGGCAAGAGACATGGATTTTTCACAGAGAAGGACACTCAGATGGCCAACACACACACGAAGAAATGCTCCAAACCACAGACAATAAGAGAGACACAAATCAAAATCACAATGAGATACTATATTACCCAAGTAACAGTGGTAGAACTTAACAGGATAGCAAGTAATATATGTTGGAAAGGATGTGTAGTGAGATTAAGAACTCGTAAAATAGTGCAACCATTCTGGAAGGCAGTTTGACATTTCCTCAAAAAACTGAACATAGAAATTCTATATGACCCTCCTATTCTACTGCTTGGAATATATCCTGAGAAAATGAGAACTGAAGCACAAACAGAGACTTGTACACCAATGTTCATAGCAGCATTATTCACCATAGCAAGAACATGAAAACAACCCAAATGTCCAACCACAATGGAATAGGTTGAGAAGTTACGGTACATTCACACAATGGAATACCACGTAGCCTGCTGGAGCAATGGTTTTGTAAATGACTACCTAACTTGGGAGGGACTGGAGAGCATTATGGTGAGTGAACTCAGTCTCATAAAGACATATACTGTTGTTGTTGCTATGTGCCGTCGAGTCACCTGCGACTCATAACTACCCTATGTACAACAGCCCTAAACTCTGTCCTATCCTGTGCCAATAGCACCATCTCTGACACATCTATCTCCATTACCCCAGTCACTGAATCAATCGAGGGTCTTCCTCTCCTGCGCTGTCCCTCCACTCTCCCAAGCATGATGTCCTTCTTCAAGGACTGGTCCCTCCTTGTAACATGTCCAAAGTATGTCAGACAAAGCTTCAGAATCCTTGCCTCCAAGAAGCAGCCCAGCTTCCCCCTCTCCAGGACAAATTTGTTTGTTTTCTTAGCAGTCTATGGTATATTCAATACTCTTCTCCAACATCAAAGCTCAAAGGCATCAATTCTCCTTCTATCATCCCTCATCATTGTCCAGCTCTCTGATGCATAGCAAGTGATTGCAAAGACCATGGCATGTATTAGGCACACCTTAGTTTCTAGACTGACATCTTTGCACTTCAGAACTTTAGAGAGGTCTCTAACTGCAGACTTTCCCATCCAATATGTCTTTTAATTTCCTGGCTGCTGGTGTAAAGAGTGTTAACTGTAAATCCAAGCAAATCAAAACAGTGAACAATCTCAATTTCTTAACTATCCATTATGATGCTGTCAATAGGCGCAGTGGTGAGAATCTTCATTTTCTTGATATAGAGTCTCAATCCATACCAAAGACTGCAGTCCCTGACCTTCTACAGCAAGTGCTTTAGGTCCTCCTCAATTTCAGCAAGCAGATTGTGTCATCTGCATAACGCAGGTTGTTGATGATTCTTCCTCCAATCTTGATGCCACATTTCTCCTCATAGAGCCCAGCCTCCCAGATAACCTGTTCTGCATAAAGATTGAAAAGGTATGGAGACAGGATACAGCCCTGGCATACACCCATTATTATAGAACGAGTATGAGGTTTCAAGGCTGGGAACAGGGAGCAGAGAGGGGAGGATGGGAGGGGAGGAGTTTAATCATTGGGTCACACAATTTGATGGGTGCAGGGAGGGGTGAGTAAAGGAAGGGTGGAAGATATGGTGTGAAAAACAATGTATAAAAACTTTGTAAGCAAATCAGTATAAAATAAATTAAAAAAAATAACAGATGCATCTCACCAGTCTATGCCAGAAATTTGGAAGACAATTTTTGGCTGACAATTGGCAGAAATCCATGTTTGTTCCCATTCTGAAGAAAGTTGATCCAACAGAATGTGGAAATTATAGAACAATATTTTTAATATCACATGCAAGCAAAACACCGCTGAACATCATTCAAAACCAGCTATACATTACATAAATTAGGAACTGAAAGAAGTTCATTTAGGAATAAAGTTTTCTTTGTTGTGTTAATGAGGTGATGTCAGGGTAGAGTGTCTCTTAAATCAAGTACTTTTGAAACATGAAAGAAATATGCTAGGCTCAGAAGCAAGTAAGCAGGAATTGTTAAAACCCAGGTGCTCTGGGCAAGATCTTGAATGATCCAGAAAGCATCAAATGAAATGAAAGGAATACATATAGTCATTGTGCCAAAAACATTGGTCAACACTGACATGTTTCAGGAAGTAGCATGAAATCAAGAGTCAATGCGAATGAAGGGGGGAAAATTCCAGTTGCACTGAAGGCACTGGGAAAATCCAAAGCCTCAGGAATTAATGGAATATAAATTGACATGTTTCAACAAACAGATGCAGCCCTGAATGTGCTCACCCATCTATGTCAAGGAATTTGGAAGACAACTACCTGGCTGACTGACCAAAAGAGATTAGTAGTTTTTCCCATTCCCAAGAAAGGTGGTCCAACAGAACATGGAAATTACAGAACAATATTATTAATATCATGTGCAAGGAAATTATTGCTTGAAATCATTGTTCAAAATCATAAAAAAAATCTCTAGAACATTATATATAGGGAGACCCATCAAAAGTTCAAGCCAAATTTAGAAGAGGTCATGGCACTGCTTATGTCGGAGGGATATTGGCTCAAAGCAGAGAATATTAGAAAAAAATATCTATTTGTGTGTTATTGACTATGCAAAGGCATTTGCTTTGTGGATCAAAACAGACCATAGTTAATACTGAGAAGAACAGGAATCCCAGAAGTTTAAATCATGTTCATATTAAACCTATACCTAGTCTAAGAAGCTGTTTTTCCTAACAAAGTAGGCAACATTGCATGGTTTAAAATGCAGAAAGATGTGCATTAGAGCTATATCCTTTCCCCATACCTATTTAATCTGTGTAGGCTGAACAAATACTTTGAGAAGGTGGACACCGTGAAGAAAAATGTGGAATCAGAATCAGAGGAAGACTCATCAACAGCCTGAATTGTGTAGATGACACAACCTTGCTGGCCGAAAGAAGCAACCATTCCTGTAGAAGATCAAGGACTATAGTCGTCAGTGTGGATTATATCTCAACATTACAAGGCTGATAAGCAACATCGTGATAAATGGAGAGAAGATTGGAACTGTCCATGATTTCATCTTACTTATATCCACAATCAATACCCTTGGCACGGGCAGTTAAGAAATCAAGAGACATATTGTATTGGTAAAGTCTGCAGTCAGAGTCGGCTCCTAATTGCTGAGGAGCAATGATGTCAGTTTGAAGACTAAGGTGCACTTGATTTAAGATATGGCATTTTCAATCACTTACTATGCACCTGAGAGCTAGACAGTGAATAAGGATCATTGTTGTTTTTGTTATGTGTCGTCGAGTAGTTTGCTACTCATAGAGACCCTATGTACAACAGCCCTAAACCCTGCTCTATCCTGTGCCAATCACATTGCCTCTGAAACACACATCCCGATTACCCCAGTAACTGAATCAATCCACCTCATAGAGGGTCTTCCCCTCCTGCGCTGTCCCTCTACTCTACCCAGCATGATGTCCCTCTCTACAGACCTG
>NW_006399762.1:18995767-19011161 GCF_000299155.1 Elephantulus edwardii
GCCTGCACTCTTCCTGGATGATACATTTAACATCCTCCCACAACTCATCTGGTCTTCGCTCATTAGTGTTCAAGGCCTCAAACCCGTTCCTGAGATGATTCTGAAATTCAGGTGGGATGAAATTAAAGTCATATTTTGGCTCCTGTGGATTAGGTTTAATTTTCCTCTGCTTCAGCTTGAACTTTCATATGAGTAAGGATTACAGAAGAAAAAACAATGTCTTTGCCCTGTGGTGTTAGAGAAGAGTACTGAATATCTTACAGACAGCAAAAAGAACAGACATATAATGGAGAAGGTGCAGCCAGAATGTTCTTTAGAGGCACAGATGGAGAAGCCTTGTCTCACATACTATGGACATGTTGCTAGACAGAGGTTATTCCTTGGGAAAGGACATCATGATAGAAAAGGTAGAAAGTCAGCAAAAGAGAGGAAGACCCTCCATGAGATTGTCTGACACAGTGACTGCAGCAATGAGCTCAAGTATGGTCAGAGATGATTAGGATGGAGCCATATAGGACAGGTTGAGATCTGTTGTATATAGGATTGCTATGTGTCATATCCCACTCAAAGGCACATAGAAACAATAGCATATAAAAAACTTTAAAGAAAGTAGAAAAAAAGTCAAGAAACTGAGACAAGGATTTTCTCCCATTTGCTACTGTTAGTTGCCATCAAGTTGATTATCACTCCTAGTGACGCAACGGACAAGAAATCTTAACCTTGTCCTATCCTGTGTCATTGTGATGACACATTCTGTTCAAGTCCACTATGGCAGTCACTGCGTCAATCCATCTTGTTGAAGGTTTTCCTCTCTTTCCCTGATTCTCTACCTTTCCAGGACTATCTCTCTCCAAGGGCTAGTTCCTTCTGAAAATATTGTGCAATTAAGTTAGATAAAGTTTCACCATCTTTGCATGTTGGTTTTATCACCTTCAAGACAGCTTTGTTTGTTCTTTTAGCAGTCTGTGGGATATCCAATACTCTTTTCTAACACCATAATTCAAAGGCAGTTATTATTCTGTCATCTTTATTCATTATCCTTCTTTCACATGCATAGGAAGTAACTGAAAATACTATACTTGGATCAGTTGCTCCTTAGTCTTTAACCTGACAGCTTTTCTCTTTTTGAGAAATTCTTAACAGCAAAATTTCCCAAGGTAATACATCTTTTGACTTCTTGACTGCTTGCGGCTATGGGTGTTGATAGTGGATCCAAAGAAAATTAAATAATTGACAACTTCAATCTTTTTTCATTTATCATGATATTATTGCCTATTGATGCAGTGGGAAGGATTTTTGTTTTTTTGATGTTGAGAGTAGACAAAAACAGCATTTCAGTAAATTAATGACCTAAAATGAGACTTCTATTCTCCTAAACTGTGTGAAGGGAGCCCTAGCAGGCTACTGGGCAAGGAGTCGTGCTGCCAACCCAAAGGCCAGTCCATCAGAATCCATGAGCTGCTGCATGGTTTGAAACCAATGGACAATCTCCTTCTATGAAATTTACAGCTTCTGAAAAACTACTAGAGGGACATTTATTATTGTTTTCAACTTGGCAGAACATAATAAGAAGAAACTGTGAGAATTTTAGTGGTATGAAGTTGTGTTACTAACCCAAAGGCAGTGCTTTTTCTGGCAGTTTGAATCTACCAGCTGCTCTGAGATAGAGAGGAAATCTAGACAATTTCCACTTGTGAGATTTACAGCCTCTGAAAACCCCCTGGGGAGTCAGCTATGAATGGGTGCTGGCCTGATGGCTGTGAGAAACTGTCAGAAAATAGATATCTGTTCATTAAAGCCACTCTCTTGGTATTTCTATTATATCAGCACTAAGAAACTAAATCAACAAACAATAGGATAGCCTCTTGAATAAAGTCTGTCATTATTGTCTTATGTCTCTCCTTCCCACTGTCTATTATTTCACATAACAGTTAAATTGAGGCTTTAAAATGCAAATTAATGTTAATTTATTGTTTGCCCTAGACTTTAACACTTCTCCCATACACATTTTAAAGAAAATTAATAACTGCTATCAGGAGCTCTGGTGATGTCCACTATTAACTCAAAAGTCATGCTTCTCTGCTAGTTTGAAACCATCATTGGCTCCTAAGGGTATAGATGGGAAATGTTCTCCCATATGATTTCAGCTGACTGGATGGTCAGGTATGGGTCAGTTCTAATTTAAAGACAAAGTTGAGATCATGTAAACAAAACCCTACAGATTTGGACTATGCTGGTGATAGATTACTTTCCATTATGATTTCTTTCTTCTCTGGCCTCCTTGCTCATCCTCCAGCAAGCCAAGAATAAGCCGTTCTGCCTTTGCAGAATCTTTGTCTGGAATGTTCTTCTCTCAGCTTTCTGTACCATTTCTCCTCACAGGCACGGGTTGGTAGTACTGCCGGAGAAACTCAAAAGGAGTTCAAACTATTACACAGACAAACATATCATTTGAAATATGAAGTTGTTTTTATATTTTTAAGTTAAATAAAAAATGTATTAATATGGTCCAAATTACCAATAGGATTATACAGTATAGAAATGTTCCATCTACATTAAAACTTTTGCTGAATATCTTCAATACATGTGACATAATTTTCTTTTCTATGGATATAATGAAATATTGATATCCATACAAAAATACAATATGTCCAAAAAACTTAGGTGTTTTAGAGTTGTAATCTAAATAAATTCCGATTGACAGGTTCTATAGGTTAGAATGTGGACATTTTGGGGGAGAATAAAATTAGCCTATTTACCTCATAATGGTCATATATTATTTGACTTCTTCTTGTTCTTGTTGTTGGTGATTGCCTTCTAGTCAAGCACGACCCATAGCGACCCTATGACCAAAAGGCCTGAAGCTCCTCTACAATTATCAACATTTTGTTGGTATGTACCATTGACTTGACTCCCAGTCATCATCTCGGAACAACAAAGCTGAACCTTGTCTTTCCTTGCTCCATCTTCATGACCTTTGATACGTTCCAGCCCATTGTTACTCACTCTGACAATTAATTTTATTCAAAATCTCCTTCTCTTTCTCTGACCATCTACCTTTCCCGGCATGATGTCTTTTCCAAGGACTTGTGTATCTTCTGACAGCATGCATAATGCATGTGAGATGGAGTTTCAGCATCCTAATCTCTAAGGAGCACTTTGCTTGCACTTCGTCCAAGGTAGATTTGTTTGTTCTTTTCACAGTCTATGGGATATTTGATAATCTTCACCAATACCACAATTCAAAGACATCAGTTTTTCCTGTCTTCCTTACTCATTTTACAACTTTCAGATACATAGAAAGCAATTCAGCACCAACTCAAAGCTGACCCTCTAGCAAGTTTTCAGAGGCTGTAAATCACATGGGAAGAGGTTGCCTGCCTTTCTCCCACAGAACATCTGGTGGATCCAAACCACCCTCATTTGAATAGGAGGCAAAATGCTCTACTGTCTAGGTCAGTTGTTTTGTACTGTTGAGTCAGGACCAATTGACAGCTGGCTCTCCAGCAGATTTTCAGAGGTAGTAAATCATAGGAGAGTTAATCGTCCATCCTTCTACGGAGCTGCTGATGGGTTTGAACTTGTACCTTTGTGTTGACAGTGCAGTTCCTCACCACTAGCTCACCAAAGCCAGTAATACTCCCTAAAGATAGTTCCTTTAATAGAATTTGGGAAATATATTA
The DNA here is from genome assembly GCF_000299155.1 of Elephantulus edwardii. Lineage (NCBI taxonomy): Eukaryota > Metazoa > Chordata > Mammalia > Macroscelidea > Macroscelididae > Elephantulus > Elephantulus edwardii. The sequence continues at coordinate 18,999,451 of NW_006399762.1, forward strand.
TGTTGTTATTATGTGCCATCAAATCTCCTGCAACTCGTAGAGATGCTATGTACAATAGCTCAGAAACCTGCCCTGTCTACTCACTGATAATACACCTACTCCCTCATTCTGGGTTTTCCTCTCCTGTGCTGTCCTTCCACCCTTATGAACATTTTGTCCTTCTCCAAGGATAGGTTCCTTCTGGCCACATGTTCAAAGTATGTGAGATGGAGCTTCAAAATCCTAGCCTCCAAGAAGAAACTTGGTTGTATCCTCTCCAAGACATACAGATTTGTTTTCTTGGTGGTCCATGGTATGTTCATGACTCTTCTCTAGCACCACAACTCAAAGGCATCAATTCTTCCATCCTCCTTAGTTATTATCCAGCTCTCCAATGCATAAAAAATAATTGCAAAGACCATGGACTGGATCAAGCACACCTTCATCTCTAGACTGATATTGTTTCTTCTCAGTACTCTGGAGAGGTCCCTGACAGCAGATTTACCTAACACCATTCACCTTTTGATTTCTTGACTGCTGGTGCCAAATGTGTTGATTGGAGAGCTGAGCAAGCTGTGACTATTAACGACTTCAATCTCCTCTCTGTCCATCATGGTGCTGCCAATTGGCCCAGTGGTGAAACTCTTATCTTCCTGATATTGAAGACTACAGTCCATATTGAAGATTACAGTCCTTGATATTCTGCAGCAAGTGCTTCAGGTCCTCCCATTTTCAACAAGCAGGGTTGTGTCATTGCCATAACACAGGTTGATGACGAGTCATCCTCCAATCCTGATGCTACTTTCCTCCTCATAAATCCCAGCCTCCTGAATGCTCTGTTCTGCATAGAGATTGAAAAAGTATGGAGACAGGATGCATCCCTGACACACTCCCTTCTCAATTTTGAACCATGCAGTGTTTCCCTGCTCTGTTCTGAGGACTGCTTCCTGGTCCAAGCACAGGTTTCACATAAGCACAATCAAGTGCATTAAATATATGAAACATATCATAGTAATTTTTATAGCCTTTGGGTAGAGCTTTGACTACTCTATTTGGATAGCAGCAAAAAGATATAAACTATGCCACTAAACTCCTGATTTTACTCTTAAATCTTAGTTTCTATCTGCCTTGTTTTATAATATATAGCAATGAGTTTAGTTCTGAGCATGTCCTTTTGTCAATCCACTCATACAATAATAGCTAATATCTATTGTACAGTATTTATTAAATGTATGCACTATTCTAAGTATTCTTATATATTAAATATTCTCAGCATTCCAAATGCATATAAATATTTAATCTCCCAAACAATGAAATTGGTGCTAGTATTGCTACTGTGAAAGAAGTAGGAAAATGAAGGCTAGGTGTTTACATTGTTCTTGGGCAACGTTGAGCTGGAACCAACCCATCGGTGACCCTCAAGCAAGTTTTCAGAGGCAGTAAATCACAAGGGAAGAGATTGCCCTTCCTTCTCCCTTGGAGCAACTGGTGGATTTGAACCATGTGCCTTAAGGATCGCAGCACAACTTCTTACCACTAACCCACCAGAGCTCAAATTTTGTTTATGTAACTTGCCAAAAATGATAAAGTTAATAATGGGAAGCTCTGGGATGCAAGGCCAGGTAACCTCAATTTATAACTCTAAGCTCAATCTTATTGCCATGGAGTCAATGCTCACTCATAGCAACCCTCTATTGGGGTTCTGAGGATGTAAATCTTAATATGAGGAGAGTGTCCATTCCCCCCCCCCTTCATTTTTCTATTTCTTTAATAGCTGACCTACTGGTGCATTTGAGGCCCGAGAGATGCATGGTGTTTTGGTTAGCAGCCTAACACACTATGGACTACACATATGAGTTCTTCAATCTCTAATGACATTGGCTTAATATGATCAGAATTATCATTGCCATAAAAATATTTATCAATTTAGTGGAATATATACAGTGCAAGGAAGCTCTGACGGCTTAGTGGTAAGGAATTGTGCTGCTAACACAAAGGAACTCAGTTTGAATCCACCAGCTGCTTTCTATGAGAGAAATGGGCACTTTCCTCCCTTGTCATTTACTGCCTCTGAAAATCATCAGGAGGGTCAGTGGGGGCAGGCAGAAGGGTGTTCTGGCTTGATAGCAAACAACAGCAACAATAGTGCAAACAGGACTGTTAAGAATTCCATTGCCCTTACTATTGTTTTCTTTAAAGCAATAATTATCTTTGCAAGGATTCACAGCCCAATTGTGCATGATGCATTTTTTAAGTATAATATTTTTTATTGTAAAGGGTTTTTTTATTTTAAAAAAATTAATTTTAATGAAAGTTTACAGTTACTTAGGGTTTCCAGTCATTCATTGTTAAAAATATGGAATGCTTCACGAATTTGCGTGTCATCCTTGTGCAGGGGTCATGCTAATCTTCTCTGTATCATTCCAGTTTTAGTATATGTGCTGCCGAAGTGAACACGCAGGATGCGTTTTTAAGAACTGTGCATATTAGAGAAACATATGGAACTGATTTGTCACTGTTGTTAGGTGTCATTCAGTCAGCTAGGATTCACAATGAGCCTATATACAAACAACAAAATCAAGCACTGCTTGACCTTGCACTGCCTGTGCAGTCACTGCTGTGCTCGAGCCCATGGCTGCAGCCACTGGGCCAGCCCAGCTCATTAAGGATCTTCCTCTTTTCTACTAATCTGCTACTTTACCAAGTAGGATGCCTTTCTTCAAGAGACTGGTCTCTTTTGAAAACATGTCCAAAGTCTGTGAGAACAGATTTCACTATCTTCCCTTCTCAAGAACATTCTGGATGCACTTTGTCTAATTAATATTTGTTCCCTTTTTTAGACAGCCCACTCACTATTCTTCACTATCATCACAATTCAAAGGTCTTCTTGGGTCTTCCTCATTCACTCTGCAATTTTCACGTTTCTATGAGGCACATGAAAATACTATTACTTAAGTTAGGCACACCTGGTACCTCAAAATGACATCCTTGCTTTTTAGCATTTTATTTTTAAAATATTTTTTATTTTAATTGTGATTTTTTAATTGTGATTTTAACATAAGTTTACAGAAAAGTTAGATTTTCATTCATTCATTGTTGCACATTTTACTGCCTCTGCCTCCCTGTCCCCTCCCCCAGTTCAGTTTTTTTTTTCTTTTTAATATTCATTAATTCATTCATTCATTGTTGCACAATTACCTCTCCCTATCCCCCAGTCCCCTTTGCAATGGTACCTCTTATTCTGGGCTATTGTCATATGTATAATAACTAATCATATATTGCTTTTAGATAGTTCTTTCTTTCATCTGTTCCAATGCAATGATTGTTATTTATTCACTCTTATCCTTTTCTTCTCCAAAGCCCTCATGTTATACCTACTTTATACAGTGATGCTATGCAGTATTTGTCCTTTTGTGACTAAGACGTTTCGCTCAGCATGCTGTGCTCCAGGATCTCCCATGTTGTCTATCATTATATGAGTTCATGGTTTTTCACTGTTGCATGAATATGCCTTAGCTTTTCTATCCATTCATTTGTTGATTGACACTTGGGTTGCTTCCATTTCTTTGCTATTGTAAACAATGCGGCATTAAACATGGGTGTGCATTTATCTGGATGATGGTTATGGTTTCTTTAGGGTGTATTCCCAATAGTGGAATTGCTGGGTTGCATGATGTTTCTATCTCCAACTCTTTGAAAAAGCACCATACTGCTTTCCTTTATGGCTGTACCACTTTACACTCTCACCAGCAGTGAATAAGGGTTGCAATCTCTTCACAACCTTGCCAGAATTTATTGTTTGCTGCTCTGTTCAACTTTGCTATTGTTACTGGAGTGAGATGATATCTCGTTTTTATTTGCATCTCTCTGATAGCTAGGGATTTTGAACATCTCTTCATGTGTTTGTTTGCCATCTGAATGTCTTCTTTGATGAAGTATCTATTCATACCCTGTGCCCATTTTTGCTATTAGGTTGTTTACGTTTTTCTTGTTGAGGTGCTGAAGTTTTCTATACATTTTAGATATGAGTCCCTTATCAGACATATCATTACTAAATATTTTTCCCTAGTCTGTGGCTTTCCTTTTTACCCTGTTGAAGAAGTTTTTCATGTAATAGGGATTTGATTCTTAGAAGGTCCCACTCATCAATTTTGCTCTTTCCTGATTGTAGGTTTTTCATTATGCTTGAAAGACTGTTCATATGGTGGATTAGGGAACTGTCAATCCAAAGGTGGTGGTGGTTGTTGTTGATTGCCTTCGAGTTGAGCCCGACTCATAGTGACCTTATGAACAAAAGGCTTGACACCTTTCTATAACTATCGACATTTATCAAAGTTCGTAGAGTTTCTGGGGGAATGTTGTTTCGGAAGTGGATGCCACTCTTGCTTCCAAAGCTGTCTAAAACTGGGAGCTCCACCGAACACTGTCCACTATGGGTAACCGTTATGCCATTTGACACCCCAGTGGCACAGGGTTCAGCATCACAGCAATCCCAGCTTACCTCAGTACAGCATATTGACAGAAGAGTGCTGTACCACTTAGAAGAATGTCCCTTCAAAACATAACAACAACTGACTTTTAAATACAAAGGCCCTCTTCAAGGTCTTGTTAAGACCCTAAACAAGAGGATAAAAGAAATTAAAAAAAAATCCAACCAATATCATATGTTGTTAGTGCCGTTGAGTTGCCTGTGATGTATAGTGACCATATGTACAGCAGCTCTGAACCCTTCGCTGTCCTGAGTCAGTCTTACTAACTCTGACACACCAACCCCTATTGCTCCAGATACTGTATCAATCCATCTCATGCAGGGTCTTCCTCTCTTGCACTGTTCATCCACCCTTCCGAGCATGATGTCCTTCTCCAAAGACTGGTCTCTCTTGGCCATGTGAACAAGGTATGTGAGGTGGAGCTTCAAAATCCTAGCCTCTAAGGAGAGACTTGGTTTCACGCTCTCCAAGACAGACTGATTTGCTTTCTCGGCAGTCCTGTTCTAATCCACCAGCTGCTCCTCAGGAGAAAGATGGGCAGTCTCCTTCAGTGCAATTTACTGCCTCTAATAATCTGCTGGAGGATAAGCTATGAGTCATTTACAACTCAACATTTAACAACAACAACATGAGTCAATTAAGCTCAAGAGTTTATACTATCTTCCCTGTGAATGAAGCTTGTTTGTTTTAGTAAGTAAGGCCTGTGATTGCACATTATGAAAGGGTGGTGGCAAGTAGAGGGAGTGGCAGACAGGAGGTGGGCCATGGTAACATCAGTAACATCACTGGTTAGCACTACTTTATGTTAGAATTGAGACATTTCTCAAGCTCCTTAAGCCAATCACCTCATCTGCAGAATAGGCATAATTAATTATACCTTGCAGGGCAATGGTGAAGATTATATGCTGTAAAGAACATGTTAATTATGGTCAAGTCGTTTCTGACTTATGGCAAATATGCTGTAGCTGAATCCGATGAAACTAGCAGTGCATGGCACTTACCAGCATACCAATCAATGGTATTTTCCTAGAGTTCAATTTTGTCTAAACACCACCAGGCATATGGCAAAAGAGCAGACATAGGGAAGTGAAAATGACGTTGAAGCTGTTAATTTACTTAATGTATAAGATTTGGGAGGTGATGATAGCATGCTTGCTACAGAACTGAGTAAGTATGTCACTAGGATGTGTTATTTTCTGGACGGCATTGCCTTCTTTTGTGTGCCTAGCACTTCCCCCTGCTCATTTTCTGCTGGCATTTTGAGCTGGGTTGCTTTGCCCACTTCTCTGAGTCGAATCAACTCCTCCAGGACTTGGCTCGGTCTTCGAGTCTCATTACGGCATGAAATTCATGCCCAGGGTTAGCCCTCATCAAAGGGATAACTTGCATGCCTGATTCTGTAGCAACCAAAATTTCGTTAGTAGAATTTAAAGGACAAGCCACCATTTTAATTTCTCTTCCATTGAGACCTGAAAGTACAGTATTAAAAGGGCTGTTTTTGGCACGGTTTTAGAGCAGGGCTTCTAAATCCTTGGTGATTTTAATAATACTCTACCTTAAAGTCTGGGCTAATATTTGTTCCCGCAAGTTTCTATTCTCTTGGCATCTAATTTTCACTGACTAAATGAAATTTAACTGTGAAGATTCTGAACCTTGTATCTGACTTCTTTTCAAAAACTCTGATATTCTGGTAGTAGATATTAATGTATTAAATGCTGATATTTGGAAATGATGAAATTGTTTTAATTAATTCTGCTCTGAGTAAAATGTCAAATTACACTAAGGGAAGGGGCAGAGGGACTGATATTGGGCAGCAGAGAGAATGGAATGCAACAAGAGAGAATCTGCCCCAGTCCTACAATGATTTTTTTAGTTGCTGTTAAATTAATTCCAGCTCATGGTCACCCAAAGTGTGCAGAGCAGGACTGCTCCTTTTGGGTCACCAGGACAGTCTTCTGAGGTATCTCAGAGGTGTGTTTAAACTGCCAAACTTATGGTTAGAAGTCAAACTCCTGTCTACACAACTCAGAGGCTATATAGCTCTACAGTAAAACTCCAATGCCATCAAATGTCCAACTACAGGTTAGAACTGCTTGTAAGGGTTTGCAAAAACTCAAATTCATTACTGCGGAGTCAGAACGATTCATAGTTGATCTTCCATCAGGTTTTTACAGGCTGTAAATCACACTGGAGAAGACTGGCCACCTCATAGTGTTGCTGATGGATTTGAACCACCAGAGAGGTATGGCCTTTGGGTTAGCAGGACAACTCCCTACAGACTGTTGTTGTTAATGCCCGGGTCAAAGAGGACTCAGAGCGACCTTATGAATGAAAGATCTAAACACGTGTATAAATTTCATTGTTTCTCCAAGTTCATAGTTTCCAGAGGCAAGCTATTTCAGAAGTGGATGCCACTTCCTGCTTCAAAGCTTGTTTTAATAGGGGAGCTCCACCAAACACTGTCCATCATGAGTAACCATTATTGCATTTGACACATCAGTGTCGCAGTATTTAGCATCACAGCAACCACAAGTTATCTCTGTACAGCAAATGGACAGAGCAGTGCTATATCTTTTAGAAAAATGTTTGACCAAGAACAACTTAAACTAGGCCTGAGGGCCACAGTTTAAAATCACCCACCTTTGGCTTGGTAATGCAACTTTCTATCCACTGGGCCAACAGAGCTCTCTCTATGTTGTTGTTAAGTGCTGTCAAGTTGTAGATGACTCATACACTTGTCTAATTTTTATCTGAAAATAAATCTGTATGGGAGCAGATAACTACATCTTTCTCCTACAGAAGAGCTGAGGGGGTTCTAACAGACAAATTTCAGTAAGAAGCTGAGTGCTAATCCAGCGCACCCCTGGAGCCCCTTAGCTCTACAATCTCTTTCACTGTCTTTGAGTTGGAACTGACTCATAGTTAATCCTCCAGTGAGTTTTCAGAGGTTATAAATCACACTAGATTTTCCTTGGGGTACATTCCTAGCGATTGGCACAGGACAGAGCAGAGTTTAGGGCTGTTGTGTATAGGGTCGCTATGAGTCGCAAGAGACTCGACGGCACATAACAACAACAACAACATTCCTAGCAATGCAGCCAACACTACAGAACAATGATTTTGTTAAATACTATATAACATGGGAGAGTCTACAGGGCATTATTCTGAGTGCACTAACTCAGTCTCATAAGGACAATACTCCATGAGACCGCTATTATAAAAACTGAAGGATAACTCTATAAAAGTCCACAAGGGGAGGGGGAGTAGAGGGTGGGGTGGGAAGGAAATCACTAGCATAACAGAGTTTGGTGGGCGGAGTGCGGAGGGAGTGAAGAAGTTAGGAAAGATTCATTTGGGGACCTGAAAAGACAAGATAAGAAAAGTAGGCATAACTGTTATAAGAGGACTGACATGATTAGATATTATTGTCATGACAGGAGTCCAGAATGAAGGTAGCAGAGTGGAGTGGACTTGTGGGGAGGGATTGAACAAAAATGAAAGAATTTTTTCTTTTACTTTTCAAAAAGAAAAGTGAACTGGGTGGAGAGAGTGGTGGGCAGGGAGAAAAGTGCAACAATGAATTAGTGGAAATCCAAAGTCCCTGCAAACTTTCATGAAAATTAAAATGAAAAAAATCTATAAAAAGAAAAGTGGGCATGGATCAATGGTGATTAACTTCATAAAACACAGTGTATGAATGATCATTTGAAGCACAATGTGAATTCAGGAATGTGTGCAACCAGTGTATAATATGAATGATACACAATGTATATGAATTTTTTATGCAAGCCAATATAAAATAAAGTGAGAGGGGAAAATTGCTCTAGAGGAGATGGCCCATTTTCCTCCTGTGTTACTGTTGGTGGATTTGAATTGCCTGCCTTTAGGTTGGCAGTATAACTCCTTCCCCACTACATCACCAGATTATGGAAATTGTGTAGATTCCAGAAGGAACCACTAACTCCTGGGTTAGGGAACCTGGGTGTCAGATCCTGCTCCTACCCCTATCTGGCTCTCTAGGTCTGTTTCTCCATTTATCAAACAAATAGCTTGAAGTAGATGATCTCTACATTTCTATCCAATTTTGATGTTCTATCACTTGATAGAGGAGTATTTCCCCCCATTAGTATCTATTTTACATATATGTATATATCCTATGTGTGCATGGCTGTGTATACTAGTTTTTTCTGAAAACATATCTGTAGAATAGATATACTTAACTTTTAGAAGGCCAAACAAATGGGAAGAAAAAAAGGTTTGAAATGAAGTACATTTCATTTTTAATCTTTACTTAACTAAGTCACTCAATTAACAATATTACCTTGTCTATTGCTGCACTGCAATCCCAAAAGCATGCAGTTTGAGCCCATCAACAGCTCTGTGGGAGAAGGATGGGAAATCTTCTCCTGTGCGATTAACAGCCTCTAAAAATCTGCCTGAGGGTCAGCTATGGGTCAGTTCTAACACTACAATGCACAACAACAATATTACTAAAAGGAACTCTGGTACGCTAGTGAGTAGGGAGTTATGCTGTCAACCCAAAGGTGGGGAGTTTGAATCCACAAGCTGCTCCACAGGAGAAATATAGGCAATCTTCTTGCACAATTTACAGTCTCTGGAAACTTGCTGGAGGGTCAGCTGTATGGATTCTGACTTGATGGCCAGGAATTATTGTTTGATTGTTATTGTTAAGATATGAACAGTTCAGTTTACATTTATTCCTAGAGAAAGAGTGTTGCTATGTGCCATTGAGTCACCTGCCACTCACAGCGACCCATATACAGCAGCTCTGAAGTCTTCCCTACCCTGAGCCTGTCCACGGACTCTGACACACCAATCCCCAGGTACTGTATCAATCCACTCCTCCAGGGTCTTCTTCCCCTGCGTTGTCCCTCCACCCTTCCGAGCATGATGTCCTTCTCCAAGGATGTGTCCTTTCTGGCCATGTGCCCAAAGAATGTGAGATGGAGCTTCAAAATCCTAGCCTGTAAGGAGAAATCTGGTTTCACCCTCTCCAAGACAGACCTATTTGGGGGTTTTTTTTGGTGGTTCGTTGTATGTTCAAGACTTCTCCAGCACCACAACTGAGAGGCATCCAGTCTTCTTCTGTCATCCTTAAGTCCAACTCCCTGATGCATAGCAGGTAATTGTGAAGGCAATGGTCTAGATCAGGCACACCTTAGTCTCTAAACTGAAAAACATCACTAGAGGGCAAAAACAGTAAATCACTCAATTACTAGTATGGCAGTTTGAGTCATCCAGGGACTCCAGGGAAGGCAGGCCTGGTGACCGGGGTCTGAAAATCAGTATGGAATACCCTATGGAGAAGCTGTACTCTGTATACACAGGTCACCAACCAGTGGAACTGACTAAATGGCCACTAACAGCAACAGACTCAAGAGCAACTGTCCAATAGACCCTGCTCTTCACCAAGCTCTTCTCTTCTCCTTTTATTATTATGATAAAAATTGTTTATTGTGAAGAAACAAAGAAGTAGAAAGGGTAAAATTAACTAGTAGATCCATTCTCTTGATAAATTTTTTTTTAATTATTATAAAAGGTTTTATAGTTCAGGATTATTATTAGGTGTTTATGTCAGATCTGTAGGCTTTTTGTGGAATTAATGGTGATTTTTTTTCACTCTAAAACTAAATACGGAAGTCTGCTGTCAGGGATCTCTCCAAAGTCCTAAAGATTAAGGATATAAATTTAAAGACTAACCTATGTTTGATTTAAGCCACGTTTGTTTGTTTTATCCCAATCACCTCTGATACATCCAAGCGTGGGGCAATGAATAAGGATAAGATAAAGAATTGATGCCATTCAGTTGTGGTGTTGGAAAAGAGTACTGAATATCCCAAGGACTGCCCAAAGAACAGATATGTCTTGGAGAAATTGCAACCAGAGTGCTCCTTGGAGGCAAAGGAAGCAAAGCTTCATCTTACACACTTGGTCATGTTGTTAGGAGAGGCTGTTTCTTAGAAAGGGACATGATTCTTGGAAAGGTGGATAGTTAGAAAAAGAGAAGAAGACTCTCAACGAGATGAATCCATACAGTGACTGAGGCAATGAGCTAAGTGTGTCATAGATGATAAGAATGGTGCAAGATAGGACAGGGTTCAAATCTGTTGCTCATAGGGTCACTGTAACTTGTACAGAACTTGATGTCAGCTAACAATGACAATAACAAAGCATTTGTAAGACAAGGAAGGAAGACTTCTGAAATAACCCTTGAAATCCTTATGAATGACACAGAAATATTGCTTGGTATAGTGCCAAAAATTAAGCCCTCATGTTGGGAGGCTCTCAAAATGCAACTAGGAAAAGCAGTTCCTTCAAAGTATAGTCTACTAATGTGGATGGAGTAAAGCTTTCACCCAATAAAGGGACTTAAATTATTGATGTGACAAGACAATAAGGAGAAACAGCTTCAAGCATCCATTAATAATTGGAAAATAGAATGTATTAAATACTAATATGTGAAAATTGGGAATTGTGAAAAAGAGAGTTGAGATGGATTGGTATTGACCATTTTGAATCAGAACCTACTATACTAGAAACAACACATTGAAGGGGGAAGGTGTTGCATTAATTCTCCCAAAAAAATCTCAAGATCTATCCTGAGTTATAGGCTAAAATCCCTAAGTATATAAGAAGGAACTGTTAGTACAACTATTATTCAAATATATGTAGTCATTTACACGTTCTCATCATCACATTGCCAAGAGAAAAAAAAAGCAGATCTATCCGGAGAGGGTGAAACCAGGCAGCTCCTTGGAGGCAGGGACTTTGATGCTCCATTTCACATACTTTGGGAATAAGTCCAGGAGGGACTGCCAAAAGAACAAGCAGGTATGTCTTGGGAAAAGCAGTCAGAATTCTTCTTGGAAGTAAAGCTTCATCTCCCTTACTTTGAGCATGTTACTAGGAGAGGCTCTTCACCGTAGAAGGACATCATGCTTGGAAAGGTGGAGGGTCAGCTAACGAGGGGAAGACTCTCAATGAGGTGGATTGACACAGTGACTACAGCTGTAAATTCAAGTGTGTCAGAGATGATGAGGATGGCACAGGATAGGACAGGGTTCAGATCTGGTGTTGCTAGGGTCTCCGTAAGTCATAACCCCATGGCATCTACTAACAACAACAAAATTGAAGAACAAGTCTCAGAGTCTCCTCTGACATCTTTTCTTTCTTCCTTGTCTTTGTAACGACTATTTGCTTTCTTTATAGATGATCTCCTTA
>NW_006399762.1:19011484-19019776 GCF_000299155.1 Elephantulus edwardii
TTGTTTTCATTTTATCCATCTACAATTTGAACTTGCATGTGTTAATATACAGTCCAGTCTGTTCCACAATCGGTTCCTGGCCTTGTTTTTTCCTATATTTTATTTTATATTGATCTACATACAAAAGTCAAATATGTTATGTTTCATTTATTTACACTGTATTTCATGCATTCTTCCATTCACAGTGTGTTTCACATTATCATTCTCACGCACTGTGTTTTATAAAATTACTCACCATTGATCCACACCCATCATTACCCTATCTTTTCAGGGCCCCACTGTATCTTTCCTAATTTCTTCAACTCTTCACCCTGCCCAGCAAACTCTGTGGCTTTGAGATTCCCTCCTTCTTCCTCTCTCCTCCCCCACCCCCTCTTTGGACTTTGGGACATATCTTACCAGTAATCTATTTTCACAATAATGGTCTTTTCCACTATCTCTTTCCATAGAAGTAGTCCATCAGGGGACATCTAAATACGTAGTTCCCTTCTGTTTTTTTAAAAGAGGTAATTGCAATGACTAAATCAGTGGTTGTGCACAATTCTATCTAGCCCCTTTTCTGCCACCAAGGCTGTATCTTGCATTCACAAGTCTTTACATTTTGTTTCCAACTTTTGCATTTTAGTCACCAATTACTATTAATGCATTTTGATTTCATGTTTGATCAATTTCAGACTGTAAAAGTAAGTAAAAAGCCTTAATTTCTTCATCTCTGTCTTTGTTGTTGTTGCTGCTACGTACTATAGGGTCAGAACTGATCCATAACTGATTCTCCAGTGGATTTTCAGAGGCAGTTAATCACACGGGAGGAGATGACATATATGCTTCAAGGACATTCTTAGTGGCTTAGTCAGATCTGTAATTAGAAATTCAAATTCTACTCCAGAGTGGAAAGATGGGAAATCTTCTGTGGAATTTACAACCTTGGAAATCTAATGGAGGGTTAGCTATGAATTGGCTTCAACTTGATGATTTGTTGTTGTTGTTGTTTACTATCAAGTCACATGAGACTCATAGCAGCCCTATCTATAATAGCTCTGAACCCTGTCCTATTTTGAGTCAATCTCTGACACACCTATCCCCATTACCCCACTTAATGTATCAAACCATCTCATCTAGGGTCTTCCTCTCCCGGGCCGTCCCTCCACCTTTCCAAGCATGATGTCTTTCTCCAGTGAAGAGCTCCTCCTAGTACCATGCTCAAAGTATGGAGATGAAGCTTTACTTCCAAGGAGCATTCTGATTGCACTTTTTCCAAGACTTGTCTGCTTGTTTTTTCGGCAGTCTGTGAGACATTCAGTGTGCTTTTCCAGCACCACAGTTCAAAGGCATCAGTTTTTCTTCCGTTGTCCTTATTCATTATCTATGAACAGACTATGGCCCAAATCAGGCATATCTTAGTCTTCAAACTGACGTAATTTCTCCTATGTAATTTGGAGATGTCTCTGACTGCAGACTTTCCTGCCTCAATACATTACCTGATTGCCAGACTTCTGGTAACAAGGGTGTAGACTGTGATCCAAGTAAGACAAAATTGTTGACAATTTTAATCTTTTCTCCGTCTTTTGTGATGTTGCTTGTCAGTCCAGTGGTGGAGATTTTTGTCCTCTTGATGTTAAGATGCAATCCTTTTGAAGGCTGGAGTGTTTAACTTTCTGCAGCAAGTGTTTCAAATTCTCCTCATTTTCAGCAAGCAAGGTTGTATGTACCATCAGATTGTTGGTGAATCTTCCTCTAATCCTGATGCCACTTTCTTTTTCATAGAGGCCAGTTTCTTCAACAATTTGCTCAGAGTACTGATTGCATAGATATGAGGAAAGGACACTAACCTGCCTACATCTTTCCTGACTTTCAACATCATCAAAAAGGGGAAAAAATGATGAAGTAAGAGAGCTGAAACAGAACATTTCAAAGGGCAGCCTGAGAAAACAAAGCAAAATGTTATGATGAAATGTGCAAAGAATGTTTGGTTAGAAACAAAAATGGAAGAACTCATTTGGAATTTCTCATCTAAAGGAACTGTCTAATGAAGTCAATCCTGGAGTTGAAATACTTAAGGATTCCAAGAACAAAATACTGACTGATCAAGGAAGTAGCAAAAGAAGAAACTAATGTGGAGGGAAGATGCATAAATCTGTATAAATTAATGAATGAAAAGTCAACTTAAAAAAAATCCACTTAGATCACAATTAAAAGAAGGTGCAGTGACTACATAGAGTTATTTTATAAAAAAAGAGTTGGTGGACACTGACTCATTTTAGGAAGTGATGAAGAATCAATGATACTGAAGAAAGATGCAATGAAAGTATTGGCAAAAAAAATAAGGTTCCAGTAACTGATGTAATACCAGTTGAGGTGTTTCAGAAAACAGATAAAACCTGGGATATACTTACTAACCTCTGTCAAGAAATTTGGAGGATAGTTACCTGGTCAATTGACTATAAAATATCCATGTTTATGTTCTTTTATTTAAAGGTGATCCAACAAGGTATGGAAATTATAAAACAATATCATTAATATTACATTAAAGTAAAATGTTGCTGAAAACTATTTAAAAAACTGTTGAAAGACTGCATGAATAGAGAACTTCCAAAAATTCAAGCTGGGTTGAGAAGAGGCTATGGAATGAGGGATAATGGTGCCAATGTCAGATGCATCCTAGCTGAAAACAGAACTTTAGAAAGATAGTTGCTTATGTTTTATTGACTATGCAAAGGCATTCAACTAATGTATAACATTGAACAGAACAGAAATTCCAGAACTTTTAGTTGTCCTCATTTGAAATGTGTCCAGAGACAAAAAAACAATTGTTGGAACAGGAAAAATAGTCCATGGTTAAAAATCAGGAAAGTTATGTACCAGAGTTGTGTCTCTTTTCCATATGTATTCAATCTCTATGCTGAGCAAAGCATTCTGTAGATTATATGAAGAAGGAACAGGAGGAAGCATCAGGACAGGAGGAAGACTCATCAACAACCTGAGGTATGCAAATGACACAACCTTGCTTGCAGAAAGTAAGAATGAAGAAAAGGAAAGATTATACCTTTCAACAGAGATTACATCTCAACCCCTAGAAAGCTCCTTTACCACAGACCAATAGGTAACGTCACGATAGATGGAGAAAAGACTGAAATTGTCAGTGACTTAATTTTACTTGGAGCCACAATCAACACTCACAGTAGCAATGGGCAAAAAATCAAAAGACATGTTGCATTGAACAAATTTGTTGTCAAGGACCTCTTAAAAGTACTAAAGTGGAAGTGCATCAGTTTAAAGACCAAAGTGGGCCTGAACAAAGCCATAGGCCTTTCAATTGCTTTGTAGGTCTGTGAAAGTTGTACAATGAATAAAAAGTACCAACAAATGACTAATGCTTATAAATGTGCTTTAGCAAAAACTATTTACTATGTCATAGACTGCTACCAAAAGAACAAACAAATCTGTCTTAGAAGAAGTGCAATGAGGTCCCTTGGAGGCAAGGGTTGTGAAACTTTGTCTATAGAAATTAACCCAGTTGTTTCCCTAAAAAGGCACTATACGAAATTCAGGGCTGATAGAGCATGCTTGCTCCCTCCACAAAAACTGATTTGGGGAGAGACTGGCCCCCATCAACATCAGGATCCCCAGATGGAAGCAAAGAAGCCTCCTATCAGGCTCTGCTGCAGCAATTCTTTCTGACTCTGCAGCCCAGTCTGCTCCCAATGCCACAGGCATGCAAGTCCAAATATGTTCTTTCTCCGCCTTTTAAAAGCTTTATTTTAATTGTACAGAAAGTGTTATTTTAGAAGAGAGTGAACACTTGTGAGGAAGTAACAAAAAGTGGCATTGATATTGAGGCTGGGGTCTTCTTTCCCTGGCACCCTAGAAGAGCTCTACCTCCACCCCCAAACCCCGCTAAACAGCAGCCAGTGGGAATGCCTTCCACACTTTTTTGAAAAATCCATCAAAGGTTTTGCTGAATGATATTTATAAGGGCCTTACTGTTCTCTTTCACAAACTGAAATGCCCTTCTTCAACACTTGAAAAAAGTTGCTCGTGCTTTTCATCTTTCCTTTTCAGAGTGTAAACATTGTTTTGAGTGAAAAGAGCTGAAGGAGCGCCTACTTTCCCTTGAAATTTTATTTTTAAATAAGAGAGGGAGAAAATCCTTTTTCTGACTAATACTAATAATACAGGTCAAAGTGTCAGGCGATATACAATTAGATGGAAAACAAAAAAGGTTCCCCCTCTTTTTCCCATAGTACAATGGCACTGGAATATAAATTACCAATGAAGATGAAATAATACTTCAAAGCCTGCAGGGCAGTGCAGTGTTTACAAAGTATTTTCTACGGCACGATGAGACATTAAAGATGATGGTAACCCATGGACTTGAGGGTATTCTGAATAGTCTAAAACTAGCATGAGGTAAGATTTTAGGTCCTCATAGCCTGTGACCCTGTGATATGCTTTGTTTCACAAGGGCAGCTGCAGTTATCAACAGATGTTTCAGCAATAAATAATTGGTATCATCTCGGAAAAGACCCACCTACCTGGGGAGAGGGCATAATACCAAAAACACTGCCCGGCTATTACAGCCACATTAATCTCCCATCTCTCCAGGTTTCTTGGGGAGCGTACTGCAGGTGTTTTTTCTGGGAGAGAGCGGACAAACTCTCTCAAGTCAGCAAGCTTTGTGTGGAGTGTAAAAGAGGTTGGCCCCTGCCATAAATTTCTGTCTGTGGCCACACACCAAAGGAGAAAGGATTGGGGGCTGGGGGTTGAGAGGAGAAGGGGGAGGAAGGAGGGAGGAAATGGACGAGGCAGTAGAGATGGAAAGAAAACACATACATTTTTCCTAGTTAAGTTCAGCTTCAGCAAGTGAAAATAAAGCCCCCTTAATTTATCTGATTTATTCATGTACTATAGAATATAATATTTTCTTATTCCTTTTTGCCTTAACTATGTTATACTTAGCTTTGACATGTTGCTTGCGAAATTAAAGACAAATTGTTTCCCCTCTAAATGCAATGCTGATTTTAAAAACGAAGAGGAAACTTTTTATGGGTTATGGCAGATTCACCTCAAGACAGCAAAGAAAATAAAAGATAAGTTTAGATTTATAATCAAACTGTAAAGAGATATAAGAGAACCCAAAAGATAATACAGTAGAATGTATTTATTATGTAATAATGGAGTCATACAATTAATTAATAATTAAAATATGACAATCCAACGTCAGTGGAGTCTATTTTGAAACCCACAGCATAACTGGAGAAAAACAAATCACAAAGTTTACTTCGGCTACTTTCAACAAGCAAAGATATCTTTGGAGAAGTCTGGGCCATAGAGTGTTATAGTTCTCCGTATTTAAAAAACAGAGTAGTTTAGCTATTGCACACTTGGGGTCTGACACAATGGGAAAGCATCCTAAAAGTCTCTGGGAGGTGTGGTTGCTTAATTTATAGCTGGCTGGGTAAGCTCAACAAAATTATTCTTGGAGTTCAAAAAGCGCTCTGATTAAATACGTTAAGAACTTAAAGAAACCCTAATGGATTGATTCTTAAGAGCTACCACTGAGTGTGACCTTCTGAGCAGCATGAACTTCTTAAATTCTCTAAGGATCTAGTTTTTCAATGTAAGAATCATGTAATATGGGGGATATTGCTAGGAATAATGGACTCTTAATAACTTTGTGCAACTTGTCTCCAAGCACACATTAATCCTCCAATGCAGTGAGGCTTAACTTTTAAAAATTTTTTATTTTCGACTGATGTAGCGTCGGATGTCGTGGTGATAGTGGTGACAGGGATATGGTTATTGCAGAACAGAATTGGTGGTTTATGCCTCTGGTTATACTGGAATTCTGCAGTCCCAGCCTAAGGTTAAAATTCAAGGTTCCAAAGGTCAAATCATGGCCACTCCCTCTGTGAGGGTCTTCTGCTTTCACCTTACAATCCTTGTAAAGTTCTTATATGCCATGGGCGGAATCACACAAAGGCTTTCCAAGCAAGCAAAACAGCCATTGGCAATGGCTCTAGTCTAAATAACAGTTCTCTGAAATGATGCAAAAGCCATTTCTTTTCTGATTAGCTTTTTGCATCTTCCACAGAGATCCTCCATCTGCAATTATTCCATGGTTCATTTGTGCTTTCCTTACCTTGCCTCTTACCTATTTAAATCTCTATCTGATCTTTTTCTCTAAATTTACCACTTTTTGTTAAGCAGTGATTCCTAAACTTTGCTTGTATGATTTTTCAAAAGCTTATTAGTAGACCCTACTAATCAGAATTTCTGATTTGGTAGCTCCAAGGACCCAAGGTTTTGCATTTTTAGTAAGTTCAGTACTATGCTATGCTATTATCCTGGGACTTCACTTGGAGAAGCGCTGCTTTACCTACATTTGCCCAGTAATAAATACATTAGCTGCTGTTGTTACATGTACAACAGAAGGAAACACTGCTTGGTTCTCTGACATCCTCACAACCATCTCTCTGCTTGAGCCATTTGTTGTCACCATTGTGTTCAACCCATCTCATTGAAATCTTCCTCCTTTTTGCTGACCACAATTTCTTGCTCTTGTGAATAATGCTGCTATGAACAGATTGCTGTCAGTGTCCTAGTTTTCATTTCTTTGGGGTATATTTCTAGCAGTGGAGTAGCTGGATCATATGGGACTTCTATGTGCAAAGGGAACATAAATGTCAAACTGCGTTCCAGAGTGATTGTACCATTTTACAATCCCTCCAGCTGTGCATGTGAGTGCCAATCTCCCCATCTCCTCACCAGCATCTATTACTTGCTGTCCTGTTAAACTTTGGTACTGCTACTGGGTTGAGATGGTATCTCATGGTTGTGATTTGTAATTGGGTTATTGATCTTTTCTCGTGGAGGCCCTTGTACTGGTCTGTGAACTTTAATTTTGAAACTCTTGTCTGAAATGTCATTGCCAAATGTTTTTTCCCAGTCTATAAGTTTTCTTTTCACCCTGTTGGAAAAATATTTTTATGCACCCAAAACCTTAATCTTTAGAAGGTTCCATTTATCAAATTTGTCCTCTTCTGGTTGTGCATTTCTGGCTCTATTTGCGAATCTATGTCATATGCTGCACTTTCTAAATTTTATCTCATTTTGTCTCTTATGATCCTTCTGGTTTTATTTCTTACTGCTATTTTCATAGACATTGATTGAGGATCCAGGTAAAATGAAATCTTTGACAACTTCAATCTTTTTTATCCACATTTGCCATGATGTTGTTTATTGGTCAAGTTGTGAAGATGTTAGTTTTCTTGACATTGAGGTGTAATCTATACTGACAGCCAAAGGCTTTGGACTTCATAAGAGTTTCAAGTCTTCTTTGCTGCCTGAAGGCAAGGTTAGATCATCTGCGTCTCTCAGGTTGTTAATAAATTTTCCTCAAATTCTGATGCAGTGCTGCAGTCTTTGTCAGGCACTCCAACTTCTCAGACTTGCTCAAAGCACAGACTCAATAAGTTTGGGGACAGGAAACACTGTTGATACATATCTTTCCTGATTTTAGACTATGCATATCCCTCTCTTCTGTGAGCAGTTTCTCCATGAGCACAAAGAAGTGCTGTAGAACTCCCATTCTTTGCAATGTTATTATTTTATAGAGTTACTGAATTACTGTTCTTAAAATGAAATAAATAAAAGAATTCACTTCATCATCATACAATCACATTTCAAATGCTTAATAACCACACATGACCCAGTCCTAATGTGCTGGTAAATGAAGATAAAGAATATTCCCATAAATCCTGAATTTTCTGCTGGGTAACTTAATAGCCCCCTTTGACAAGTGGTTTCTTCATTTGAGATTCCTGAGGGAGCCGCACAGTCAGAAGAGGGAGGCATGAGTCACAGCCCCACCATTTACATGCCTGTTCCTTGCATCTTAATTTCCTCATTTGTAAAATGGGAATGATAATGGTAATAACCACTGTAGGACTATTTTGAGAATGAATGAGATGATATATGTGAAAGTACTTTGTAAACTCGACATGATACATAAATTATAGTTATTATTCCATTGCACTTCTCCACTAATACTAAACATACTTATTTAAATCTCAGGCTTAACATTAAATTTTTTCCAAGTATTCACTTTCCTTTGCCTACAATCCCCAGTCTGCTTAAATGGTTTGGCCTTTTAGTATTTGTTTTATATTTCCGATAGGTGGGAGCTTACTATTTCTACTAAATTGCTAAAGATGCTGCTATGGGCACATAAATCCAGATGTCTTTCCAAAGCTATTACTTTAATAGGCAAAGAGAAAAATTATATATATATAT